>NC_048581.1:62016142-62373642 GCF_013265735.2 Oncorhynchus mykiss | reverse complement strand
GATGAGGCATGCCCAGGTCCATGTTGGGGGTCCAGGAATGACACCTGCCAGATCTGTTAGTCACCTGCTTCTCATTGTCTTGCAACACTAGATAACCCCTCTGTCGCATACAACCCAGCTCAGTCAGATCGCTTGGCTCAAAGTGTTCTCTCTCTCTCTCTCTCTCCCCCTCAGTGACGAAGACAGTGTGTGCCCCTCAGTGTAATGGCCGCTGCTTTGGGAGGAGTCCCAGTGAGTGCTGTCATATGGAGTGTGCAGGAGGTTGCACCGGACCCCTGGACACAGACTGCTTTGTGAGTTTTCTGTACACACAAGCATACTGCAAAGAAGTGTTACCAGAAGTTCTGATAGTCATTTAATAGAAATGAATAGGTTAAACATATACTACTAAGCAATGCATAACTATATTTTCTCTGTCCAGGCCTGCCGCAACTTCAACAACTCAGGCTCCTGTGTGCCGCAGTGTCCCCAGACCCTCATCTACAACAAGCACACCTTCAAATTGGAGCCCAACCCCAGCGCCAAGTACCAGTACGGCTCCATTTGCGTGGCCCAGTGCCCCAGTGAGTCCACACACAGCATGCTCTATCCACCTCACCTCACCGGTCAACTCCTGGTCCTAATCATGACCATCATGACTACATTCAATCTATCAATTTCTAGCATGGTCCAATCTCCCTGTGTATTTTCCTATGGATTCTAATGATTTGTCTGTCCCTCTGCCCCACTCTTTCTCTGTCTCTCATTCCTCCACAGCTAATTTTGTGGTGGACGGGAGCTCGTGTGTGAGCAGCTGCCCCCCTTATAAGACGGAGGTGGAGAAGAAAGGAGTGAAGAGGTGTGAGCCCTGTGGAGGCCTCTGTCCCAAAGGTACCTGTCCAGTGTCCACACATACTGTACACCCATCAAATATCACAGATCTGTAGTGTCCTCTACTCCAGCAACCTGTCCTTTTCACTGATGTAGTGAAACTTTGGCTTTATGAATGATTTCCTCTCCTCTCTAGCTTGTCAAGGAACAGGCACAGCCTCTAGACAGACAGTGGACTCTCAGAACATTGACAGTTTCATCAACTGCACCAAGATCCAGGGCAGCCTTCACTTTCTGGTCACCGGGATCAAAGGGTGAGTGACAGTTGCAATGTCCTATCAAAATGGCACGACCTGAGGTGGTTTAATGATCTAAGACACTGCAGCTGGAGCACATGTACAATGTACCGCTGCCAGTATAGTTTCCAATCTGGCCCAACATGCTTTCAGCACTCTCTCTCCTACCTTTCACCTCTATCTCTCTCTATTAAATACATTTCCTAATATTGAGTTGCACCCCCCTTTTCCTTCAGAACAGCCTCAATTTGTCGAGGCATGGACTCTATAAAGGGTCGAAGGGATGCATGTTGACTCCAATGCTTCCCACAGTTGTATCAAGTTGGCTGGATGTTCTTTGAGTGGTGGACCATTCTTGATATGGGAAACTGACATAGGAAACTGTTGAGTGTGAAAAACCCAGCAGCGTTGCAGTTCTTTTTAAAATGTAATTTTTATATATTTCTTGTTTTTTTATGTTACTTTTACCCCTTTTTCTCCCTAATTTCCTGGTATCCAATTGGTAGTTACAGTCTTGTCTCATCGCTGCAACTCCTGTACAGACTCGGGAAAGGCGTGCGTCCTCAGAAGCGCAATCCAACCGATGCCCACTTAACCCGGAAGCCAGCCGCACCAATGTGTCGGAGGAAACACTGTACACCTGGCCGTGCACATGGCGACCATGTCAGCGTGCACTGCGCCCGGTCCGCCGCAGGAGTCGCTAGTGCGCGATGGGACCAGGACAACCCTGCCGGCCAAACCCTCCCCTAACTCAGATGACGCTGGGGCAATTGTGCGCCGCCCAATGGGTATCCTGGTCGCAGCCGGCTGTGACAGAGCCTGGACTCAAACCCAGAATCTCTAGTGGCACAGCTAACACCAGCATTGCAGTTCTTGACACACTCAACCGGTGCGCCTGGCACCTAGTACCATAACCCATTCAAAGGCACTTCCATATTTTGTTTTGCCGATTCACCCCCTGAATGGCACACACATCATCCATGTCTTAATTGTCTCAAGGCTTAAAATCCATCTTTAACCTGTCTCCTCCCTTCATCTACACTGATTGAAGGGAATTTAACATGTGACATCAATAAAGGATCCTAACGTTCACCTGGATTCACCTGGTCAGTCTATTAAATAAAGAGCAGGTGTTCCTAATTTTTTATACACTCAATGAACAGATGTAGGATCTTAATTTGATTAAGATTTGTTGCTGAGAATTTTCCTGCACAGTACGAAATGCAAACTTCTAGTCTATTCAATTCTATTGGTTGGGTTGTGTATCGGAGGACGCATGACTTTCAACCTTCGTCTCTCCCGAGTTGTAGCGATGAGACAAGATAGTAGCTACTACAACAATTGGATACCACGAAATTGGAGAGAAAAAGGGGTAAAATATGTATATATTTTTTATATTTTTTAAGGTTTCTAATTTCCACTTTAAAATGTCAGACTTGATTTGCCCTAATGAAAAATGTATCTGTCTCTCTGTCTCTCCTGTCTCTTCTGTCTCTGTCTCTCTGTCTCTTCTGTCTCTGTCTCTTCTGTCTCTTCTGTCTCTGTCTCTTCTGTCTCTCTGTCTCTCCTGTCTCTTCTGTCTCTGTCTCTTCTGTCTCTCCTGTCTCTTCTCTCTCTGTCTCTCCTGTCTCTTCTCTCTCTGTCTCTCCTGTCTCTTCTCTCTCTGTCTCTCCTGTCTCTTCTGTCTCTGTCTCTCTGTCTCTCCTGTCTCTTCTGTCTCTGTCTCTTCTGTCTCTCTGTCTCTCCTGTCTCTTCTGTCTCTGTCTCTTCTGTCTCTCCTGTCTCTTCTCTCTCTGTCTCTCCTGTCTCTTCTCTCTCTGTCTCTCCTGTCTCTTCTGTCTCTGTCTCTCTGTCTCTCCTGTCTCTTCTGTCTCTTCTGTCTCTGTCTCTTCTGTCTCTGTCTCTTCTGTCTCTGTCTCTCCTGTCTCTTCTCTCTCTGTCTCTCCTGTCTCTTCTGTCTCTGTCTCTTCTGTCTCTCCTGTCTCTCCTGTCTCTTCTCTCTCTGTCTCTCCTGTCTCTTCTCTCTCTGTCTCTCCTGTCTCTTCTCTCTCTGTCTCTCCTGTATCTTCTGTCTCTGTCTCTCTGTCTCTCTGTCTCTGTCTCTCTGTCTCTCCTGTCTCTTCTGTCTCTGTCTCTCTGTCTCTTCTGTCTCTGTCTCTTCTGTCTCTGTCTCTCCTGTCTCTTCTGTCTCTGTCTCTCTCTTCTGTCTCTGTCTCTCTGTCTCTCTGTCTCTCCTGTCTCTCCTGTCTCTCCTGTCTCTTCTGTCTCTTCTCTCTCTGTCTCTCTGTCTCTCCTGTCTCTTCTGTCTCTTCTGTCTCTTCTGTCTCTGTCTCTCTGTCTCGCTGTCTCTCCTGTCTCTTCTCTCTCTGTCTCTCCTGTCTCTCCTGTCTCTTCTGTCTCTTCTCTCTCTGTCTCTTCTCTCTCTGTCTCTCTGTCTCTCTGTCTCTTCTGTCTCTGTCTCTTCTGTCTCTCTGTCTCTTCTGTCTCTCTGTCTCTTCTGTCTCTGTCTGTCTCTGTCTCTTCTGTCTCTCTGTCTCCCCTACAAAAAAAATCCATTAATTATAATCCAGATAATAATTCACAAGTCCTGTTTCTGCAGGTTCGTTTTCCTGCTGTAGCAAACTGTCTCAAATGAAGATCCTACATCTGTATATTCAAAATGACACAGTAATGTCAATTTGTTCCCTTTTCTTTGGTCCTCACTACTTCTCTGTTGGTTGATCTTCCACACACAGTGATCCCTACAACAACATCACAGCTTTGGATCCAGAGAAACTGAAGATCTTCAGAACTGTGCGAGAGATCACAGGTATGTGTGTGTATGAATGTGTGTGTGTGTTGAAGTTTCAAGTGCATGTGTCAGTTTAGTGGTGTGTTTGTATGGTGTTCTGTGTTTGTAACACACCTTCTCCGGTTGCCAGACATTCTGAGTATCCAGTCATGGCCGGAAACTCTGACAGACCTGTCAGTGTTCTCCAACTTGACAACCATACAAGGAAGAACCCTTTACAGGTGACAATCTGTCTGTCTGTCTCCCTCACTGTCTGACGTTATACTTGTGTCTCTGTCTCTCTGCACTAAAGAATTATATCTTGTTCACATTCTACAGTATGTGTACACTGAACCCATCACCATTTCCATCTGTGTTCAACTGCATTGTAGACATGCATGCATAGACTGACCTGTTGTGTCTTGTGTGTCTTGTCACCACTTTATCTCTCATCCTCTTTCACCCTTTTTCTCATTCTCTACTCTGTTCTCCTCTCTGTCTCTTCTGTCTCTTCTGTCTCTGTCTCTTCTGTCTCTTCTGTCTCTTCTGTCTCTCTGTCTCTTCTGTCTCTATGTCTCTTCTCTCTCTGTCTCTCTGTCTCTTCTCTCTCTGTCTCTCTGTCTCTTCTCTCTCTGTCTCTCTGTCTTATGTCTCTTCTGTCTCTTCTGTCTCTCTGTCTCTTCTCTCTCTGTCTCTCTGTCTCTCTTGTCTCTTCTGTCTCTTCTGTCTCTCTGTCTCTTCTCTCTCTGTCTCTCTGTCTTCTGTCTCTTCTGTCTCTCTCTCTCTTCTCTCTCTGTCTCTCTGTCTCTCTGTCTCTTCTCTCTCTGTCTCTCCTGTCTCTTCTGTCTCTCTGTCTCTTCTGTCTCTCTGTCTCTTCTGTCTCTCTGTCTCTTCTGTCTCTCTGTCTCTTCTGTCTCTGTCTCTTCTGTCTCTCTGTCTCTCTGTCTCTTCTGTCTCTCTATCTATTCTGTCTCTGTCTCGCTGTCTCTCTGTCTCTTCTGTCTCTTCTGTCTCTCTCTCTGTCTTGTTTGTCCCATCAGAGGAGGGCGCTCTAAAAGGTACAGTAGTGTTTGTGACAGCTGTTTTATTAATCTTCCTGGTATGACATCATACTTACACAATGTCCTCCTTATCACCTGTGACTATGCTAAGCAACATTTTACTCAGAATTGGTTATGTGTTGAGTCTTGAACTGTATGAGAAGTGTCTCAGTTGGTGGTGGTGGGTGAGGGATTTGTGTTGAGGTATAAGGTAACCACTATCCTCATGATTGTACTTTGAACTTGATCATACCATATGACCATACACACTTCTACGTATAAGTGAAGAGTTGGGTACTGGGAGTCACTGGGTGAATAGGTGGTATTGATCAAACTAATCTCAAAGACAATGATATATACATTCCCTACATAGCAACATACACATTTTCTGTCTGCTGGTAGACAATTAGTGTTTGGGAGCAGCAATGACGAATGTGCGATTCATTTTTTTATCTGTCCTGACTTGATGTTCCCAGCTAAAGTATACATTTGTACATATTTTGTCTGAAGTATCCTCCATTCCCTCCACCCTGATGGTTCTCCTCTCCCTGCTCCCTCACCTTTGACCCACTCTCCCACTGCCTCTCTACCCCTCTGCCCTGCTCATCTTCCTCCTCCTGCGTTATTGACTCCTCCCTCTTATTCAGGGGCTACTCCCTGCTGGTGATGCGCATCCCGTCCCTGACATCTCTGGGGCTGCGCTCGCTGCGGAGGATCAACGACGGCGGCGTCTACATCACAGGAAACAAGAAGCTGTGCTACCACCACACCGTCAACTGGACACGCCTCTTCAGCAGCAGCTCCCGCCCACAGCGCCGCCAGAAGAACATTGACGTCAAGGAGAATCGTCTCCAGAGCCAGTGTGGTGAGACAGGGGGACTGAGGAGAGAGACTGGGTGAAATCTCAAAATCATTGAGTGAATATGGCAGGTAAACTAGTGAAGAACTAATAGTTTTTTGCGTATTTGTCTGTTTGTGTGTGTGTGTAGTTGAGGAGGGGCACATGTGTGACCCACTGTGTTCGTTGGAGGGGTGTTGGGGTCCTGGTCCAGACCAGTGTATGTCCTGTAAGAACTTCAACCGAGGAGGAACCTGTGTCCATCAGTGCAGATTTCTCACTGGGTCAGTAGTCAGTCAAAACAATGTATCTTTATTATAATGTAGAGCATGTCTCAATGTGTGTGTGTGACTATGTTTTCAACCTATTTTTCAATCTCAATCTCTGTTTTTCTCCAGGGAGGGGCGTGAGTTTGCAGGTCCAAAGGGCGAATGCATGCCCTGTCACTCAGAGTGTGAGGTCCAGGAGGGACGGTTCACCTGCACAGGACCGGTATGCACACCTCTGACCATATCTCTCAATGCGTCATAAAAAGACATAAGCTCAGAGGGATCAGTTGAAAAGTGTCTCTCAAAATTCTCAGGACTATCTGAAATGTAGCGCTTTACTGCCACCTTGTGGATGATATTTTGGACCACAGTTACATGGAAATTGTCCTCTCTCTAACCTCTCTGTCACTGCAGGGAGCTAATAAGTGTGTGATGTGTGCCAGTCTGAGGGACGGTCCCCACTGTGTGTCCTCATGCCCTGAGGGAGTGATGGGGGAGAAAGGTCTCATCTTTAAGTACCCCAACCAGCAGAGACGCTGTGAGCCCTGCCACCTCAACTGCACCCAGGGGTGAGAAACGAGTCAGAGAATGGTGGAGGGGTGTGTGTGTGTGTGTGCATGCGTGTTAAATATCTCTCTGTTCTGTGTTTTCAGTTGCTCAGGGCCAGGCATTGGGGACTGTTTGGACTCGTCCAGATTAACCACTAGGTGAGTGGAGCCTCTGTCTTTTCTCCACCTGTGACTGACAACCTGATATCTCCTCAATGTAATTACAATTAAAGTGTGTTCTGTGTTCTCTAGTCTAGAGCACAGCAATCTTCATTATTGTACGGTGCATTCGGAAAGTATTCAGACCCCTTGACTTTTTCCACATTTTGTTACGTTACAGCCTTGATCTAAAATTGATCAAATCGTTTTTTTCCCTAATCAATCTAACACTATAACGACAAAGCAAAAACTGAAATATCACATTTACATACAGTACCAGTCAAAAGTTTGGACACACCTGCTCATTTTAGAATAATAGTGAAGACTTGTGGAGGCCAGAGCATCTGATGCAGCACTCCATCACTCTCCTTATTGGTCAAATAGTCCTTACACAGCCTGGAGGTGTGTTTTGTCATTGTCCTGTTGAAAAACAAATGATAGTCCCACTAAGCGCAAACCGGATGGGTGGTGTATCGCTGCAGAATACTGTGGTAGCCATGCTGGTTAAGTGTACCTTGAATTCTAAATAAATCACTGACAGTGTCACTTGCACAGCACCCCCACACCATCACACCTCCTCCTCCATGCTTCACGGTAGGAACCGCACATGCAGAGATCATCCGTTCACCTACTCAGCATCTCACAAAGACACAGCAGTTGGAACCAAATATCTCAAATTTGGACTCATCAGACCAAAGAACAGATTTCCACCGGTCTAATGTCCATTGCTCGTGAATCTTGGCCCAAGCAAGTCTCTTCTTCCTATTGGTGTCCTTTAGTAGTGGTTTCTACCTTGAAGAACTGATTCATACAGTCTCCTCTGAGCAGTTGATGTTGAGATGTGTCTGTCACTTGAACTCTGTGAAGCATTTACTTGGGCTGCAATTTCTGAGGCTGGTAACTGTAATGAACTTATCCTCTACAGCAGAGGTAACTCTGGGTCTTCCTTTCCTGTGGTAATCCTTGTAAGAGCCAGTTTCATCATAGGGTGTGATGGTTTTTGCGACTGCACTTGAAGAAACTTTCAAAGTTCTGGAAATTTTCCGAATTGACTGACCTGCATGTCTTAAAGTAATGATGGACCGTCATTTGTCTTTGCTTATTTGAGCTGTTCTTGCAATAATATGGACTTGGTCTTTTACAAAAATATACCATCCCTACCTTGTCACAACACAACTGATTGGATCAAATTCATTAAGAAGGAAATAAATTCCACAAATTAACTTTAAACAAGGCACACCTGTTAATTTAAATGCATTCCAAGTGACTACCTCATGAAGCTTTGTTGAGAGAATGCCAAGAGTGTGCAAAGCTGTCATCAAGGCAAAGGATGGCTACTTTGAAGAATCTCAGATATAAAATATATTTTGATTTATTTTACACTTTTTTTGGTTACTACACGATTCCATATGTGTTATTTCCTAGTGTTGATGGCTACAATGTAGTCAATAGTAAAAATAAAGAAAAACCCTTGAATGAGTAGGTGTGTCCAAACTTTGACTGGTACTGTAAGTATTCAGACCCTTTACACAGTGCTTTGTTGAAGCATCTTTGGCAGCAATTACATCCTCGAGTCTTCTTTGGTATGACGCTACAAGCTTGGCACACCTGTATTTGGGGAGTTTCTCCCATTCGTCGCTGCAAATCCTCTCAAGCTCTGTTAGGTTGGATGGGGAGTGTTGCTGCACAGCTACTTTAAGGTCTCTCCAGAGATGTTTGATCAGGTTCAAGTCCAGGCTCTTGCTGGGCCACTCAAAGACATTCAGAGACTTGTCCCAAAGCCCCTCCTGCATTATCTTGGCTGTGTGCTTAGTGTTGTTGTCCTGTTGGAAGGTGAACCTTCGCCCCAGTCTGAGATCCTGAGTGCTCTGGAGCAGTTTTTTCTCAAGGACCTCTCTCTGTACTTTGCTCTGTTCATCTTTCCCTTGATCCTGATTAGTCTCTCAGTCTCTGCCACTGAAAAACATCCCCACAGCATGATGCTGCCACCACCATTCATGACCGTAGGGATGGTGTCAGGTTTCCTCCAGATGTGACGCTTGGCATTCAAGCCAAAGAGTTTGATCTTGGTTTCATCAGACCCGAGAATATTTTTTCTCATGTTCCGAGAGTCCTTTTACTGAGGAGTAGCTTCCGTCTGGCCACTCTACTATAAAGGCCTGATTGGAGGAGTTATGCAGAGATGGTTCTCCTTCTGGAAGGTTCTCCCATCTAAACAGAGGAACTCTGGAGCTCTGTCAGAATGACCGTCGGGGTCTTGGTCATCTTCCTGACCAAGGCCCTTCTCCCCTGATTGCTCATTTTGGCCAGGTGGCCCGCTCTAGGAAGAGTCTTGGTGGTTCCAAACTTCTTCCATTTAAGAATTATGGAGGCCATTGTGTTCTTGGGGACCTTCAATGCTGCCGAAATGTTTGGTACCCTTCCCATATCGGTGCCTCGACACAATCCTGTCTTGGAGATCTGCGGACAATTCCTTGGTTTTTGCTCTGACATGCACTGTCAGCTGTGGGACCTTATAAAGACCGGTGTGTGCCTTTCCAAATCATGTCCAATCAATTGAATTTGCCAACATTTCATCAAACTGTTATTGCTTTGTCATTATAATACTCTCTAGAATAAGTATTAGCAAAATGTGGAAAAAGTCAAGGAGTCTAAATTATTTTTGAATGAACTGAATATCAGCTGCTGATTGGCTAATACCTCTTCCTGTGTCTCTTTCCAGCCAACCCATTATAGGCATTGTTCTGGGAGTTTTGGCAGTGGTGATAGTGGGCATCTCTATCTTTGTGATGAGTGTTCTGTACCGCCGAGGTCTTGCCATCCGGCGCAAGAGAGCCATGAGGAGATACCTGGCGAGTGGAGAGGTGGGGAGGGGAGAGAGGGTGTGTGTGAGTGAGAGAGAGAGAGAAAATAAGGATTTTTTTATAGCACTGTCTGTGTGTGTGTGTTATTGTCTTGATATGTCCTGATATTAACTCTGTGCATTTGTGTTGGTCTGTAGAGTTTAGAGCCCTTGGACCCTGGTGAGAAGGGGGTCAAAGTTCATGCGAGGATCCTGAAGGTCAAGGAGCTCCGTAAGATCAAGCTGCTGGGCACCGGGGTGTTTGGCTCCATCCACAAGGTGATTACAACATCAACCGTTGGCCTCTTAAACCCCCTATTTTCATCATCACTGCACCTTTCTACCATTTACCAAATTGTGTTTCTTACCTTTTCTTTGTTTCATTGTGAGGTAACCCCTCTCCCTCTGTCTTTTCCTCCACCTTTCTCAGGGCATTTGGATTCCTGAGGGAGATTCAGTGAAGATCCCCGTGGCCATAAAGACTATTCATGATCGAACGGGGCGGCAGACCTTCCATGAGATCACAGACGTAAGAAAATATATTTACACTACTGTTCAAAAGTTTGGGGTCACTTAGAAATGTCCTTGTTTTTGAAAGAAAAGCACATTTTTTGTGTCATTAAATTGATCCGAAATACAGTGTAGACATTGTTAATGTTGTAAAGGACTATTGTAGCTGGAAACAGCTGATTTTTTTATGGAACATCTACATAGGAGTACAGAGGCCCGTTATCAGCAAACATCACTCCTGTGTTCCAATGGCACGTTGTGTTAACTAATCCAAGTTTATCCTTCTAGGCAGAGTTCCTCTGTCCAGTGTCTGTGTTATTTTGCCCATCTTAATCTTTTATTTTTATTGGCCAGTCTGAGATATGGCTTTTTCTTTGCAACTCTGCTTAGAAGGCCAGCATCCTGGAGTCGCCACTTCACTGTTGACATTGAGCCTGGTGTTTTGCGGGTACTACAGTGAGGGGAAAAAAGTATTTGATCCCCTGCTGATTTTGTACGTTTGTCCACTGACAAAAAAATTATCCGTCTATAATTTTAATGGTAGGTTTATTTGAACAGTGAGAGACAGAATAACAACAAAAAAATCCAGAAAAACTCATGTCAAAAATGTTATACATTAATTTGCATTTTAATGAGGGAAAAGTGGGCAAACGTACAAAATCAGCAGGGGATCAAATACTTTTTTCCCTCACTGTATTTAATGAAGCTGCCAGTTGAGGACTTGTGAGGCATCTGTTTGTCAAACTGGACAATCTAATGTACTTGTCCTCTTGCTCAGTTGTGCATCGGGGCCTCCTATAGTCTTAATTTCTCAGAAAAAGAATAGACCGACAAGTTTCAGAAGCAAGTTCTTTGTTTCTTGCCTTTTTGAGCCTGTAATTGAACCCACAAATGCTGTTGCGCCAGATACTCAACTAGTTTAAAGAAGGCCAGTTTTTTTGCTTCTTTAATCAGATCAACAGTTTTCAGCTGTGCTAACATAATTGCAAAAGGGTTTTCTAATGACCAATTAGCCTTTTTAAAATGATAAACTTGGATTAGCTCACACAACATGCCATTGGAACACAGGAGTGATGTTTGCTGATAATGGGCCTCTGTACACCTATGTAGATATTCCATTAAAAATCAGCCGTTTCCAGCTACAGTAGTCATTAACAACATTAACAATGTCTACACTGTATTTTGGATCAATTTGATGTTATTTTAATGGACAAAAAAATGTGCTTTTCTTTCAAAAGGACATTTCTAAGTGACCCCAAACTTTTGAACGGTGGTATATATCTCACATACCCATTATCAAGAACATCTTCCCCTTCAAATCATAACTGACCTGATAACACTTAGCTTGACTCTGTTTACTAATGCAGATTTTTCTAATAACCCCTGCAGCACATGTTGGCGATGGGTAGCTTGGACCACCAGTACATAGTCAGGCTCTTAGGCGTCTGTCCAGGTGCAAGTCTCCAGCTGGTCACCCAGCTCAGCACTCAGGGGTCCTTACTGGAGCACATCAGGCACTACAGGGATAGCCTGGACCCACAGAGGCTGCTCAACTGGTGTGTGCAGATTGCCAAGGTGAGATACCGTGTGTGTGTGTGTGTGTGGTTGTGTATGCGTGCATGTTGCATATTGTTTATGCGACTGAGGTGTGTGTCCTCTCCCCCGTCAGGGTATGTACTATTTGGAGGAACACAGGATGGTCCACAGAAACCTGGCAGCCAGGAATGTTCTCTTGAAAAGTGACTACATGGTCCAGATCTCTGACTATGGCATCGCAGACCTGCTATACCCTGACGACAAGAAGTACTTCTACAATGAGGTCAAGGTGTGTTGGCTTCTTGGTTAGGTCCCATAGTCCGGAATAACTTGTCATGGACAATGTCTCAGCCTACTATTTATCTTTATCGTCTTCTGGAAAAACCATCCTGTGCATCACCTGTTTCTTTTCTGTTAGATGAGATGTTGACTAGATACGTGGCCTGTGTATTTTCTGTTAGATGAGATGTTGACTAGAGACGTGGCTTGTGTATTTTCTGTTAGATTAGATGTTGACTAGATACGTGGCCTGTGTATTTTCTGTTAGGTGAGATGTTGACTAGATACGTGGCCTGTGTATTTTCTGTTAGATGAGATGTTGACTAGATACGTGGCCTGTGTATTTTCTGTTAGGTGAGATGTTGACTAGATACGTGGCCTGTGTATTTTCTGTTAGGTGAGATGTTGACTAGATACGTGGCCTGTGTATTTTCTGTTAGGTGAGATGTTGACTAGATACGTGGCCTGTGTATTTTCTGTTAGGTGAGATGTTGACTAGATACGTGGCCTGTGTATTTTCTGTTAGGTGAGATGTTGACTAGATACGTGGCCTGTGTATTTTCTGTTAGGTGAGATGTTGACTAGATACGTGGCCTGTTTCTCTGTGTTTTGCATTGTTGCCATGAACACTACCTAATAGGTGTTTTTTCCCAGTGGCCACAGGCTTTGAACTGGGTGCAACTCATGGTGACATAGTTCCCTGTCTTGTCTCTCTCACCACAGACGCCTATCAAATGGATGGCTCTGGAGAGCATCTTGTTCCGCAGATACACACATCAAAGTGATGTCTGGAGCTATGGTGAGTCACTGTGTATGTTTCATGTGCTTTTTATAGACTTTTATATCAACAGTAACTTGAAAGTACTTATGTGTATGTTGAGTTACCAGGATTTTAGAATGTCAGTTATATTACTCCATCTTGCAGGAGTGACAGTGTGGGAGATGATGTCATACGGGGCGGAGCCCTACTCAACGATGCGTCCACAGGAAGTGCCTGACCTGCTGGAGAAGGGCGAGCGTCTCTCCCAGCCACACATCTGTACCATAGATGTTTACATGGTCATGGTCAAGTGTGAGTGCCGACCCTCTCTCCTTCACCATCAATACCTATCAGATCTGTGTGAAATGTGTTAGAGTACGTTGCATTGTAATAATTTGTTTTGCTATGAAAGTATAGTGTATATAAAGAATGTTCAAACAACTGAAAATATTTTCAAATGGGACTCACGTGGCATTATCATCATTTACAGGCTGGATGATTGACGAGAATGTCCGTCCCACCTTCAAGGAACTGGCCAATGAGTTTACCAGAATGGCCAGGGACCCGCCTCGGTACCTTGTGATCAAGGTAAGATAGAATGCCACACCTGGGAGACAGCCATATAAATCAATGTTTGCTAAGAATGTGTTTTTTGGAGTCCACTCCCAAATGCCAATCAATACAGTCCTAAGACTGTGCTCTTTGCCTGAGTCACACTCTTGTTCATCCACACCAAATGTCAGCTCATGAGGATAATAATAATGATGTTGTTAGTGATGATGATGATTGAAGTTTATTTCTTTATCTTCCTCTGTTCACCAGGGGGACTGCAGCCCGTCGGACTCTCCCTCAGACGATTCTCACCACCGAGTTACAGAGCTGGATCACATGGAGGCGGGGCTGGAGGACCAGGATGAGGAGAGGCTAGGGGACGGCATGGCCACACCTCCTCTCTATCTGTCACAGGCCAGGAGTCTTTCTCGACTCTCACGAATGGAAAGCCACAGGGTGAGGGCTCATATAAGGCATCTCTCCCGATGCATACACGATGCATACATTTTAAACTGTATGGGGCCAGGAGTTTTTCCGAACCATGTGACCTGACCAGGAAAATCCAAGCTATAGCCTATAGTCCTGGTCAGGTCGTCAATATATAACATGGGCAGATCAAAACAACCTTTTGTTCACCAAGTTGTTTTTCTAACTCTCACCCCGTCCTGTCCCATTCCTGTATTCCCCTCAGGGTGTTCACAGCAGTCAGGCTGGATACCTGCCCATGACCCCAGGACTGGATAACTCTCAGGTCAATCACTGGAGATGATAAAGATACATGAAAACCTACTGAAAACGTTTACATGCTAACACATGTATTATTGAAAGTCTTCCAGCCTATATCAATCCTATAGGGTTGATCACTCATTTGACATTATACCCCCTGTTCCTCTATATAGATGGTGTGGTCCCCAGCATCTCGCTCTCGCCTCAACTCCGCCCGCACTGTGTCAGAGAGCTCCGAGGGGCGGGGCACGTTGGTGGAGCTGGAGATGAGCGAGGACTTGGCTGGCAGCCTGCAGAGGAAGCGGCATCGGGAGGACAGTGCCTACATGTCCCAGAGGGACAGCATGTCAGGGGTGCTGTCTGAGACCCCCTCCCCTGACACAGAGGGGGAGGAGGACCAAAACGGATACGTGCTCCCCGGACTGGGTGACAGTCCAGAGAGAGGTGATCCTATAGATAGATCACGAAAACAAACATACCACACAATATGCATAGGAACATATACCTTTGTGTTTCTGACTATTGAACATAATGCATTTTTATATTTTCTTTAAGCCATAAATAGAGTCACATGTTTTTGTTTGTGGATGGTCGCATGGTCATTGTTTCAACTGAAAGTGTCAGTGTTAATTACTCAGATCATTTCAGATCTCTGGATCACCTTACTCATTCCTCTTTCCCTTGTCACTGTTCTCCACAGATACGCTACTGTCTAGCTCACGGGTCACCCTTCCTCACGGGAGGACGTCCAAGGTTCCCTCATACCCGTCAGGACCCTCGGAGGACAATGACAGTTCCTGTGAAGAATATGAGTACATGAACAAA
This sequence comes from Oncorhynchus mykiss, assembly GCF_013265735.2. Lineage (NCBI taxonomy): Eukaryota > Metazoa > Chordata > Actinopteri > Salmoniformes > Salmonidae > Oncorhynchus > Oncorhynchus mykiss. The sequence continues at coordinate 62,358,882 of NC_048581.1, read as the reverse complement.
CAGGCGTTCATGATGACTCTCTCCCCCAGGCAGCAGCCTGGCCACTCCAAAGATGGCCATTGGTTGAAGATGAACAAGAGGCAACGCTCTTCTCTGCCATCCCTGGACACAGAGTATACAGAGTGCACGGGGCACAGGACATCAGCTGGGGAGAACAGGGGAGGCCAAACCAAGCATGAAGAACACCAGGACTATGAATTCCCTGCCCTCAACTCTGATTCAGATAAAATGGAGGAAAGGGGCTCTGGTGACGTTGAATATGAGTACATGGACATTCGAAGTGTTGGACCAGAGGCCAGTGAAAGACCAGACGATCCCCCAACACGAGTTGTCCCTCATCCTGGAGCTATGCACAAACAGCGGATGAGAGACGAGAGAGAGGTGGAGGAAGAGGACGATGAATACGTAGAAGAGGACGACTATCATTACACTAACAGGCAACCCAAGCTGCGGCAGGCTCTGCGAAGCAGGGAGGGGCTGAGGATGCAGAGAGGAGGAGAGGGAGAGGTGGATGAGTACGAGGACATGGATTCCCTGGCTGCCCCTGGAGCTGGGGACCCAGTGGAGTATGAGAATTTGCAGGGAGAAGGTGAGGGTGTAGTGGGGGGCATGGGGGGTCAGCACACAGGGATGGGGGCATTTGTAAAAGTGCGTGCAGGGGTAGGGGTGGGGGAGCCTGGTGGCGGAGATCGCTCATTTGACAATCCAGACTACTGGCAGAGCAGGTTGTTCCTGAAGCCTAACGCTGTGAGCACGTAGGGAAGTGGACCTCCTTCATGAAACCTGAAGGGGATAGCTGCCTCTGTAGCTTTTCCATGTCCATTGAATTCAATGAAGGACCAGGAGAGGGGAGAAACCAATCCAGAGCCATCCAAATATCAAAAATATTTAAGACATATCTCTGTGTGCCATTTTTGTATTTTAAAGAGCAACTGACACTAAAAAGCGACTTCTTGTTTAAAAATGGCCTATGTGGCATCAATGAGTCAGAAACATTCATTCTAGTGTCAACACAAAGTGTAAATCATAAAGTCAGTCTCGTTCAGAACAGAGATTTGCGAGATGATAGGAAAACATTTTATGTCACAGAATAAACGGTACCGTAATAGTTTTCCTGGGGTTGGGTTTATTTCAATCCTGCCCACCAAGCAGTCATCAATTTGGAGGTTGTAATGCCCGTAGTCAATTTGATTTGACATTCGATACCTATGGGGCTAGATAGCTATGGGGCTAGATGGACCATCAGTAAATAGTACATGGGACAATATTTTTTTAAATATCAATAGCTCCAAATTTAAATGACTTAAAAACCTAATACAAACTATAAATTGTAGAAATTCATAAACAAATATTGAACGCATTTAATGAGACAATTAAAAGATGTGCAACATGAAAAATCTACTTTGCCACGGTCACATACTAGCCTGCAGAAGCTAACTGGCAAAAATGTTTTGGCTAGCACTACCTATCTTAGGCAACTTTAAGACACAAGACCTGGTTTCAAGATATCTAGAAGGGTTAGTTAATGTAACTTTGTACTGTTTTGGTAGAGTGAATGTACAAACGCTTGCCACATACGAACACACACACGAGACACCCACATTAAACCACCTTACAAGACAACTCTTGTTTGGCTTCAGTCATGGCCGCTGCATTTCTTAATGACCAAGCCGAAAAAGAAGCCAAATCAGGAAGTTCAGCCATTAATGTGTCTGTTACAGGTTTACATTGATCACGTTTTTTAGCCATAATAACATAGGCTTTGGGATGTTTTTCTTTTCTTTGAAATATGATACTGTATTATAAATGTAAGGCACTGTGAGTGTGTGAAGCACTAATAGAAATGGCCCGATTATAAGCTTTGTATATGTTTTCACTTATAAGAACAAAAAATGGTTTTGTACAATGTTATTTTTCTATGGTATTTTCATGTTTTGAAAATGTTAATGTAACATTTAAGTGATATTATTGAGTATTTTCTACATAATAAAACTCTTTGAAGAATGCATGTGATTGTTGTCATTAATTAGTGAGAATGCGCATAATTCACAATCTGTTTGTTGATAACAGATGTTTAATTCATTTCTGTGGTGTCTTGCTGTTCACTTGTTACACAGTCCCATTCATTGGGGTAAGTGAGAAATGAATAGGCACATTCCATGTTGTCGTTATTCCAGTTGGGCTGAGCATATTACCAGAGCTCAACACCTGAAACAACATCCCAGGAACCACATACAACAATTAGTGTCCTTGTCAAGTCATTCTCTGTGCATAATGGTTAAGGTGTTGGACTGACAGTCTCAGGGACTGTAGATTGAGTCCCGATAAGGATGCGACCCAGGCCAGAATGTACACATTGGTGTCAGAAGTGGGATGGCACCTTGATGCGGCTGTCCCTACAGCCTTCGGTAGAGGCGCAAGGAAATCAAAGATGCTTATCTAACGCCGTGTTCACATGCTAATTGAAACTTGGAACCTCTGCATTAAAATGAACTTAAGTTATTTTGCGTGGAGCTTCATACTGGTTGATTCCGAAACTTCCCAGGCGGGAAACTGGATCCTTTTCTACAAGTTATCAAGTCGTAACTCAACGATATTCCGCTGGCTGTATGAAAAGTGCTTTAGGGTTTAGGGTTTAGGGTAGCAATGTCCCAAGGATCATAAACCCTGCCTATTTCTATCAACCAAATGTATTTATAGAGCCCTTTTTACAACAGCAGATGTAACAAAGTGTGTACACAGACCCGTGAGCAACTGTGGCCCCTCATGAGTTCAGATTGTTTTTAACCCCCATCCCGATCAAGTTGCCCATCCCTGATTTAGACCATAAAGCCCTATTTGGTTGTGATGTTTTTTCTTACGTAGCAAGAACATAGGAGGAGATTGGAGAATCAGGGGCTTGAGCAGCTGCATGAAGTGGAGCGGTTGCTAAACTAATTGTCACGCAATCCCGTATCAAAGTCAGAGTATGAGTGGAGAAACGTGCCTATTTTCATCGAAAGTACGTAATCTCACGATTCCAAAGCTATACAATATTACAGAGAGCAAGTTATTTACCTCACATCTTTGAAAATGTTGGTAATGTTGCACTTCTTGTTGACGAAATTCATGCTAATGTTGGGTTTTTGAGCCAGCGTCAAATTGACTCCCATTCAAACCTTGAAGGAGAGTACTCCTTGTCCCATAATCACCCAGAATGCACCGCGCACTTCATTGTCGCCTTGAACGAGTTTACCATCTCCTAATAAGTATCTCTGGCTTGGTAGTGGCCGTACCTGTGTGAAGCTAGCCACAATAAGGATTAACCACAATTGTGGACTTGACGGTTTGGCTTCAAAATAAAAGTTCCCATTGAAAGTAATTTAAACAGAAATAAATAGTGGAATCTTTCCATATTTGGACTAGATAACAGTAAACAAGGTCGGAATGTAATTATATAAATTCACCAAAAGACAATTATTTATTAATTTGACACAAAAAAAGTAAAAATCAGTGGATGTATTAGAATTGCATTGGTGGCATACTCAAATTTGATTTGTCACATGCGCCGAATACAAGAGGTGGGGACCTTAATGTGAAATGCTTACTTACAAGCCCTTAACCAACAATGCAGCTCAAGAAAATATATACTAAATGAACTAAAGTAAAAAATAAAATAAAAAGTAACACAATACAACACAATTCTATATACTTCCGGCCCGTCCTTGGACACTGTGCTATCTAACCTCCAAACGAGCTTCAATGCCATACAGCACTCCTTCCGTGGCCTCCAACTGCTCTTAAACGCTAGTAAAACCAAATGCATGCTTTTCAACCGTTCGCTGCCTGCACCCGCACGCCTGACCAGCATCACCACCCTGGATGGTTCCGACCTTGAATATGTGGACATCTATAAGTACCTAGGTGTCTGGCTAGACTCTAAACTCTCCTTCCAGACCCATATCAAACATCTCCAATCGAAAATCAAATCAAGAGTCGGCTTTCTATTCCGCAACAAAGCCTCCTTCACTCACGCCGCCAAACTTACCCTAGTAAAACTGACTATCCTACCGATCCTCGACTTCGGCGATGTCATCTACAAAATTGCTTCCAACACTCTACTCAGCAAACTGGATGCAGTTTATCACAGTGCCATCCGTTTTGTCACTAAAGCACCTTATACCACCCACCACTGCGACTTGTATGCTCTAGTCGGCTGGCCCTCGCTACATATTCGTCGCCAGACCCACTGGCTCCAGGTCATCTACAAGTCCATGCTAGGTAAAGCTCCGCCTTATCTCAGTTCACTGGTTACGATGGCAACACCCATCCGTAGCACGCGCTCCAGCAGGTGTATCTCACTGATCATCCCTAAAGCCAACACCTCATTTGGCCGCCTTTCGTTCCAGTTCTCTGCTGCCTGTGATTGGAACGAATTGCAAAAATCGCTGAAGTTGGAGACTTTTATCTCCCTCACCAACTTCAAACATCTGCTATCTGAGCAGCTAACCGATCGCTGCAGCTGTACATAGTCTATTGGTAAATAGCCCACCCATTTTCACCTACCTCATCCCCATACTGTTTTTTTTTATTTATTTATTTTTCTGCTCTTTTGCACACCAATATCTCTACCTGTACATAACCTTCTGATCATTTATCACTCCAGTGTTAATCTGCATAATTGTAATTATTTGCCTACCTTCTCATGCCTTTTGCACACAATGTATATATAGACTCCCCTTTTTTCTACTGTGTTATTGACTTGTTAATTGTTTACTCCATGTGTAACTCTGTGTTGTCTGTTCACACTGCTATGCCTTATCTTGGCCAGGTCGCAGTTGCAAATGAGAACTTGTTCTCAACTAGCCTACCTGGTTAAATAAAGGTGAAATAAAAAAAATAAAAAAATAAAATAAAATAAAATAACAATAACGAGACCATAAACAGGGGGTACCGGTACCGAGTCAATGTGCCGGGGTACAGGTTAGTCGAGGTAATTTGTAGGTAGGAGCATAAGTGATTATGCATAGATAATAAACAGCGAATATCAGTAGTTTAAAAACAAAGGGGGGGGGGGGGGGGGGGGGGGACACCAACGAATTTGACATTTTCAACCCGCTCCACTACAGCACCGTCAATGTGAATGGGGGTGTGTTCGGCCCTCCTTTTCCTGTAGTCCACGATCAGCTCCTTTGTCTTGCTCACGTTGATGGAGAGGTTGTTGTCCTGACACCTCACTACCAGGTCTCTGATCCGCTCCCTATAGGCTGTGTTATCGTTGTCAGTGATCACTGTTGTGTCGTCAGCAAACTTAATGATGGTGCTGGAATCATGCTTGGCCACGCAGTCGTGGATGAACAGGGAGTAAAGGAGGGGACTAAGCACACACCCTTGAGGGGCCCCCGTGTTGAGGATCAGTGGCAGATGTGCTGTTGCCTGCCCTTACCACCTGTGGGAGGCCATTCAGGAAGTCCGGGATCCAGTTGCAGAGGGAGGTGTTTAGTCCCAGAGTCCTTAGCTTAGTGGTGAGCTTTGTGGGCACTATGGTGTTGAACACTGAGCTATAGTCAATGAACAGCATTCTCACGTAGGTGTTCCTTTTGTCCAGGTGGGAAAGGGCAGAGTGGAGTGCGATTGACATTGTGTCATCTGTGGATCTGTTGGGGCGGTATGCAAATTGGAGTGGGTCTAAGGTTTCCGGGATGATGGTGTTGATGTAAGCCATGACCAGCCTTTCAAAGCACTCCATGGCTACCGACGTGAGTGCTACGGGGCGGTAGTCATGTATGCAGGTTAACTTGCCTTTTTGGGCACAGGGACTATGGTGGTCTGCTTGTAGGTATTACAGACTCAGTCAGGGAGAGGTTGAAAATGTCAGTGAACACACTTAAGGGGCGGAAGGTAGCCTATTGGTTAGAGTATTGGGCCAGTAACTGAAAGGTTGATAGATCGAATCCCTGAACTGACAAAGTAAAAATCTGTTGTTCTGCCCCTGAACAAGGCAGTTAACCCACTGTTCCCATCATTGTAAATAAGAACTGACTTGCATAGTCAGTCATAAAGGTCAAATAAATAAATATATATATATATATATATATATATATATATATATATATTAAACCAGTTGGTCTGCGCATGCTCTAAATACACGTCCTGGTAATATATCTGGCCCTGCGGCCTTGCGAACGTTGTCCTGTATAAAGGTCTTGCTCACATCGGCTATGGAGAGCGTGATCACACAGTCATACGGAACAGCTGGTGTTCTCTTGCATGCTTTAGTGTTGTTTGCCTCGAAGTGAGCATAAAAGGCATTTGGCTCGTCTGGTAAGCCAGCGTCACTGGGCAGCTCGAGGCTGGGTTTTCCTTTGTACAGCCTTACCTATTGATCATCGGTCCATGAATTGGGGTATCAGCCTACTCGGTGACACCCACAGATTACAATTCTGAAGAGTTTACACAAATATTACCATTGTTGCTAATATTTGGGAAATTTAACTGTGGGAAGTCACCTCACTAGATAGCCTATTGTGCGTATTGATGTTCATATTGCAATGTATAGCCTTACCTACGGATTTTGAAATGGGGTATCAACCTACTCAGTGACATCCACAGATTACAACTGTGAAGAGTTTCACAAATATTAGCATATATTGACTAATTATCAAATCAAATCATATTTTATTTGTCACGTGTGCCGAATACATCAGGTTTAGACCTTACCATAAAATGCTTAGTTAGGAGCCATTAACCAACAATGCAGTTCAAGAAATACAGTAAAGAAAAGATTTACTAAATAAAATAAAGTAAAACATTTAATAAATGTAAAACAATAAAATAACTATAACGAGACTGTTTTACAGGGGGTACAGGTACAGAGTCAATGTGCAAAGGTACAGGTTAGTCGAGTTAGTTTTTACATGTAGGTAGGGGTAAAGTGACAATGCATAGATAATAAACAGCAAGTAGCAACAGTGTAAAAACAAAGTATGGAGGGGGTCAATGTAAATGGTCCGGGTGGCCATTTGATTCATTGTTCAGCAATTATGGACTTTTTTCAAATGTATATAACAACTTTCCAAACTTGTTTAGCATTATCTACTCCAAATATGACATGATTCCATTATTTGTATCAGTTAGTATCACGTTCAATTGGTGACTTGTATTTTGTAGTCGAACTGCAAATTCCACTATTGTGGCTAGCTTCACACAGGTGTCGGGTCTTGGTGCCGACACATTAGGAGGTGTGTTGTCAAGAGAGTCGCTGTCAAGATGTCTGACAATGAAGAACAAGAACAGACTATCGCTGAGGACTTGGTTGTCACCAAGTACAAAATGGGAGGTGACATCGCCAACCGTAAGTGTCAGATCGGGGTGACTTGCATTTAAATTAGGTGACCTGCTCTTGGCGGCCTTTCGTACAACACCAGCCTGATGTGTAGGCACAGACCAACACAACCATGTGCTTTGATATAGTAGGCGCAGTTTAGAAACGTGGAATGGAAATTGGCCTAGCCCTGGTATCCCAGTCTAGTGTTAGCAAGCGGACTTCACGATGTTATTTTGTGAGCAAAATTCAGTAAGCCAGCTAACTATGGTTAACGGTTATTTTGTCAAGGACCGTGAACATAATGGCTAACTAGCAAACGTTACCTACACATTAATTATCAACAGTGACACCAGACAGTAGTAACCATTATTGTATTTGCTAGGTAGATGTAGTTAGCTAGCAAACGTTATGTTTTGTATTGTCATAATCTTAGTTCACTGTTTGTGGAGTTACAGTAGTTAACGGAATTTATGTTTCCATGTCAACCACACAGCTAGGAAGTGGCCTTGGAAATTTGGTTAGTTATGTCAAACAAAAACCAAGAAACAAAAACTCTATGCACAAAGATTACTTTTAAAAAATGTAACAAATGTTTATAAAAATAAGTTTACTTGACAAACAATGCAAATGCAAAGTTTTGTAACAGAATGATGGTTTATGCTGTTTGTGCCAGTATTGTTAACAAACTCTGAATCTGTACTGTTACAGTAAATTTGTTTTTGTAAAATTCGGTGGAAATTGTAAAAATGCTGGCTTGTACATAGAATTGTATGGTTTGTTTAGCTTTGCAATCATTGATTTTTGTTTGGCACACATTTAAAGTGAAAAATTAGCCTCCGCATAATTATGTCGTAATGGAATTGTCCCTTACTAGCAGTCATAACTAGCTAATTTAGCTAGTTCCAAGTAAAGTGAAATAGGTCTGGCTATATATGTGTACGTTTGTTCTGCCTAGCTGTAGTCAACTGAGACAATTTTACTAGGAAAGGCTTAAACTTGACAGGGAAATATTATTCCAACCACACGTGATTTGGCTAGCTAGCTGCCTCACTGACAACTTTTTCACAGGTATTATAAATGGACAGCTCTTCATTTAAGTCAATGATGACATAATGGGTGGACTGGCAGCCATTTTGAGTGTAACCATAGCAAGAAGTAAAAGCAGGAAGTTTACCCTTCAATCTGTGCTGTGATTTGTTGAGCCACCTTAATTGACATTACAAAAAATAACTTGGCATGTTAGGAGAATTGGGTTAGGTTAGCTAAAATGCCCCAAAATTCCACTGTTGATGATAATTTGACGAAGCTGGTTCCTTTCTAGACATGACACAGCTAGATCGGTGGCGGTGTTTGGCAGGAGGAGGTGCTCCACAGACCATTTGTATCCGGAAGTAATTTTTCCATTCATTGTAGTGTTAGCGCTCTGTAGAGTTGCTGTTTTCTCGTAACTTCTGACATTACTGGATTACTCATTATAGTAAGTCAGATTTAATCAACAGATACGATAGTCAGTTTAATAAAAGGTTAATAGGATGACTACACCGCTCGCGTTGCAAAATAAATGTAGAAATCTATATTGATCAATTATTGCACCCACACTGCTCGCGTGCGCCAATGAGCGTCTGCGTTGCCAAGGGCTAACGCGGACCCAAACTCGTGCACCATCGTGAATAAATGTATTTTTCCCCCTACACCAAACACGATCATGACACGCAGGTTAAAATATCAAAACAAACTCTGAACCAATTACATTCATTTGGGGACAGGTCAAAAGCATTAAACATTTATGGAAATTTAGCTAGCTAGCTTGCACTTGCTAGCTACTTTGTCCTATTTAGATAGCTTTCTGTTGCTAGCTAATTTGTCCTGGGATATAAATATTACGTTGTTATTTTACCTGAAATGCACATGGCCCTCTACTTCGACAATTAATCCAAACATAAAACGGTCAACCAAATCGTTTCTAGTCATCTCGCCTCCTTCCAGGCTTTTTCTTCCTTGAAATTATATGATGATTGGCATCCAAACTTTCATAGTTACCATGACGACCAACAACACAGTTCGTCTTTCAATCACCCACGTGGGTATGACCAATGAGGAGATGGCACGTGGGTATCTGCTTCTATAAACCAATGAGGAGATAGGAGAGGCAGGACTTGCAGCACGATCTGCATCACAAATAGAACTGACTTCTATTTTAGCCCTTGGCAACGCAGATGCTTGTTGACGCGCACGGTGTCGTCAGGGTATAAGGGTATATGACTGTACATAGCTGGCGGTGTTGGCAAAATCACTACTTATCCCATCAAACCAAGCGAGGAGAAGCTGCCCGTTGTCACAGTTTCAAGACCAGTCAGAAACATCCAGCTAACCCTGCCGGTGGGTGATGCCGGTGGATCTCAAAACTGAACTTGGATCCGCGTTAAGTAGCAATGATTTCCTTCACCACCGTCATCTTACGACATCTCGAACCGGTCATGACTATTCAATAAAACAAATACTTTAAGTTTCCAGCAAATTTCTTATTTACATAATTGTATAACTAGCAAAGGAGTTATGAAGTCGAGGGTGGGAGTATTTATCAAGTTTGGTAATGAGGACGGAAACTAGCATAGTTCAAATGGGAAAACGAGCTTAGCCTTAGTGTGCATGTGTGCCCATGCGCACCTGGCTAATTCAGTAGACCTCTAAGTTTTTATGCACTGATATCAGGAGCTGGCAGAGAAAAGTTTGATTTAAACAATTCAGAGACAAACAAATAAATCAGATGACCTATATTTAAGGAGAGCGAATGGGTATACAATTTTGAAATCCGCTGTAACTGTCAATAGTAAAAAAACAAATGTAAATTATGTTTGAATGAACCCTGAATACAATAAATGAATGGGGAAGTAAATTCCGGACACGGTAGACTCCTCCTTACTCCTCTATGGACAGGCTTCAAACTGACCTCAGGTCCAGGGTCAAGATTCATACCCTAACATTGAACTCGGTTAAATGGCAGCTGATTCATCATGAGATAATACAACCATGATGGATAGTCTTATTAATAGAGAACGCACGTGTTCTGATTGAATGTGATGATGACACATTTGGTCTCACTACTACACTCTTTTTCACCTCTCAAATGTCTCATACCTCTCCACCTCCTATTCCCCTGCCCTGTTGCTCTCCCTAGAGGCCCTGCGCATGGTGATTGAGGAGGCCAAGTCAGGGGTGTCTGTGCTCAGTCTCTGTGAAAAGGGAGACGCTCACATCATGGCAGAAACTGGCAAGGTCTTCAGGAAGGAGAAAGACTTGAAGAAAGGTAAAGGGCCGGGGTGGAAGGGGGGTAAAGGGCCGGGGTGGAAGGGGGGTAAAGGGCCCGGGTGGAAGGGGGGTAAAAGCTGGATGAGAAGTGCAAGCGGAATGGTGTTACAATTGTTCTTAATGTTTAAACTGCAATTTTTTAAATCATTTAAAGGTTTAAATGAAAAGATCAAATCTTTTACTTTTACTATTCAGATATGATCCTGTGAATGACCGCTAGGGGGCAGTACAGTTCAATCTACCGCAGTCCTTGCTACTTACAGAAGACGCTCATTTTACTGCTACTTAATGCTGTTTTAGGTTCCCTGCTGTGTCCCTCTCCTCCATGTGCTCAATTGTCAGTGCATGTCCCACTTTTCATTAATGTGATGGTTCGTTGCAGTGACGTATGATGGTGTGTTCATAGACATCCAACAATCTGCTGTTAACACCACGTATGGTGTTTGAGAGCTCGCGCTTTGTACTCGCAGAGCAATCATTGTACAATTTCACCATCCAGGTCGTTACATTTGTTTCTACATAGCATCTTGTAGACTGGTTCTAGATATGCCATCAGGGCAGTGAAGCTGACATTCTCTACCATTGACAATGGATGCATATCAACTGCAATCATTTCTGTAATCAGTGCTGTGATTTTCTCACTCCATGGTGCCTCCCTTTCAGATGATGGTTAAATATTTCACCTGTAATTGCCACTGGAGCTCAATTCCACCTTGCACAGTTTGTATTTATTTCACCAGCTTCTCATTTAACTTCTCAAAGTATTGCCATACAGGACTTCCCTGCCTCACTCTGCCATTTTGATAACTATTAACATCGATGAGGTGTGGAGCGTTTTATATCCTTGGCAAATCATTTGAAAGATGCATATCTCCTCCTACTAACATGACAGAATTGTTGCTTTAGGTATTTGTTTAATTTCTATTTTCCCTTAATGATGTAGATGATCGGCTATGAAAAGCCAACTGACATTTACTCCTGAGGTGCTGACCTGTTGTACCCTCGACAACCACTGTGATTATTATTATTTGACCCTGCTGGTCATCTATGAAAATTTGAACATCTTGGCCATGTTCTGTTATAATCTCCACCCGGCACAGCCAGAAGAGGACTGGCCACCCCTCAGAACTTGGTTCCTCTCTAGGTTTCTTCCTAGGTTCTGGCCTTCTAGGGAGTTTTTCCTAGCCACCGTGCTTCTACACCTGCATTGCTTAATGTTTGGGGTTTTAGGCTGGGTTTCTGTACAGCACTTTGTGACATCAGCTGATGTAAGAAGGGCTTTATGAGTACATTTGATTGATTGGGACCTGTTGGTAGTAGTTTTTTTTTATAACCGTTAACTATCCCAATGTCGTTTAAACGTTCACACCCCTACTATGTAGTTATAAGAGACAGATAAGATAGGGCCAACAATCTCCCATAAATGTTTATATAGGGCAGGTGGTTCAAAGCCATGCCTTCTTTTGTGAGGGGGACAGTATGTTGTCATACTGTCTCCAGATCAGAAACACATGCCGCACATTCACAATGGGCCTGTACATGGGATGAGTTATTGAATATGTCAGTGAGATGACATAACTATGAGGAGTGATATTGGTTGAAAAGGGGGACATTATTTGTCATCAGTCAGGTCTCTCATAAACACTGCAGATTATTTTCAATTGAAGATTTGGTGGTTCTCTCTTCCCTCTTCCAGGAATTGCCTTCCCCACCAGCGTCTCAGTCAATAACTGTGTTTGCCACTTCTCTCCCCTGAAGAGTGACCCTGACTACACACTTAAAGATGGAGATCTGGTCAAAATGTATGAACCTCAATCTACAGTAATGTTACCCCTTCACTCTGTGTGTCTTCAGTCTCCCAAGTATGTGTTGTCTGTCATCTTGTTTGCTGTGTTCTCATGCATCTGATGGGGTCTCCTTGGCTGTTGACTTGTCGTCTTCGTTAGGTCTTGTCTCCCTGTATGTCTATGTGCCTGTATGTCTATATGGCAAACGATAAGTAAAGATTGGATTACTAGCCTTGTTCATCTGGTAATGGTGTCTAATTGTCACTATTGCCATTGTATAGTTGAACAAGCCTTTTCATCTTAGTTGTTGGATTGCCACTTTTGTCATCTCTCTGTTGACCCTCCCTTTCCTGTTTTCTGTCTTCTGTCAATATAAGGATTTCACTGTCTGGAATATTGTTAGTGTTAAAGAGCCAACTATACTGAACAAAAATATAAACCCAACAAGTAAAGTGTTGGTCCCATGTTTAATGAGCTGAAATAGAAGATCCCAGAACTTTTCCATACACACAAAACACTTATTTCTCTCAAATCTTGAGCACAAATTTGTTTACATCCCTGTTAGTGAGCATTTCTCCTTTTCCAAGATAATCCATCCACCTGACAGGTGTGGCATATCAAGAATCTGATTAAACAGCATGATCATTACACAGGTGCACATTGTGCTGGGGACAATAAATGGCTTCTCTAAAATGTGCAGTTTTGTCACACAACCCAATGCCCCTGATGTCTCAAGTTTAGAGGGAGCGTGCAATTGGCATGCTGACTGCAGGAATGTCCACCAGAGCTCTTGCCAGAGAATTTTTAATGTTACTACTATTCATCTGTCGCAATCACCTCATGTTTCAGCATAATACTGCACAGCCTGATGTTGCAAGGATCTGAACACAATTCATAGAAGCTGAAAATGTCCCAGTTCTTCCATGGCCTGCATACTCACCAGACATATCACCCATTGAGCACGTTTGTGATGCTCTGGATTGACGTGTACAACAGCGTGTTCCAGTTCCAGCCAATATTCAGCGACTTCGGCACAGCCATTGAAGAGGAGTGGGACAACATTCTACAGGCCATAATCAACAACCTGATCAACTCTATTCGAAGGAAATGTGTTGCGCTGCATGAGGCAAATGGTGGTCACACCAGATACTGACTGGTTCTTATTCACACCCTACCTTTTTTGTTGTTGAAATCTGTGACCAACCGATGTATATCTGTATTTCCAGTCATGTTAAATCCATAGATTAGGGCCTAATTAATTTATTTCAATTTGGTCATATGAACTCTCAGTAAAAACTTTGAAATGGGTGCGTTTATATTTTTGTTCAGTGTAGATAGTTATGCCAACCAATGTGTTGTATTACTGTAGGGCTGTGCCATTCTCTGAATCTGTTGAAAAGTCATTTTTCATTACTATAACAAAAGGCTGGGTGTATCCTTCACTAGCAATTTCATTGTCATGGGTGCTGTCTTTGGAAGACATTATGACCCCCCTGCAGTATGGTTGTAGGTGAACAAGCCAATAACAACTTACCCTCGGAGCATATCCTCACTCGACACTTACCGTAATATAATCACACAAATTAGGCTGTTTAATTTATCTCTGACCTTGTCTTTTTTTCTCAGTAAACTTTTTCCCATTTGATCTTTGGAAGCACAACATGACTGCCATTTTGTCCTTGTCTAAATGTATTTAATCGTCTCATCTATATGTCTTTTTACACAATGTCATAGATATCAGCAACTGGTTTTGTATTTTATTAGGCCTCCCCAGATACTCTTCCTGGGGTCCAAACACATCAAGACACCTACATTACACAACATATAACAGGTCATCATATAACATCGCTACACCACTACATGGTTGGCATAACAATTTCTGAATGTCTGATGAACTTCTATTTCCTTCATAACTTAAACATTCCCATCTCTCCTTTTCTCTTATCCTCTCCATCTCTGTCCCCTTTATTTCTGCAGTGATCTTGGAGTCCATGTTGATGGCTTCATCTCAAATGTGGCTCATAGCTTTGTTGTGGGAGCTACCAAGGTATGTACCGTTATGAACGAATGACTTGGTTTTCTTAAGCCCTCATTGAAGATATATTCTGGAGGATTGAAAATGACCTTATTTTTTTGCATCCCGTTTTGGACCTGACGTATAAATGTGTGGCTCATACATGCATAATAAATGATCTACAGTCCTCTCCCAGTGGAAAGAAGCACAGAATCCTTACATTCTAACCTGCCATAATTTAGTGCATGAAATCTACTTGCTCATTCCTGTCATGCAGTGAATGTGCGCTCTGAAGCAAGTGGGATGAGTGGCTGCATGCGCTTACCATTAGTTATTTTGATAACAGCGAAAATTCATTGATTCATCAATGCATGATAACTTCCATGCATCAGAAGTTAGAAAGCCTCCTGAATTAGAAGTGAGATCTATTAGACCTAAGTAGTTTAATTTCTTTCAAAGCATTTCTCTGCAAACCAGAGAATGTTGTGCGCTAAAGATGCCCCTGTAGCCACACAAATACATTAGAAGGGAATTCTCCACCCGATCACAAACACTGTGCTGACAACCTTTAGTTTCTAAGTGGTGTCGCTGGTGAATTTTGGAACATATTGCACAATAGGCTGTAAGGTTTTTACCAGGTGCGCGTCCATCCATTTGTCCCATTCGCCAATCATGACACAACACGCATGTTGATGCACTCGAGAAATGCATGCTTTCACCCACTTTTTAGACAATAAAATATCGGCCTACCTTTCTGTTATCAATGGATATCCAATTCAAATAATTCCATGTGTCCAACTTTTGTCGTCATAAACATTCACAAAGGTATTATTCCATGATATGGGATAATAATCCAACACTGCAGTTAATTGTCAGCGATCATTATTCATCACGTAGCCAAATGCTATTTATAATAAATACACAACTTTCAAGGAGTTGATGCCATCGTATAACTACCGGTATAACTTTCCATTGTATGAAATTACATTATCACGTCACTATGAGACCTTGGGTGCAACTACAGGAAGTCGGGAACTGGCCTGCAACAACCAAACTGACGGACGATGTTAATTGGCAGTTAAAATTATGTCCAATGAGGTTGCAAGGTTAAAGTGGGAGGCGGGATCAGGATAGGCCCAGTATTGTCCAATGAGGTTGCTGGTAGTGCCGGGATGATACCAGTATCTCGATACTGGCAAGGAAACAAAACATGAAACTTCTTAAGGAAAACAGCCCAAATGGAAACAAACATCATTATGTTGTCATCCAGAGTCACATGTATTTATTTTCCAAGCTATAGCACAATATTTTATATTCAGCAGGTTTTTAAAGGACCAAAGAGTTGGTCTGCTTCGTGTTTTCATTACAGCCCCAATTTTGGAGTGAGCCCAACATGCACACCACATGAACACCACAGAGTTTTTTCTACTCTCTTTGAGCACACGCTACAGAGGCTTGAGAACAATGACGTGAGGACGTTGTACACAATTGTGCACAATTTTCGGGATCCGTTTTGGCTCATGAGCACGACTTTCAAAACTACTGGCTGAAATTATAGAAAACTTCCAGAAAATATCTTTAAATCACCCACATTAACTCTCCTTCAGGGTTCTGGCATGTGTCCCTAAATATTTTTACTGTGCGACCACCAGTGTGCTGGTAAAAATGTAAGGATTTTAGCTTTAATATCTCATATTTTCAATTTTGCTCATAAATGTCTTTGTGTACATCTACATTTTTTCAATTTAGGCGCACACGTGCTCCTTGAAAAAAAAAGAAGGTAAACGTCGCGCCCTGACCTTACCTCTCTGCCTTGTACATGTAGGAGGCGCCAGTGACCGGGAAGAAAGCTGATGTGATAAAGGCAGCTCATCTGTGTGCGGAGGCAGCCCTACGCCTTGTCAAGCCTGGCAACCAGAACTCAAAGGTGACAGAGGCTTGGAACAAGATCGCTCAGTCATTCAAATGCACAGCCATCGAGGGTGAGTGCCTTCACTAGTTGAGGCAGAAAGTCCGTTTTGCCCTGAGAGTTGACTCTGATTCATCGGTCTAAGATAGTGAATCAACGGTTTTAGCTGACGGGTTACATATAGACGGGTTGGTTGTTTAGCAACAAAACCGATACTTGCGAAACTATGGGACAAAACAGACTGGGTTGGCTTAGATTGTTGAAAACATGTAAACTATAGTTAGTCTCCAAATGTTTATTGAAAACAAATGCATTTGCACAATGAGCACTTGTCTCTCAAATACATTGTTACAGTTGTTGGAAACGCCTCACAACAAGACATGGTATCAAAAACATGATAAAACTAGCTGAAATGAGCCACCTAAAATTCCCCACATGGCACCTTATTGTAATTGTTGCTAGCCATCTGACCTTTCAGAATGATAACAATGCATGGCTTCCGGCCCCATCAATGCACAACACAAGCATCATTTTCAGGACATTGTCAGCCAACAGTCTATGCAGTTAACTGTTGTGTGACTGCAGTAAAATGTGGGGAGAAAACTGTTGCAATGGCTTTGTATCTTTCTGTTTAAGGTATGTTATCTCATCAGCTGAAGCAACACGTCATCGATGGAGAGAAAACCATCATTCAGAACCCCACAGACCAGCAAAGGTACATTAACGTCCAAGCACTTGAACACATGCAGAGAATAGTGTTTTGATGAAGTGCAGTACCACGAAGGCAGACAGCATGTTGCGTTTACGTTTTTGTTTTGTATGAAAGTAAGTCTTGTTCACATCTAACAGCCGATATAAGAAGAGACGAGAGGAGACAAAACTAGCCCGTTTTTAAATGTTGTGTTGTGGAACTGAAGACAATGGCCGGGCATTCAAAAAGACAAGAAGTGCAGTTGAGTCCGTTTCCATACAAACATGGTCTCTTTACACCGTGATGAAACATTGTTGCTCCTTGTTTCAGCAAGGTACAGTATTGTAGCGATCATGGAAAAACATGCACCCAATGGAATACCAAAAACAGGACACACTCTGTGACTTCACAGAGAAGTCCAGCTAGCTAGCTATCCGTCAGTCAGTAAACACAGTTTCTGATTTGAGTCCAAGGCAACGCCTAGGACCACATGCAGTCTGGAGCAGCACATGCAGTCATGAGAGTTTTTTGTTGTTGTTTTTTTGCTATTTGAACAGTTATAACGGTAATTTGGCCGATCCAAAATTCCATGACCGTCACTAGGACTGAATGATAAATGAAAGATGTGAGTTGCTCTGATTGGCTACTGTTGATGCCCATCTGCAGGAAGGACCATGAGAAGGCAGAGTTTGAGGTGCACGAGGTCTACGCTGTTGATGTGCTGATCAGCACTGGTGAAGGGAAGGTGAGAGAGCGAGGGGGGGATCCCAATGCCCCCATGCGGTAACATAGATAGAAAAGGGCAATATTACTTTTAATTTCTTACCTGGCTAAATGTGACTGTCCAATACTGATGTTTCTATGCTCCTGTCCCCTGCCCAGGCCAGGGATGGAGGCCAGAGGACCACCATTTATAAGAGGGACCCCAGTAAGCAGTACGGGCTGAAGATGAAGACCTCCCGCATGTTCTTCAGCGATGTGGAGCGACGCTTCGACACCATGCCCTTCACTCTCAGGTAGGATGTCCTCATTAGAAGTGTCAGAGAGACTTGTTATAACCAACCACATCAACACCATAATCTTATCATTAAAGTCGTGGACTTTTTTTTTCATCAACCATCTCTCTGATGCTGTGAGTCAGGTGCTTTGACTGTCCATTGGAGACGACCTCAGCTAACAGGTGTGTCTTGTTCCTCTCCTCTCTTCAGGGCATTTGAGGATGAGGCCAAAGCCCGCCTGGGCGTGGTGGAGTGTGCCAAACACGAGTTGCTACAGCCTTTCAGTGTGCTCAATGAGAAGGAGGGTGAGTCTCTCTGCATCTTTCTTTTCCTATCCCCTGTGCACTGTTTCTTTTTTTCCTAACCATGTGTGTCATTTATCTCTCTCTTTGCTTCTCAGGAGAGTTTGTGGCCCAGTTTAAGTTCACAGTGCTGCTAATGGCCAATGGCCCCCATAAAATCACCAGTGGACCCTTTGAGCCAGAGCTCTACAAGTCAGAGCACGAGGTGCAGGATGCAGAACTGAGGGTAAGTAGGGCTTCCAGCTGGCTCCCAGCCCATGGCCCCAGGCGACCTGAATGGCTCTTCACCGCTCATATTACATGAATAACTATATTAATGAACAGGGACTTGCACCTCAGAGCCTACACTTTAAGTAACTGCATAAGGGTATGAGATGGCATCTGAGGTTTTGACCAGTCTATTTCTACACTTAGCAGCTCTGTTGTTGTTAAGGTGAGTGAATGAGGACCCAAAAGCGAATTAACAAAACAGAGTTACTTTAATGACGAAAACAAAACGTAGGCTCAGACGGACAGGCAGATTCCGACAGGACAGGACAAGGTTACAGCAACACGACGATGGTCTGGTACAGGCATGAATGACACAAACAAACAAACAAGAATCCGACAAGGACAGGAGCAGAAACAGAGAGAGATATAGGGACCTAATCAGAGGGAAAAAGGGAACAGGTGGGGAACGGGGTGAATGGGTAATTAGGAGGAGACAAGGCACAGCTGGGGAAAAGAGGGGGAGAAAAGGTAACATAACAACGACCAGCAGAGGGAGACAGGGTGAAGGGAAAGGACAGAGACAAGACAACATGACAGTACATGACAGTACCCCCCCACTCACCGAGCGCCTCCTGGCGCACTCGAGGAGGAAGCCTGGCGGCAACGGAGGAAATCATCGATCAGCGCACGGTCCAGCACGTCCCGAGAGGGAACCCAACTCCTCTCCTCAGGACCGTACCCCTCCCAATCTACTAGGTACTGATGACCACGGCCCCGAGGACGCATGTCCAAAATCCTACGGACCCTGTAGATGGGTGCGCCCTCGACAAGGATGGGGGGGGGGGGGGGAAGACGAGCGGGGGCGCGAAGAACGGGCTTGACACAGGAGACATGGAAGACCGGGTGGACGCGACGAAGATATCGCGGCAGAAGAAGTCGCACTGCGACAGGGTTAATGATTTGAGAAATACGGAACGGACCAATGAACCGCGGGGTCAACTTGCGAGAAGCGGTCTTAAGGGGAAGGTTCTGAGTGGAGAGCCAAACTCTCTGACCGCGACAATATCTAGGACTCTTAGTTCTACGCTTATTAGCAGCTCTCACAGTCTGCGCCCTATAACGGCAAAGTGCAGACCTGACCCTCTTCCAGGTGCGCTCGCAACGTTGGACAAAAGCCTGAGCGGAGGGGACGCTGGACTCGGCGAACTGAGATGAGAACAGCGGAGGCTGGTACCCGAGGCTACTCTGAAAAGGAGATAGCCCTGTCGCAGACGAAGGAAGCGAGTTGTGGGCGTATTCTGCCCAGGGGAGCTGTTCTGACCAAGACGCAGGGTTGCGAAAAGAAAGACTGCGTAAGATGCGACCAATAGTCTGATTGGCCCGTTCTGCTTGACCGTTAGACTGGGGGTGAAAGCCGGAAGAGAGACTGACGGAAGCCCCAATCAAACGGCAAAACTCCCTCCAAAATTGAGACGTGAATTGCGGACCTCTGTCCGAAACGACGTCTGACGGAAGGCCATGAATTCTGAAAACATTCTCGATGATGATTTGTGCCGTCTCTTTAGCAGAAGGAAGCTTAACAAGGGGAATAAAATGAGCCGCCTTAGAGAACCTGTCGACAACCGTAAGAATAACAGTCTTCCCCGCTGACGAAGGCAGTCCGGTGACAAAATCTAAGGCGATGTGAGACCACGGTCGAGAGGGAATGGGAAGCGGCCTGAGACGGCCGGCAGGAGGGGAGTTACCGGACTTAGTCTGCGCGCAGACCGAACAAGCAGCCACGAAACGACGCGTGTCATGCTCCCGGGTGGGCCACCAAAAACGCTGGCGAATGGAAGCAAGCGTACCCCGAACGCCAGGGTGGCCGGCTAACTTGGCAGAGTGAGCCCACTGAAGAACGGCCAGACGAGTAGGAACGGGAACGAAAAGAAGGTTCCTAGGACAAGCGCGCGGCGACGGAGTGTGAGTGAGCGCTTGCTTTACCTGCCTCTCAATTCCCCAGACAGTCAACCCGACAACACGCCCCTCAGGGAGAATCCCCTCGGGGTCAGTGGAGGCTACTGAAGAACTGAAGAGACGAGATAAAGCATCAGGCTTGGTGTTCTTAGAGCCCGGACGATAAGAAATCACGAACTCGAAACGAGCGAAAAACAGCGCCCAACGCGCCTGACGCGCATTAAGTCGTTTGGCAGAACGGATGTACTCAAGGTTCCTATGGTCAGTCCAAACGACAAAAGGAACGGTCGCCCCCTCCAACCACTGTCGCCATTCGCCTAGGGCTAACCGGATGGCGAGCAGTTCGCGGTTTCCCACATCATAGTTACGTTCCGACGGGGACAGGCGATGAGAAAAAAACGCGCATGGGTGGACCTTGTCGTCAGAGAGGGAGCGCTGAGAAAGAATGGCTCCCACGCCCACCTCTGACGCGTCAACCTCGACAACGAACTGTCTAGAGACGTCAGGTGTAACAAGGATAGGAGCGGATGTAAAACGATTCTTGAGGAGATCAAAAGCTCCCTGGGCGGAAACGGACCACTTAAAGCACGTCTTGACAGAAGTAAGGGCTGTGAGAGGAGCTGCCACCTGACCGAAATTACGGATGAAACGACGATAGAAGTTCGCGAAGCCGAGAAAGCGCTGCAGCTCGACGCGTGACTTAGGAGCGGGCCAATCAATGACAGCTTGGACCTTAGCGGGATCCATCTTAATGCCTTCAGCGGAAATAACAGAACCGAGAAATGTGACGGAGGAGGCATGAAAAGTGCACTTCTCAGCCTTCACAAAAAGACAATTCTCTAAAAGGCGCTGGAGGACACGTCGAACGTGCTGAAGATGAATCTGGAGTGACGGTGAAAAAAATCAGGATATCGTCAAGGTAAACGAAAACAAAGATGTTCAGCATGTCTCTCAGGACATCATTGACTAATGCCTGAAAGACAGCTGGAGCGTTAGCGAGGCCGAAAGGAAGAACCCGGTATTCAAAGTGCCCTAACGGAGTGTTAAACGCCGTCTTCCACTCGTCCCCCTCCCTGATGCGCACGAGATGGTAAGCGTTACGAAGGTCCAACTTAGTGAAAAACCTGGCTCCCTGCAGGATCTCGAAGGCTGAAGACATAAGAGGAAGCGGATAACGATTCTTAACTGTTATGTCATTCAGCCCTCGATAATCTATGCAGGGGCGCAGAGACCCGTCCTTCTTCTTGACAAAAAAAAACCCCGCTCCGGCGGGAGAGGAGGAGGGGACTATGGTACCGGCGTCAAGAGCTACAGACAAATAATCCTCGAGAGCCTTACGTTCGGGAGCCGACAGAGAGTATAGTCTACCCCGGGGGGGAGTGGTTCCCGGAAGGAGATCAATACTACAATCATACGACCGGTGTGGAGGAAGAGAGGTGGCCCTGGACCGACTGAACACCGTGCGCAGATCGTGATATTCCTCCGGCACCCCTGTCAAATCACCAGGCTCCTCCTGTGAAGAAGAGACAGAGGAAACAGGAGGGATAGCAGACATTAAACATTTCACATGACAAGAGACGTTCCAGGAGAGGATAGAATTACTAGACCAATTAATGGAAGGATTATGACAAACTAGCCAGGGATGGCCCAAAACAACAGGTGTAAAAGGTGAACGAGAAATCAAAAAAGAAATGGTTTCGCTATGATTACCAGAAACAGTGAGGGTTAAAGGTAGCGTCTCACGCTGAATCCTGGGGAGAGGACTACCATCCAGGGCGAACAAGGCCGTGGACTCCCTTAACTGTCTGAGAGGAATATCATGTTCCCGAGCCCAGGTCTCGTCCATAAAACAGCCCTCCGCCCCAGAGTCTATTAAGGCACTGCAGGAAGCTGACGAACCGGTCCAGCGTAGATGGACCGACAAGGTAGTGCAGGATCTTGAAGGAGAGACAGGAGTAGTAGCGCTCACCAGTAGCCCTCCGCTTACTGATGAGCTCTGGCTTTTACTGGACATGAAGTGACAAAATGACCAGCAGAACCGCAATAGAGACAGAGGCGGTTGGTGATTCTCCGTTCCCTCTCCTTAGTCGAGATGCGGATACCTCCCAGCTGCATAGGCTCAGCTCCCGAGCCGGCAGAGGAAGATGGTAGTGATGCGGAGAGGGGGGCAACGGAGAACGCGAGCTCCTTTCCACGAGCTCGGTGACGAAGATCAACCCGTCGCTCAATGCGAATAGCGAGTTCAATCAAGGAATCCACGCTGGAAGGAACCTCCCGGGAGAGAATCTCATCCTTTACCTCTGCGCGGAGACCCTCCAGAAGACGAGCGAGCAACGCCGGCTCGTTCCAGCCACTGGAGGCAGCAAGAGTGCGAAACTCAATAGAGTAGTCTGTTATGGATCGATTGCCTTGACATAGGGAAGACAGGGCCCTGGAAGCCTCCTCCCCAAAAACAGATCGATCAAAAACCCGTATCATCTCCTCCTTAAAGTCCTGATACTGGTTAGTACACTCAGCCCTTGCCTCCCAGATTGCCGTGCCCCACTCACGAGCCCGTCCAGTAAGGAGAGATATGACGTAGGCGACACGAGCAGTGCTCCTGGCGTAAGTGTTGGGCTGGAGAGAAAACACAATATCACACTGGGTGAGGAACGAGCGGCATTCAGTGGGCTCCCCAGAGTAACACGGCGGGTTATTGATTCTGGGCTCCGGAGATTCGAAAGCCCTGGAAGTGGCCGGTGGATCGAGGCGGAGATGGTGAACCTGTTCTGTGAGGTTGGAGACTTGGGTGGCCAGGGTCTCAACGGCATGTCGAGCAGCAGACAATTCCTGCTCGTGTCTGCCTAGCATCGCTCCCTGGATCTCGACGGCTGAGTGGAGAGGATCCGAAGTCGCTGGGTCCATTCTTGGTCGGATTCTTCTGTTAAGGTGAGTGAATGAGGACCCAAAAGCGAATTAACAAAACAGAGTTACTTTAATGACGAAAACAAAACGTAGGCTCAGACGGACAGGCAGATTCCGACAGGACAGGACAAGGTTACAGCAACACGACGATGGTCTGGTACAGGCATGAATGACACAAACAAACAAACAAGAATCCGACAAGGACAGGAGCAGAAACAGAGAGAGATATAGGGACCTAATCAGAGGGAAAAAGGGAACAGGTGGGGAACGGGGTGAATGGGTAATTAGGAGGAGACAAGGCACAGCTGGGGAAAAGAGGGGGAGAAAAGGTAACATAACAACGACCAGCAGAGGGAGACAGGGTGAAGGGAAAGGACAGAGACAAGACAACATGACAGTACATGACAGTTGTGGCTCTCTTCCTTGAAGACATTTCTTGATTGACAGCAAACAATCCCTCTTTCTCCCCCAGACTCTGCTACAGAGCACAGCCAGTCGCAAAACACAGAAGAAGAAGAAAAAGAAGGTATTTTATATGACAATAGTAAAAATAAAAAATAAAATTAATTCAAAACATTCTGTTTGCTCTCTCCATTCTTAATCGGTGCCTTGCTTCCTCCCTCCTAGGCCTCCAAGACTGTGGAAACCACTACTGGACAGCCAACTGAGGAAAGCAACAAGGCTGCAGATTAGATGCCTACCTGTCTTCAGCCACACTGACACGCACACACACACACACACGCACACCATATAACAAACTTAGAAAGTGAATCTAAATATTTCCCAACTGTTAGCTCGTTTTGACCCTCATGCCCTTTTCTAGTATTTGGCCCATTGAATACATCTGAGAGATTTGGAGTTGAGCCTGTTCGGAATGCTCTCAAATCTGTTGAATTCTTTTTTTTTTTGTAGCCATTCAGTTGAATCTAGAGTCTGAATAAGAGTCACACCCTTGTAACACATATATATGGAGTTTATTTTACATTGATACTTAACTGGAGTATGAGATTGGGGAAACACATTTTTGGAATATGATGGATAAAAAACCTTTTCTAGCATTGTGTTTTTACACCTTATCGTTAGGTGATGTACCTGACTTCAGAAATGTTGCAATCTATAGGTGAAGTGTTATAAACTTTTTAAATTAAAAATGTCAATACAAAGTAGAAGTTTTGTTTTGATTAACTCAATTTTAACTGGATGATATTTGTTGGAAAATAATAGTTGGGTGCCAGTCACACTTTTTAAAATAATTCCAAATCCAAATGAGCCGACTTGGTACTTCTATTGTACATGAATGAGACTTGAGTTAGCAACTCAATCTTTTGGCCTCGAGTCATATTTTGTGTTGCAATTATTCAACATGACAGTATTGAAAGGTTAAAGCACAGAATTTCGAAGACAGAATTCTTGCACCAACACCTGAAGAGTTACTATTATGGGAACAAACCCTGCTATACTTACTGCTCCCCCCCCCGGTAGGGGATTTTTAAGGGAATTGTGTCGTGCTGTTCAGTTTAAAAATCAATTTTTATTTTCAACAATACCTCATTTTTATCAACCAAATTAAACATTTTAGTGTAGCTTTTAAACAAAGTGTCTTAATTCAGAACTGCTTGAAATCATATTTTATGCAAATCAGTTTTTCAACTAAGTGAGAGCATGTCATTAAATGGCAAAAAGCTAAATTGACAACAGTAGTACATGTTGAGATGTACTTTTTAAAGAATAACCAGTATCCAATACTTATTTGTACCTAATGAAATAAAATTACCTTTTAATATGTCTAATATGTTCTCTGTTGGAAGGCTCCAACAAAGCTATTGAGTCATGATCTGATCTGCACAGATATGAGTCAACATTACATATATACTTTCTGATTACTTTAGACTGCACAGCCATAAAGAGTACACTATATATACTAAAGTATGTGGACACCCCTTCAAATGAGTGGATTTGGCTATTTAAGCCATACAATCTTCATAGACAAACATTGGCAGTAGAATGGCCTTACTGAAGAGCTCAGTGACTTTCAACGTGTCACCGTCATAGGATGCTACCTTTCCAACAAGTCAGTTTGTCAAATTTCTGCCCTGCTCGAGCTGCACCGGTCAACAAATTTATGTTATTGTGAATTGGAAACCTCTAGGAGCATCAGTGTTAAAATGGTAGGTCACACAAGCTCACAGAATAGGACCAAATCAAATGTATTTATATAGCCCTTCATACCTCAGCTGATATCTCAAAGTGCTGTACAGAAACCCAGCCTAAAACCCCAAACAGCAAGCAATGCAGGTGTAGAAGCACAGTGGCTAGGAAAAACTAGCCTAGAAAGGCTGAAACCTAGAGTGGAACCAGGCTATGTGGGGTGGCCAGTCCTCTTCTGGCTGTGCCGGATGGAGATTATAACAGAACATGGCCAAGATGTTCAAATGTTCATAAATGACCAGCATGGTCAAATAATAATAATCACAGGCAGAACAGTTGAAACTGGAGCAGCAGCACGACCAGATGGACTGGGGACAGCAAGGAGTCATCATGCCAGGTAGTCCTGAGGCATGGTCCTAGGGCTCAGGTCCTTCGAGAGAGATAATTTGAGAGACTTAAATTCACACAGGACACTGGATACTTAAACATACTTAAATTCACACAGGACACTGGATAGGACAGGAGAAGTACTCCAGATAGAACAAACTGACCCTAGCCCCCCGACACATAAACTACTGCAGCATAAATACTGGAGGCTGAGACAGGAGGGGTCAGGAGACACTGTGGCCCCATCCGATGATACCCCCGGACAGGGCCAAACAGGAAGGATATAACCCCACCCACTTTGCCAAAGCACAGCCCCCACACCAATAGAGGGATATCTTGAACGGAAACCAGTGTAGGGAGGCTAGCACCGGAGTAATATGATCACATTTTTGGTTCTAGTCAGGATTCTAGCAGCCGTATTTAGCACTAACTGAAGTTTATTTAGTGCTTTATCCGGGTAGCTGGAAAGTAGAGCATTAGACTTCTAGTCTAACCTAGAAGTAACAAAAGCATGGATTAATTTTTCTGCATAATTGTTGGACAGAAAGTTTTTGATTTTTGCAATGTTACGTAGATGGAAAAAGCTGTCCTTGAAACAGTCTTGATATGTTCGTCAAAAGATAGCTCAGGGTCCAGAGTAACGCCGAGGTCCTTCACAGTTTTATTTGAGACGACTGTACAACCATTAAGATTAATTGTCAGATTCAACAGAAGATCTCTTTGTTTCTTGGGACCTAGAACAAGCATCTCTGTTTTGTCTGAGTTTAAAAGTAGAAAGTTTGCATTCATCCACTTCCTTATGTCTGAAACACAGGCTTCTAGCGAGGGCAATTTTAGGGCTTCACCGTGTTTCATTGAAATGTACAGCTGTGTGTCATCCGCATAGCAGTGAAAGTTAACATTATGTTTTCGAATGACATCCCCAAGAGGTAAAATATATAGTGAAAACAATAGTGGTCCTAAAACGGAACCTTAAGGAACACCGAAATTTACAGTTGATTTGTCAGAGGACAAACCATTCACAGAGACAAACTGATATCTTTCCGACAGATAAGAGCTAAACCAGGCCAGAACTTGTCCGTGTACACCAATTTGGGTTTCCAATCTCTCCAAAAGAATGTGGTGATCGATGGTATCAAAAGCCGCACTAAGGTCTAGGAGCACAAGGACAGATGCAGAGCCTCGGTCTGATGCCATTAAAAGGTAATTTACCACCTTCACAAGTGCAGTCTCAGTGCTATGATGGGGTCTAAAACCAGACTGAAGCATTTCGTATACATTGTTTGTCTTCAGGAAGGCAGTGAGTTGCTGCGCAACAGACTTTTCAAAATGTTTTGAGAGGAATGGAAGATTCGATATAGGCCGATAGTTTTTTATATTTTCTGGGTCAAGGTTTGGCTTTTTAAAGAGATGCTTTATTACTGCCACTTTTAGTGAGTTTGGTACACATCCGGTGGATAGAGAGCCATTTATTATGTTCAACATAGGAGGGCCAAGCACAGGAAGCAGCTCTTTCAGTAGTTTAGTTGGCCATGTTCTGTTATAATCTCCACACGGCACAGCCAGAAGAGGACTGGCCACCCCACATAGCCTGGTTCCTCTCTAGGTTTCTTCCTAGGTTTTGGCCTTTCTAGGGAGTTTTTCCTAGCCACCGTGCTTCTACACCTGCATTGCTTGCTGTTTGGGGTTTTAGGCTGGGTTTCTGTGCAGCACTTTGAGATATCAGCTGATGTACGAAGGGCTATATAAATAAATTTGATTTGATTTGATAGGGTCCAGTATGCAACTTGAAGGTTTAGAGGCCATGATTATTTTCATCATTGTGTCAAGAGATATAGTACTAAAACACTTGAGTGTCTCTCTTGATTCTATGTCCTGACAGAGTTGTGCAGACTCAGGACAACTGAGCTTTGAAGGAATACGCAGATTTAAAGAGGAGTCCGTAATTTGCTTTCTAAGAATCATGATCTTTTCCTCAAAGAAGTTCATGAATGTATTACTGCTGAAGTGAAAGCCATCCTCTCTTGGGGAATGCTGCTTTTTAGTTAGCTTTGCGACAGTATCAAAAAGGAATTTCGGATTGTTCTTATTTTCCTCAATTAAGTTGGAAAAATAGGATGAAGCAGTAAGGGCTCTTCGATACTGCACGGTACTGTCTTTCCAAGCTAGTCGGAAGACTTCCAGTTTGGTGTGGCGCCATTTCCGTTCCAATTTTCTGGAAGATGGCTTCAGAGCTGGGGTATTTTCTGTATACCAGGGAGCTAGTTTCTTATCAGAAATGTTTTTAGTTTTTAGGGGTGCAACTGCATCTAGGGTATTGCGCAAGGTTAAATTGAGTTCCTCAGTTAGGTGGTTAACTGATTTTTGTCCTCTGACGTCCTTGGGTAGACAGAGGGAGTCTGGAAGGACATCAAGGAATCTTTGTGTTGTCTGTGAATTTATAGCACAACTTTTGATGTTCCTTGGTTGGGGTCTGAGCAGACTATTTGTTGCAATTGCAAATGTAATTAAATGGTGGTCCGATAGTCCAGGATTATGAGGAAAAACATTAAGATTCACAACATTTATTACA
Source organism: Oncorhynchus mykiss (assembly GCF_013265735.2). Lineage (NCBI taxonomy): Eukaryota > Metazoa > Chordata > Actinopteri > Salmoniformes > Salmonidae > Oncorhynchus > Oncorhynchus mykiss. The sequence goes on along the minus strand of NC_048581.1, from coordinate 62,330,389 downwards.
TGGGACAAAACTAGGTCCAGAGTATGACTGTGACAGTGAGTAGGTCCAGAGACATGTTGGACAAAACCCACTGAGTCGATGATGGCTTCGAAAGCCTTTTGGAGTGGGTCTGTGGACTTTTCCATGTGAATATTAAAGTCACCAAAAATGTGAATATTATCTGCTATGACTACAAGGTCCGATAGGAATTCAGGGAACTCAATGAGGAACGCTGTATATGGCCCAGGAGGCCTGTAAACAGTAGCTATAAAAAGTGATTGAGTAGGCTGCATAGATTTCATGACTAGAAGCTCAGAAGACGAAAACGTCATTTTATTTTGTAAATTGAAATTTGCTATCGTAAATGTTAGCAACACTTCCGCCTTTGCGGGATGCACGGGGGATATGGTCACTAGTGTAGCCAGGAGGTGAGGCCTCATTTAACACAGTAAATTCATCAGGCTTAAGCCATGTTTCAGTCAGGCCAATCACATCAATTATGATCAGTGATTAGTTCATTGACTATAATTGCCTTTGAAGTAAGGGATCTAACATTAAGTAGCCCTATTTTGAGATGTGAGGTATCACGATCTCTTTCAATAATGACAGGAATGGAGGTCTTTATCCTAGTGAGATTGCTAAAGCGAACACCGCCATGTTTAGTTTTGCCCAACCTAGGTCGAAGGCACAGACACGGTCTCAATGGGGATAGCTGAGCTGACTACACTGACTGTGCTAGTGGCAGACTCCACTATGCTGGCAGGCTTGCTAACAGCCTGCTGGCTGGCCTGCACCCTATTTCATTGTGGAGCTAGAGGAGTTAGACAACCAAGTGCTGAAGCATGTAGAGTGTAAAAATGGTAATAGTAATGCCCATATTTTTGGAATGAGATGAACAGGTGTCCACATACTTTTAGTCATGTAGTGTATATAATTGATGCCTGGACCATTCAGTTTCACTTTAATCAGAGGTTTCAGATTATATATGACTTGGATTGGGGAGGTGTGGTGGAAAAATAACATTTGCTTAATAAGATTTAAAAGGAAGCTTACATGGACGGAAAGTGTGTCTCATTTTTCTATTACAAACAGCACCCATAGACTTACGTGATTGTAGACATGCCTGAACAAAGCTGAACATAGGTATATAATTCCAACATAAAATATGATTTAAATTTCAACGATTTCTGCCTACATCGCCCAGTGAGCAATGAGCTGAGCAAGTGGCGATTGAATATGACGTTCCATTTGGTTCTATAAAGGCCCTCCCCTTTCTTCGTCACGTCCTCTTTCAATTTGGTGTCTTCGCTGTAGAGGTAAGAAACATTGAATTATGTCCCAAAACAAATCCAACTGAATCACTAGTAATTGTTTGCCATCCATTACATCCAACAACTGTGTTATCTTTAATTGCAGACACATCTCCACAAGATGAGAGCAAAGGTGAGTTGATAAATATCTAACCATGTTAGCGGGCTTTTGTTTGGCTCATTGTCACTAAGCAGTGGCTAGCTAACTAACGCTACACAAACATGTCTCTTAACGACAACGTGCCTAAATAGTTGCCTTCCAATTATATTATGGAAACATTGGCAGTATCCAATATTACTTTAAAGGGGGAACGCTTAATTGGCGCAGGAGTTAATTTGTAATGTTGGGTATACAATTTGCTTCATACTGGTATTGGTTGTTTGCTAGCTTGACCACGTTGGCGAGCTAGGTTTCACGGCCCAATGGCGCACAAGGTACTAGCAATATTACTTGTAATGCATTTTGTAGATTTCAGGAATGGCTTATTAGCAGGATAAATTATACTGTTCACCAGTGCCATGCCTACTGCGTGTTTGTATGGTCTTAACTCTTAACATTGTGACGCATGGTCCGCAATGCCATGCCAGATATTCGCGTGTCTTCCTGTTTAGATCCGCAGCTTGTGCTGTAAACATGAATGATTCCTTGTTTGGTTGTGACTCTTCTTAAATTGACTTACGTGTTTTGTTTTTAGTGGAGGAAGAAGCGTATGCGCAGGTAAGGATAATTTCCTTTAACGATTCTCATCTGAATGCTAATGTTACTTTGTGTAGTTTCGTTCAGATATGCATTCTACTCCAGTCGTCTGTTAACATGGACACCGCACATATTTGCAATCTACTACAATAGATTTGACAACTATGTATTTGACTGTTTTTCAGGCTCATACGAGTTCAATTCAGGGTGAATGTTTGTTCATTTGGGGTTGCAGGTAGTCTAGTGGTTAGAACTGGGCCAGTAACTGCTAGTTTGCTGGATCGAATCCCCACGGTGACAACTTTAAATATGTTCTACCCCAGAACAAGGCAGCTAACTTATTAGCCTACTGGGGAGCCGTGTGTCATTGTAAATAAAATAAGAAATTGGTAACTGACTTGCTTAAGTAAATAAACATAGCATTTAAATAATGAGTACATGACAATGGTGGGATTAATGCTAATCATTGTTGGGACTTTTACAAACTGATATGGTGTGTAATGATGCAGCCCTGGTCACTAATTGACACTTTCTGGTCTTTGTAGGCTGAAGCGTAAAAGGCGAAAGATGAGGCAGAGGTCCAAGTAGACTGGCCCGTTCCCCTACTGCTGTGATTGTTTTTCTCCACCCACTCCAAGCCCTCTGAAGCCAGTGGTCCATGATTTGAAAAGAGCTGAACCATGGTGTCTGAAGCTGGTTTCGTTGGTGTGAAGGACAGATCCTGCCTACCCAGCCGTCTACTCTGCCAATGGCTCCTGGCCGTTGACTTCTGCTAGAATCTCTCCTGTCGTTCAACTCTGGCCTTTTACCACCTGCACAGCTGATTTGTTGTAAAGACCATAATAAATATTTGGTTTACTAACTACATTAGTCTCTGTAAACATTGATTCAGGTTCAAATCGTATTTTATTTGTCACATTTAGTAGATGTTATTGCGGGTGTAGTGAAATTCATGTCTTTCGGTCCACCCAACTTGCACTACACTTGGTGCTTTTGAAACCCCGTTGCGGTACAATTTGGTGTACAGCTGTAGACTTTGAACTGCCCTGGGGATCAAGTAATATAGTTGAGGTTCCGGCTTAACTTCTCTGGCATATGAAGATGACATCGACAAGAGGCCTTGTACTATTGTGCCTGTCCTAACCAATGACTTGCATTCAGTTGCACAAACCCTTTCTGGAATAATGTTACTATGACAATCACATGCAGGTCTATCTTGTTTGGTGCAAACTGGTCTGGCGCCTTCTAGTGGCTATTTGAGGCAAACAGCTAATGAGAACATGTCTTTGAAATTAAGTTCCTTGAACAGTGGTCTTCCAGTGTGCCAAGTTCTCTTAGACCCCTGATCCCTCATGTTCCCTCTGATCCTCTTGGTGGCATCCTGACAGGTATGGCAACTGCACTGCTTGTGACTGGAAGGTGCAGACAGTCCAGCGCAAGGCCTGAAACTGCCAAAGACACTTCTGTGCTGCTGTCCAGCAGGCGGTACTGGTGCATCAAAGCTCAGAATACTAATCTGTTTCTATCCCCAGGCAGTAAAACTCACCTAACTAATGCTTTCCTGTCCACGTTGATTGCCATTAATATTTATCCTGCTACTGGTAGTTAAAAGAAACAATCTACATTGTAGAATAGTGAAGACTAACACATGGAATCGTGTTACTGAAAAGTGTTAGAGAAATCAAAGATTATCTGAATTTCTTCAAAGTAGCCACCTGTTGCCTTGACAACTTTGCATATTTGGCATTCTCTCAACCAGCTTCATGAGGAATGCTTTTCCAACAGTCTTGAAGGAGTTGGCACTGTTCCTTCACTCTGGTCCAACTCATCCCAAACCATCTAAATTGGGTTGAGGTCGGATGATCTGATGCAGTACTCCACTCTCCTTAGTGAAATAGCCCTTACAGAACCTGGAAGTGTGTTTTGGGTAATTGTCCTGTTGAAAAACAAATAGTCCCGCTAAGCCAAAACCAGATGGGATATCGCTGCAGAATGCTGTGGTAGCCATGCTGGTTCGGTGTGCCTTGAATTCTAAATCAGTCACAGGCAAAGCACCATCACACCACCATGTTTCACGGTGGGAACCACACATGCGGAGAAATCTGTTCACCTACTCATCTGGCAAAGATGGTTGGAACCAAAAATCTCACGTGGACTCATCAGACCAAAGGACAGATTTCCACCGGTCTAATATCCATTGCTCATGTTTCTTGAAGGCTTGATTCTCGCAGTCTCCGAACAGTTGATGTGTCTATAAACAGAAGCATTTATTTGGGTTGCAATCTGAGGTGCAGTTAAGTCTAATGAACTTATCCTCTGAAGCGGAGGTAACTCTGGGTCTTCCATTCCAAAGTTAAATCTAGAATTGGCTTCCTATTTCGCAACAAAGCATCCTTCACTCATGCTGCCAAACATACCCTTGTAAAACTGACTATCCTACCAATCCTCGACTTTGGCGATGTCATTTACAAAATAGCCTCCAATACCCTACTCAACAAATTGGATGCAGTCACCAAAGCCCCATATACTACCCACCATTGCGACCTGTACGCTCTCGTTGGCTGGCCCTCGCTTCATACTCGTCGCCAAACCCACTGGCTCCATGTCATCTACAAGACCCTGCTAGGTAAAGTCCCCCCTTATCTCAGCTCGCTGGTCACCATAGCATCTCCCACCTGTAGCACACGCTCCAGCAGGTATATCTCTCTAGTCACCCCCAAAACCAATTCTTTCTTTGGCCGCCTCTCTTTCCAGTTCTCTGCTGCCAATGACTGGAACGAACTACAAAAATCTCTGAAACTGGAAACACATCTCCCTCACTAGCTTTAAGCACTCAGAGCAGCTCACAGATTACTGCACCTGTACATAGCCCACCTATAATTTAGCCCAAACAACTACCTCTTTCCCAACTGTATTTAATTAATTTATTTATTTTGCTCCTTTGCACCCCATTATTTTTATTTCTACTTTGCACATTCTTCCATTGCAAAACTACCATTCCAGTATTTTACTTGCTATATTGTATTTACCTTGCCACCATGGCCTTTTTTGCCTTTACCTCCCTTCTCACCTCATTTGCTCACATTGTATATAGACTTGTTTATACTGTATTATTGACTGTATGTTTGTTTTACTCCATGTGTAACTCTGTGTCGTTGTATCTGTCGAACTGCTTTGCTTTATCTTGGCCAGGTCGCAATTGTAAATGAGAACTTGTTCTCAACTTGCCTACCTGGTTAAATAAAGGTAAAATAAAATAAATGTTAAAAAAAATCCTGTGGCAGTCCACATGAAAGCCAGTTTCATCATAGTGCTTTTGCAACTGCACTTGAACAAACAAATGATGGACTGTCATTTCTCTTTGCTTATTTGAGATGTTCTTGCCATAATATGGATTTAGCCCTATTTGGTAAAATACCATCTTCTGTATACCACCCCTACCTTGTCACAACACAACTGGATTAGCTCAAACATTAAGAAGAAAATAAATTACACAAATGAACTTTTAACAAGGTACACCTGTTAATTGAAATGCATTCCAGGATACTACCTCATAAAGCTGGTTGAGAGAATGCCAAGCGTGTGCAAAGTTGTCAAGGCAGAGTGGCTGCTTTGAAGAATCTCAAATATAAATCCTATTTTGATTTGACACTTTTTTGGTTACTACATGATTCCATGTGTTATTTCATAGTTTTGATGTCTTCACTATCTTCACTACAATGTAGAAAATAGTCAAATAGAGAAAAACCCTTGCATGAGTAGGCATGTCCAAACTTTCGACTGGTACTGTATATTCTGATGAGTGCCTAGACATAGCCCATAGCTGTGGTATATTGACCATATACCACAAACCCCCGAGGTGCCTTCTTATTGCTATTTTAAACTGGTTACCAACGTAATTCGAGCAGTGCAAATAAATGTTGTGGTATACTGTCTGATATACCATCGACTGTCAGCCAATCAGCATTCAGGGCTCGAACCACCCAGTTTATAAATGACCATTAATATATTACCATAAGTATGTATATATTCCTGCTACCAGTCACGTTTCAGCCTGGTTTACATGTGTATTCCACTACCAGTCACTTTTTATTTATAAATCCACCTCAACCGCTCCAGTACCCCTTAACATTTAGTAAGGTACTGGCAGTAACCTGTATGTACTTGCATTCTCGTGTTTCTAACTCACATTGTAGTTTTTGTGTGGTTGACATTTTTTATATTGTTGGGAAAGAGCTATCAAGGTACAGTTTTACACCTGCTGTGTCCTGTGCACGTGGCGAATAAACTTTGAAACTTGAAAATAATAATTCCATTTACCCCAAATGTATAATTAATTTGAGAACCGGAATACAAGACTAGCTCCTTCCACTGAGGGACGATAGTGAGTCGTTTTCGACGCATATCCTGCGATAAGACACCACTGAGAAAGAAGAGTCAAAACCATTTTTTTTTTTACAAGTCTGGTGTAAACAGAAGGATATGGCCGACGAGAGGGGTGCAGGCGACAACAATATCAACGACAACATGGGCAACCAACTACAACTCTTACCCGGTAAATGTGTCTTCAATTGAATTGCATTGGTAGACTAGTGTACTGAATACGTTGGTTATTGTAAATGGTAAAGCCTCGTTATGCAAGCCAAAATCAGTTTTGTATTCTGCAAAGAATCGAGGCCACACCACTTCAAGTGACAGAGCATAATCAACTCACTCAATCGCTGTCGCAGTGAAGCACGTTTTTTTTTTATCTTGACGGATTGATTGCTTGTTTTATCATTTGTAATATCTTGCTAGCTAGCTATGGAATTGTTTCAACAGACTGTAATTAAACTGTCTATTTAGCTGGCTAGCTACCATGTATGCTAATGTGATTTAATCCCCAGCTGATAGTCATGTCAGTCTACTTACACTTGGCATTAAAATGCATTAGCTTGCCAGAGCTAGGTTTTCTGGTCTGTGTGTATGATCACTGGTAATCATCATCTAAATGCATGTCCAACAGGTTATGTATGCTATTGTCAACACGATGACTAAGGGAAATACTTTTTTTTTTTTTTTAACAATGAGGTCATTTGAAGTAAAAGAGAAAGTACATATTTGCTTGTTTAAGTATGTATTGCTTGCCACTCACTATTATAGAAAATGAAGAGGAAGAGGAGAATGAGATGGAGACTGAGGACCGTGACAGTGAGGATGCAGAAAAACCAAACATAAACTTTGACCCCAGTCTTCCAACTTCACATGCTGTGGGTTTCATATTTACTTCTACGAAGTATTGTTGTGCAGCTGTATCAGTATTCAGTATGGGGTTTACTACACACACAGTACTAATTCTTCTTTCCGTATCTGGGAAATGCTTCCCTTCTGCCTTTTAGTCACGTAGTCAGTCATTTATTCAAATAAGCAGTGCAGTTAGATTTGCCTACTGATTCCAGTAGTGCTGTTTCTTCATGTATCTGATAATGTCTCTCCCTCTAATGCCCCCCTTCCCTCCCAGTACCTTGGCTCAGACATGGAGGAGTTTCATGGGCGCACAGTGCACGATGACGACAGCTGCCAGACCATCCCAGTGCTGCCGTTCACAGCTGTCATGCTGATCCCAGGACAGACCCTGCCGCTGCAGCTCTTCAGACCGCAGGAGGTCAGCATGATGCGAAGCATTATCCAGAGAGACCGCACCTTTGCTGTTCTTGCACACAGGTATGGCGGGAGAGAGGAGGAGGAGAATGGGAGAGGGGGACGGAGGGAGAGTGTATGGGTTCAGAAAGAGTGGGAATCGTAATGGGCTGCATTTTAATTGGCTACCCCTCCACAAAGTTTTCTCTTGCTCATTCTCCGTCATGTATTAGAATACGTTGGATTGGTGTGTATTGCGCTGTGTTTGAGCATGGCTAGAGTAGAGCACAGTATGGTGTTGCTAAATAGATGTGTCTGTGCCCCCCACCTCCAGTGAAACAGGCGAGGTGCAGGCAGAGTTTGGGACGACGGCTGAGATCTATGCTTACCGGGAGGAGCAGGAGTACGGCATTGAGACAGTCAAAGTGAAGGCAGTCGGGCGGCAGCGGTTCAAGGTCCATGAGATCAGAACCCAAGCAGATGGGTGAGTGGAACTAAATGTTACTGACCAGATCAGAACGACCTAAATCCTCGTAGAACCTGGGCATAGGAATGAGTAAAACGGCTAATAAGACACAGACCAACATCTATCCAATCTGTCTATCAGTTGAGCTTCACTCTGACTTTCATCATCATTCTCAGGTTCATAAAGGCATTATCTTCATGGCCATATACAGTTGAAGTCGATAGTTTACATACACTTAGGTTGGAGTCATTAAAACTTGTTTTTCAACCACTCCTCAAATTTCTTGTTAACAAAATATAGTTTTGTCAAGTCTGTTAGGACATCTACTTTGTGCATGACACAAGTCATTTTTCCAACAATTGTTTACAGACAGATTATTTCACTTATAATTCACTGTATCACAATTCCAGTGGGTCAGAAAGTTACATACACTAAGTTGACTGTGCCTTTAAACAGTTTGGAAAATTCCATAAAATGTCATGGCTTTAGAAGCCTCTGATAGACTAATTGACATCATTTGAGTCAATTGGAGGTGTACCTGTGGATGCATTTCAAGGCCTACCTTCAAACTCAGTGCCTCTGCTTGACATCATGGGAAAATCAAAAGAAATCAGCCAAGACTGGTTCATCCTTGGGAGAAATTTCCAAACGTCTGAAGGTGCCACGATCATCTGTACAAACAATAGTACGCAAGTATTAACACCATGGGACCATGCAGCCGTCATACCACTCAGGAAGGCGACGCGTTCTGATTCCTAGAGATGAACGTACTTTGGTGCGAAAAGTGCAAATCAATCCCAGAACAACAGCAACGGACCTTGTGAAGATGCTGGAGGAAACAGGTACAAAAGTATCTATATGCACAGTAAAACAAGTCCTATATTAACACAACCTGAAAGGCTGCTCAGCAAGGAAGAATCCAATGCTCCAAAACCGCCATAAAAAAGCTAGACTACGGTTTGCAACTGCACATGGGGACGAAGATCATACTTTTTGGAGAAATGTCCTCTGGTCTGATGAAACAAAAATAGAACTGTTTGGCCATAATGACCAAGCCAAAGAACGCCATCCCAACCGTGAAACACGGGGGTGGCAGCATCGTGTTGTGGGGGTGCTTTGCTGCAGGAGGGACTGGTGCACTTCACAAAATAGATGGCATCATGAGGTAGGACAATTATGTGGATATATTGAAGCAACATCTCAAGACATCAGTCAGGAAGTTAAAGCTTGGTCGCAAATGGGTCTTCCAAATGGACAATGACCCCAAGCATACTTCCAAAGTTGTGGCAAAATGGCTTAAGGACAACAAAGTCAAGGTATTGGAGTGGCCATCACAAAGCCCTGACCTCAATCCTATAGGAAATGTGTGGGCAGAACTGAAAAAACGTGTGCGAGCAAGGAGGCCTACAATCCTGACTCGGTTACACCAGCTATGTCAGGAGGAATGGGCCAAAATTCACCAAACCTATTGTGGGAAGCTTTTATTTGTCAAATGGCAGCCAAGCATCGATCTGAGACTGCCATCGATCTGCTTGGCTGCCATTTGACAAATAAAAGTCTTCGCACTTTTAATAATCCATAATAGGCATCACTACAGACCCTGGTTCGATTCCAAGCTGTATCACAACCGGCCGTGATTGGGAGTCCCTTCGGGCCGGCGCACAGTTTGTCCAGCGTCGTTTTGGTTTGGCTGGGGTAGGCTGTCATTGTAAATAAGAATTTGTTTTTAACTGACTTGCCTAGTTAAATAAATACAAAAATACCCACACTATTTTTGCGAGCTGTTGGCTAGAGAGCACGTGCCAATACCAGAGTGGGCACATTCACTATCTAACGCTACATTTATTGTGACAAAACCATCAGTTGTGATGGATATCCATTTAACAAGCCCAATTTTATTGAACCACATCTCTGGTGGGAAAATGTGCATATTTGTTTTAGGCAGAATTTATAATATTCCCATGAAAATCTGTCGCCAATTGGATGGAAACCAAGCTAGTGTCAGTCAGCTAACACTTTTTTGATTGGTAAATTAGTTGCGCCAGCTATTAAATAAGTAATCCTGGCCGAATACCGACCGGGCACGAAGCCATTGATTTTGTTAGTCATTGTCACTCACTCGGATGTCATATTAACATGACATAAGTCATGGCAAGGTGGGTAGAATTGCAGGATGTTATCTGTGAAAGTGATGCTCTGGTTTAAACTGGCATTGTTGTTCTGTAACACAGTTTATTCATAATTGAATCAAAATTTTAACTGGGGAACTTTTAAATTGAGTAACATTTTTGCTGCAACTAAAGTTTCTGCAGATAGGGAAGGTGCGGACATTTCAGTTTCTTCATTGAATATTTAAATACCTCACACAGGTCAGTTCATATTACGTTCCAACATACAGTGCCTTGCGAAAGTATTCGGCCCCCTTGAACTTTGCTACCTTTTGCCACATTTCAGGCTTCAAACATAAAGATATAAAACTGTATTTTTTTGTGAAGAATCAACAACAAGTGGGACACAATCATGAAGTGGAACGGCATTTATTGGATATTTCAAACTTTTTTAACAAATCAAAAACTGAAAAATTGGGCGTGCAAAATTATTCAGCACCCTTAAGTTAATACTTTGTAGCGCCACCTTTTGCTGCGATTACAGCTGTAAGTCGCTTGGGGTATGTCGCTATCAGTTTTGCACATCGAGAGACTGACATTTTTTCCCATTCCTCCTTGCAAAACAGCTCGAGCTCAGTGAGGTTGGATGGAGAGCATTTGTGAACAGCAGTTTTCAGTTCTTTCCACAGATTCTCGATTGGATTCAGGTCTGGACTTTGACTTGGCCATTCTAACACCTGGATATGTTTATTTTTGAACCATTCCATTGTAGATTTTGCTTTATGTTTTGGATCATTGTCTTGTTGGAAGACAAATCTCCGTCCCAGTCTCAGGTCTTTTGCAGACTCCATCAGGTTTTCTTCCAGAATGGTCCTGTATTTGGCTCCATCCATCTTCCCATCAATTTTAACCATCTTCCCTGTCCCTGCTGAAGAAAAGCAGGCCCAAACCATGATGCTGCCACCACCATGTTTGACAGTGGGGATGGTGTATTCAGCTGTGTTGCTTTTACGCCAAACATAACGTTTTGCATTGTTGCCAAAAAGTTCATCTGACCAGAGCACCTTCTTCCACATGTTTGGTGTGTCTCCCAGGTGGCTTGTGGCAAACTTTAAACGACACTTTTTATGGATATCTTTAAGAAATGGCTTTCTTCTTGCCACTCTTCCATAAAGGCCAGATTTGTGCAATATACGACTGATTGTTGTCCTATGGACAGAGTCTCCCACCTCAGCTGTAGATCTCTGCAGTTCATCCAGAGTGATCATGGGCCTCTTGGCTGCATCTCTGATCAGTCTTCTCCTTGTATGAGCTGAAAGTTTAGAGGGACGGCCAGGTCTTGGTAGATTTGCAGTGGTCTGAAACTCCTTCCATTTCAATATTATCACTTGCACAGTGCTCCTTGGGATGTTTAAAGCTTGGGAAATATTTTTGTATCCAAATCCGGCTTTAAACTTCTTCACAACAGTATCTCGGACCTGCCTGGTGTGTTCCTTGTTCTTCATGATGCTCTCTGCGCTTTTAACGGACCTCTGAGACTATCACAGTGCAGGTGCATTTATACGGAGACTTGATTACACACAGGTGGATTGTATTTATCATCATTAGTCATTTAGGTCAACATTGGATCATTCAGAGATCCTCACTGAACTTCTGGAGAGAGTTTGCTGCACTGAAAGTAAAGGGGCTGAATAATTTTGCACGCCCAATTTTTCAGTTTTTGATTTGTTAAAAAAGTTTGAAATATCCAATAAATGTCGTTCCACTTCATGATTGTGTCCCACTTGTTGTTGATTCTTCACAAAAAAATACAGTTTTATATCTTTATGTTTGAAGCCTGAAATGTGGCAAAAGGTCGCAAAGTTCAAGGGGGCCGAATAATTTCGCAAGGCACTGTATATGAGACATGGAGGAAGAACAGGCTGCTGCACCTGGTTATTATAGAGGTCAATTGCTCACTAATTAAGCACTTGGTGACTTACCTATGATTATGTGTCGACGGTCATTTACCCTACACTGTGACCACCCTGCGATCTATACACCCTGGTGACCTCTTCAACATATGTCTACTGTTTATTAGCATTGAAATAGTCATCAGTCACACAGAGAAAAGACAATACATATCATAGAGTACATACATCCATGAATGTATTCATCTCAAAGGCAAGCCTTTCTCCTCTGACATGGTTATATCACTGTAAATGGAGAAAACGGACTTGAATCTATCTTGTTGTATTTTCCACAATTTAATCACTTTAGTCAGTCACCAGACTATTTCATTGAAGGAGCCTAGTTTAAATGTAGGCCTAAAATATGAGGTTATTAGCCTACAGCCTAGTGAAAATGACATTTATTGTAGCTCACCTTTTGACTGAAATATGTCAGCCAGCTTGTTGGCCCTTTTCTCTTCTCTTGCACCTGGCTGTCAGTGTAATTTCATAAGGTTGTGGCTGTTTTTACTTTATGGTAACCTGCTTGTAATGACTTTGTCACTGGGAACATATCCAATTCTCTGCTAAACAAACTGACAAGCAAGTAGGCCTAGTAGCAGAGATTCAGCACCATGGATAGCGCAGTGGTTGATCAAATCACTGTGAATCTGACTAGTCAAGCCTGTGCACTCACTGTTGTTATTGTAACATGGAACAATGTAGCAGATGTGTATTTCCTCAAGCGTGTTTGTGGACACCGTGTAACTGCCGTTTTGTTAACACTGAGTAGCTGCCGTTTATATTTTGAGCATTTGCCAGTGTCACAAAGCTGGTTTGGAGATTTGGGAATGCGAGATGGAGATTCAGTAAATGTGTTGAGAGGTGGCGTGTAGCATGGAAATAATAGTAAGCAATACAATTTAAAGTCATGCACTTAAGTGATGTTTTCTATTGGGGACTTTACGTTGAGTAGGCCTAAGCTAAATATGGTTGGCTGCTAGCATTGTGATGACTGGTCTAATGTATGAATGAAGCCAGAGAGTTAATATGTCCGGCAGGGTTCTCTCCAAAGAATGTAAGACTGGCGCTACGCCACCTTGTGGACTGGCTGTGCCACTATCTATTTTTTTAATTGCAGGTACCACACCCTAATATGGTATGTTTGTGCTCTGTGTCCAGTTTATGCAGCTATTCGCACAAGCTACCTGCAATTAGCACCCCTTCTAGGATGTTTTTATATCATCTGAGCAATGTTTGTACCAAATATCATGCTTTTATCTGTTGCATAACAGTTTTTATGGTCAAATACCTATATTATGGAAGCCATTTTGGATTTACGCAAAACAAAAAACTATTCCTGGTAAAATGATAATGGACACCCCTTCTGGGATGTTTTCATGTCACCTGAGGAATGTTTGCACCAAATTGCATGCTTTAATCCACCACGTAATGTTTTTTTCACTCAGGCCCCAGATTATCTCCTCCCTCTGATAAAGTATGCTTTTGCTCTGTAATTGAAATGCATAGTAAACCTAAGGGGTTTATTCACTATCTTTGTTTATCTAGCCCCAATTCTCTCTGTCTTCTCTCTTGTCTCTTTTAGAATCAGACAGGCCAAGGTGCAGATCCTCCCCGAGCGGATCCTTCCAGACCCCCTGACTGCAGTGCAGCTCACGCCCCTGTCCCGCCTCCACATGCACCCCTCCTCCAGACCCCCTGCCCAGAGCTGCAAACAGGCCCAGCGCTGGTGGGCCACCTACCGCCAGGTCCGACATACATTATTCTTGTGGAAATTAGGAACGGGGGAGGGATGGAGTCAATGTTAATTGTTTGTTAGGGTGATGTTTGGATGTTGAAGATGCCGAGGAGAGGTGGTGGTCTTCAGGCCGAGACATACAAAACATGAGATGTGTTCAAATCAAGGCCCAACCTTATGAAGTGTTCATATAAACTTGTTTTAGCTAGAACAGACATGCTTCTTGTCATTTGGGAAAAGGAAACATATCCGGTCTTTATACAGTTTCTCACTCCTGAATGCGACCTGGCATCCCAGTGTTTGTGTTCAACAAACAAAGATGAATAAAGAAGTTCTCTTGCTGAGGTGTTGTCTGTGTGTTTGCCTCTGTTCTCCTCAGAGGAAGTTCCACTGTGCCAACATGACCTCGTGGCCTCCCTGGGTCTACGCCCTCTATGACTCTGTGAGTACTGAATGCCCTGCTCATCTCTGCTCTGTAGGTTAGTGTGCTAACTTATCAGGGCTAGATAGAACTACTGTGTGTGTACAGACAACATTTCCACTGGAACTTGTTGAGCTGATTTATTCCATAATGCGTTCCAGAGAAATACTGTAAGTGAGTTTAGTGACTGTTATGACACACATCCTGTTTGTAACATGGTTTCTTGTGTTTGTCTCCCAGGAGACTCTGATGAAGAGAGTGAAGAGACAGCTCCATGAGTGGGACGAGAACCTCAAGGATGATTCCCTCCCCACAAACGCTATAGGTACAACTGCCCTCTAAGCTATATACACTGAACAAAAAAATAAATGAAACAATTTCAAAGATTTTACTGATTTACAGTTCCTATAAGGAAATCAGTCAATTGGAATAAATTCATTAGGCCCTAATTTATGGATTTTACATGACTGGGAATACAGATATGAATCTGTTGGTCACAGATGCCTTTAAAAAAAAGTTAGTGGTGTGGATCAGAAAACCAGTCAGTATCTGGTGTGACCACCATTTGCCTCGTGCAGCGTGACACTCCTTCACATATCGTTGATCAGGCTGTTGATTGTGGCCTGTGGATTGTTGGTTCCACTCCTCTTCGATGGCTGTGCGAAGTTGCTGGATATTGGTGGGAACTGGAACGCTATCGTACACGTCAATCCAGAGCATCCCAAACAGGCTCAATGGGGTGACGTGTCTGGTGAGTATTCAGGCCATGGAAGAACAAGGACATTTTCACTTGGTTTGTGGTTGTGAAGCCGGTTGGACGTACTGCCAAAATCTCTGGTCCTCATACCTGCAGTCAGCATGCCAATTGCACGCTCCCTCAAAACTTGAGACATCTGTGGCATTATGTTTGTGTGACAAAACATCACATTTTAGCGGGGCCTTTTATTGTCCCCAGCACAAAGTACACATGTGTAATGATCATGCTGTTTAATCAGCTTCTTGATATGCCACACCTGTCAGCTGGATGGATTATCTTGGCAAGGGAGAAATACTCATTAACAGGGATGTAAAAAAAATTGTGCTCAAGATTTGAGAGAAATAAGCATTTTGTGTGTATGGAAAAGTTCTGGGATCTTTTATTTCAGCTCATTAAATATGGGACCAACACTTTACATGCTGTGTTTATATTTTTGTTCAGAGAATTTATGCCACCTAAAATCTTTAGAGTACT
The DNA here is from genome assembly GCF_013265735.2 of Oncorhynchus mykiss. Lineage (NCBI taxonomy): Eukaryota > Metazoa > Chordata > Actinopteri > Salmoniformes > Salmonidae > Oncorhynchus > Oncorhynchus mykiss. The sequence continues at coordinate 62,314,871 of NC_048581.1, read as the reverse complement.
ACTGTCAATCACACTTAATTCAAACCCTGAACTGTAATATTCCTGCTCCCCCTCCTTCCTGTCAGATTTCTCCTATAGAGTGGCAGCCTGTCTGCCCATAGATGATGCCCTTCGGCTCCAGCTGTTGAAGATTGGCAGTGCCATCCAGAGGCTGCGCTGTGAGCTGGACATCATGGCCCGGGTGAGCACAGACACATACATGTGCGCCCACACATAGAGCAAGAAATACATATCACTAAACATTACAATTTAAAGGCCAGGCACACTGCTCAACACATGGACCAGGCAAGGACTTGTTCATCTGTGAGAAACACAGAGCCTTATCCTACTCCATTGAAGTTGAGGTCATTTAAAATGGTTAAGGGTTATGGTTATGGGTAGGAATGCCTCAAGGACCAATGATGGCACTGACCATCCACACACGGTCTGATATGTACCCCTAAACGCACAACACACATCCATCCAGCTGTACCGACTGACTCCCCGACTGATCTGTCTAACCTCTGACCCCCTACTCCTCCCTGCTGTTCTGTGGCAAACGCCCCTGTCTCCCTCTCTTCCATCTCCTCTCTCTTCCCTCTCCTCTAATGTTCTAGTGTTTATATACTGAACAAAAACGTAAATGCAGCATGTGACAATTTCAAGATTTACAGTTCATATAAGGAAATCAGTCAATTGAAATTAATTCTTTAGGCCCTAATCTATGGATTTCACATGACTGGGCAGGGGCGCAACCAAGGGTGGGCCTGGGAGGGCATTGGCCCGACCACTTGCGAGCCAGGACCACCCACTGGGGAGCCAGGTTCAGCCAATCAGAATCAGTTTTTCCCCACTAAAGGGCTTTATTACAGACAGAAATACTCCTCAGCTCCATCAGCTGTCCGGGTGGTTAGTCTCAGACGATCCTGCAGGTGAAGAATCCGGATGTGGGGGGTCCTGGGCTGGCATGGTTAAACGTGGTCTGCGGTTTTTAGTCCGATTGGACGTACTGCCAAATTGTCTAAAACAACATTACATTCTCTGGCAACAGCTCTGGTGGACATTACTGCAGTCAGCATGCCAATTGCACGCTCCCTCAAAACTTGAGACATCTGTGGCATTGTGTTTTAGAGTGGCCTTTTATTGTCCCCAGCACAAGGTGCACCTGTGTAATGATTGTTTAATCATTGTTTAATCAGTTTCTTGATATGCCACACCTGTCAGGTGGAAGGGTTATCTTGTCAAAGGAGAAATGCTCACTAACAGGGATGTAGACAAATTTGTGCACCAAATTTGAGAGAAACAAGCCTTTTGTGTGTATGGAACTTCTCATGAAACATGGGACCAGCACTTGTTTGGTTTTATATTTTTGTTCAATATATTTAGCCACGGACTATATACTGTATAGTGATGGTCATTTCCCCTCTGAGTCGGTGGGTTGGAGATGCTGCCTTCCTTTGTGAACGCTCTGAAGCATTGAGAGCTGTTTACAGTGCTACTTCCCTAAACCCTACCTCCATCATCACCCTCATCTCTGATCACTCCGAGCCTGCACCACTGCTTGCTTGTCTCTCATCGTCCCTCAAAGACTCCCTTCAGTTCCAATGTCAACAGAAAAAGGTGCTCTGGCGTATGTCTCAGGACTTAGGGCTTAAACTGCTTCCGCACTGCGTTCACCAGCCACAGCAGGAAAACTGGGCAGCGAGACTTAGTGTCCACTTCTGTGGGAATTGAAAGTGGAATTATGTCTGGAATCTAACAGCAATTGTCTGAATGTAAAGAAAGGAACAAGTATACCTAATGTCCTTCCTTATCCTCTCTCTGTTCATTCATATTTGGGCTCCCGAGTGGCGTAGCGGTCTAAGGCACTGCATCAGTGCTAGAGGCGTCACTCCAGACCCTGGTTTGTTTCCAGTCTGTATCACAACCGGCCGTGATTGGGAGTCCCATAGGGCGGCGCACAAATGGCTCATCGTCCGGGTTTGGCCGGGGTAGGCCGTCATTGTAAATAAGAATTTGTTCTCAACTGACTTGCCTAGTTAAATAAAGGTTAAATAAAAATAGGGTGCGAGGGAGGAACTGCATGGAGTTTCTATACATAAACATAAGGATGGTTGAGCATGAGACTCCCTCACACACGAAGACATGGCTCATGAGAATGTAGTCCTGTTGTACACTCCCAGTTTTTGTACTCTCCCTATTTTTGTACTCTCGTGATTCCAACACGGTCATAGAAATGAAATAAGAATGGGATAATATTAGAACAGCAGAATCTCTATGGGCATGACTGTTAGGAGATGATGGATGTGTGTGTCAGTATGGATATGTGAGGTAATTCTCTAGCTTCATTATTGTAGCTGGCTTTCTTTCCTCTGACTGAAGATAATAAGCACTCTCATGCAGCTGCCTTGAGAAAGAGGGTTATAAAGAGAAACACCTGGCCATTCTGAGGTGGTTGTTAGTACAGGCAATAACTACGGGGATGTTTGCTTCTGCTACAGAAGTCTGGTGGATTGAACATGAAGTCACATTAGTGGTCTTTTTTTCCCACAGTGCACCTCGCTGTGTTGCAAGCAGTGCCAAGATACAGAGATCACCACCAAGAACGAGATCTTCAGGTGAGGGAGAGATGCACCTAGACTCTGAATAGTTTCTGTGTCTGTCGAGTAGTCTAATACTGGTTGTGTGTGTGATGAGTGTTGCGAAACACAGGGACCCAAAAGCAGAGGCAACGAGCTTCTCCAGAACCATTTTTGGTTCTCTGCAGCCCTACTTGGGAACGAGCAGCTATATGCTGAGTATATAGAACATTAAGAACACCTTCTCTTTCCATGACATAAGCTGACCAGGTGAATCCAGGTGATCCCTTATTGATGTCACTTGTTAAATCCACTTCAATCAGTGTAGATGAAGGGATCAGACAGGTTAAAGAAGGATTTTTAAGCCTTGAGACAATTGAGACACGGATTGTGTATATGTACCATTCACAGGGTGATTGGGCAAGACAAAGATTTAAGTGCCTTTGAACGGGTCCAACGTCCCTATGGAACGCTTTCAACACCTTGTAGAGTCCATGCCCCAACAAATTGAGACTGTTCTGAGGTCAAAAGGGAGGGTGAAACTCAATATTAGCAAGGTGTTCCTAATGTTTGGTATACTCAGTGTACATAACTGATGACTGATGTGTTTGATACAGTGTACGTTTCAAACACACTAGATTAATGATGCTGTAGGTGCATTTGTACTCTGCTCAAATGAGAGCGATGAAGGAAGGATTAAGCAGAAGTTGTCTCTTGTTTGACATTCATCTAGTTCGGTTTCATAACCATCTCTCTGTCTACTGTCCTATTCAGTTGGTCTAAACTGTCTGACCTGTACCTTACCACAGCCGTAGCCACCTGGCCTGTGGTCATTGTAGTATGTTTGTATAATTTTAGAATATTTGTAGTTTTAGTATATTTCTATACTTAAAAATGTTTGCATGTCAATTCAGCTGCTATTTGTACAATGTGATTTAGACAATCACTTTAAAAAAAAATCTGTACCATGTCTCCTCTCTCTCCTCCTACAGCCTGTCTCTGTACGGCCCCATGGCAGCCTACGTCAACCCCCACGGCTACGTCCATGAGACCCTGACCGTCTACAAAGCCAGCAACCTCAACCTGGTCGGTAGGCCGTCCACGCTCCACAGCTGGTTTCCAGGGTAATGCCTCTCTTTAGATGACACGCACAACAACAGTACCAGTCAAGAGTTTGGACACATCTACTCATTCCAGGGTTTTTCTTTATTTTTTACAATTTTCTACATACAACTAGGAAATAACACATATGGAATCATGTAGTAACCAAAATAAAGTGTTAAACAAGTCAAAATATATTTTATATTTGAGATTCTTCAAAGTAGTCACCTTTGCCTTGACGACAGCTTTGCACACCCTTGGCATTCTCTCAACCAGCTTCATGAGGAATGCTTTTCCAACATAGCTCCCACATATGCTCAGCACTTGTTGGCTGCTTTTCCTTCACTCTGCGGTCCAACTCATCCCAAACCATCTCAATTGGGTTGAGGTCGGGTGATTGTTGAGGCCAGGTCATCTGATGCAGCACTCCATCACTCTCATTGGTCAAATAGCCCTTACACAGCCTGGAGGTGTGTTTTGGGTCATTGTCCTGTTGAAAAACAAATTTTAGTCCCACTAAGCGCAAACCAGATGGTATGGCGAAGATGTAACATTCTGAAAGTATCCTAGGCCAACCAGCTTTCGCCAATTGGCTTCAGTTGGCCGGTGTGTGACCATTGCAAAAGTTGTTTGACTTTGGATAGCCTATCCTAACTAGCTCCATAGGGATATCCAAAGTGAAATCAAATTTAGCACGGTCAGTGTGCGTTCCACACCCATGTGTTTAGTGGGCATTACAATTGGGTCGTGTGCAGCTGCACTTCAAATTCAGTGTTTCCCCATATTCATTAGGCAGTGGTGATCCACCACTGCTAAATTGTTCCCGCCGCTTCAAAAAAGTATGTAAAGCATGTAATAAATTTAAAAAACATGTCATGTTTGTAAATAAATATTTCTGCCAAGATGCGATAGCCATGGGCTCAATGACTGGAAGTCTATGGGAACAACTAGAAATAGCAATGCACCCCTGATGCGCTGGATTTGTTTTTATGGGGAACACTTCAATTGATGATTACTTGGGTGCTGCCAGCTGTGGGCATGTTGGCAGGATTGAAATAAAATAAACCCAACCCACGGAAAGCTTACATCTTGCAAATCTCAGTTTGGGACAATACTGACATTTTGTAGTCAATTTTGACACTAGAATACATGTTTCTGACTCAAATTATACACACAGGCCGTTTTCAATCAGAGAAGTTGTTTTTGTTTTGTGTTAATTTGCGCTTTAATACCTTATTTGGTCCAGGAATAATCTAAGCTGCTAAAGACTTGAAAATGAAAGCGTCTGGCCCCTTTGGTGTACTGTCATTTTTGGTATGTTGTCAATATGCTAAATGTATTTTAATTTTTTTACATAGTTCTCCTTGCGGGGATACCTTACACATACAGCAGCTGTGTGTGTGGATGCCTGGGTACATAACATCAGGCTTGACCGAGGTATTGACGTAGAACCTGAACTGTTTGGAGAGAAGTTCAGCGCTCCACGGGCTTCTCAGTGGTTTTGTAACATAAGGCTCCTTCAACCAACGCCACTCCTCAGTGCTCTTCTCTAAAATGATCCTCATTATGCATTTTCTGCCTGAGACAATGCATTTGTGCCGGTGTTAGCCTCCAGTAATAATAATGACAGTAATAACGGCCTCCACTTATTCTCTTCGAGGGCTGGCACTGGTCAAGCTGAGTCTTATTCAAGTCCTCTCAGAGGGGAGGTATGGAGGGGGAGGGGGAAGAAAGGGCTTTTGCTCCACTCAACCTCTCTGTGCCACACTGCTTTTCTGGGGAACGGTGCTTTTACAGCCTGTTAGCATAAGGTGTTCTGAGAAGACTTGTTGTAGAGAGCGCAACAGACCCATAAGATGGCAGTTTTAGGCTGTATACTGGCGTTTGTCAGTATACAGCCGATTTGAATTGCCAGTGCTGCTGGGTGATACTTGTCATGCAGCTGCTTCAAATGGTATGCTGTTGCCAAGAAGAGAACACTGGGATACAGGTATCAGATAAGAGGCTGGAGATTAGTGGTTTGTCTGTGTGCCTTGCTTCCATCTCCCGCCGCCGTTCCCACGTGAAAGCCAACAAAGGCTTTATGACAACAATAATAAGAAATGTGGCATGCAGCACAAATGCATGAGGACTAATATGTTCTTTCTGTTTTTCCTCTCTCCCTTCCCCCTCAGGTATGCCTGGACGATTGCTCAGTGTCGTACCTGTGCTTCACACATGGGTTGGAAGTTCACAGCCACCAAGAAAGACTTGTCCCCTCCTCGTTTCTGGGGCTTGACCCGCTCGGCCATGCTGCCCCGCATCCCCCAGACTGAGGGTGAGGAGGGGGATGAGGGCTCCCGCCTGCTCTGCCTGTGACAACATGGGGAACTCCCCTCCCCACCCCCCATGTCCCCAATGGCTCTTCGATCGCCCCACCCTGTCCACTGGGCAAGGGTCTCTATTTTAGTAATCCATGTCCCGCCCAACCCCTGACAGCCATTGCAGCACATTCATCATATTAGTATAAAGGTCATCCTGCTTTAAAATGGCATTTTCTAACATAGAGGGGGGGGCAAGGAGGAGGTGGGAGGGGTGTTTTGTTCCTGACTGCAGAGACACTGCTGATGGAATGCGTTGCACATCGACAGATAGATGTGGGGAATGGAGCAAGAGATTAGTTCTGCAACACAGCATATCTTCCCCATAGCATGCTACTCTTGACCTGTCTGTATGGCTGTCTACTGTGGTCTGTCTATCCAGCTTCTATGCTATTTGCCACAGACACGGCACGCACCAGTGCATTGCCACTTGCTCTTAAACATAGTGGGTGTGACTTTGCATGCGGTATCCAGCTAGGTGTATATAGGCTTATAGACAGCCATCAAGAGGACCTTCAGTACCCATCATCTATCTCTAAACAAACCAATCAATAGAAAGCCACTTGTGATTCAGGTCCACTGTTTGTCCTTGATGTGTTTCTCAGAGAAGCTCAGTTCAGCTGGATCGGTCATAGAGAGTTAAACCATGTCAAATCCACGGTTTAGACGGTGTACGTACATATGAAAGTATACTGCTTTTACAAGGATGTATCATGCCTTTGTTTCATATGCCCGTTGAATGCATATGATGGAGGAATTCGGAACATGAACAATGTAAGGAAGCTATTGCTTTATTTTGAAATGCGTGGAAATATATTATTTGATTGGTTTTCATATTTTCACGTTGTCTAAAATGTACACTATATGTAATACACATGTAGAGATAGAGGTTTCTATTTTGAAACAGGTGGAGGCCCATTGAACTGCAAGACACTGTTCCTCTGAAGACAAGGAGTACCTCTGGTTAGTGAAGACTAGAGTTGGTTTGATGCCTGGTGTAATATAGACTTGGATAGCAGGGGACAAGGCAGTGGAGCCAGAGATACTAGAATTTCAGTCTTTCGCCATGGTTCTATATGTGATGTTGCTGCACTAAGGGCATGGCTGGATGGTGTGCCTATGGTCCAAATCAATGTCTAATGAGCCACACAATTAAATGGGACATTGTGTTAATTAACCTGTATTGGTTGAAAATGGCAACATTATATCAAATGTTACTTACATAACTATATTTTTGTTTAGATCAATGTATTTGTTTTAAATTAAGAATTGTATTCCTTGCTGATGTACAAGGTTATTTTGGCTCATGTTTGTAAGTAACCAATAAGAATCAATGTAGCAATTCTGGTCTGATATAGCTGATTTATCTATGTAGAACCTCAACACTCTTGCCCCTCCCATTGCCGTGTATTTCCATTTTAGAACATGTAATATATGATTGATTTGTTCAGATCGATTATCAACATTTGAGTAAAGTAATTCCACGCAATAAGAAATGTTCTACAATACGATTGAGATTGTCTTTTTTGTTTTTTTCCCTTTGAGTTTTGTTAAGATTTTTTTTTTAAAGTGTTTGTATGTGATGTCCCAGTTGGTAAACCTTAAAGGTCCAATGCAGCCATTTTTATATCAAAACATTATGACCAGGAATGTGACTTTCCCAAAGCGCACCCTTTGTTGGCACCTCCCAGGGCATTAGAACTGATTCTAGAGGCTGACCCAAAACAATGCTGCCGGAGGAGAGGGTGCCGGAGCGGTCTTCTAGTGAGGCTTCAGATGCGCGCACACCACCCACCACTTCCGAGTATATTACTCGCTAATGTTCAGTCCCTAGTTAACGAAGTCAACAAAATCAGGTCGAGTTTCTTTCCAAAGAGATATCCCGGATTGTAACAGTCTGTTTCACGGAAACATGGCTAACTTGGGACATGCTGTCGGAGTCAGTACAGCCAACGGGATTTTCAGTGCATCGTGCCAATAGGAATAAACATCTCTCTGGTAAAAAGAATGTCGGGGGTGTATGTTTCATGATTAACGACTCATGGCGTAATTGTAACAACATACAGGAACTCAAGTCCTTTTGTTCACCTGACCTAGAATTCCTCACAATCAAATGCCGACCGTATTATCGCCCAAGAGAACTCTCCTCGGTTGTCACAGCCGTGTATATCCCCCACAAGCGGATGCCAAGATGGCCGTCAACGAACTTCACTGGACTTTATGCAAACTGGAAACCATATATCCTGAGGCTGCATTTATTGTAGCTGGGGATTTTAACAAAGCTAATTTGAGAACAAGGCTACCTAAATGCCATCAGCATATCGATTGCAGTATACGAGCGAGTACTATGCTCGACCATTGCTACTCTAACTTCCGCAATGCATACGAGGCCCTCCCCCGCCCTCCTTTTGGCAAATCTAACCATGACTCCATCTTGTTGCTTCCCTCCTATAGGCAGAAACTAAAACAGGAAGAGCCCGTGCTTAGGTCTATCCAACGCTGGTCTGACCAATTGGATTCAATGCTTCAAGATTGCTTTGATCACGTGGACTGGGATATGTTCCGGGTAGACTCAGAACCACATTGACGTATACGCTGACTCGGTGAGCGAGTTTATAAGGAAGTGTATAGGAGATGTTGAACCCACTGTGACTATTAAAACCTTCCCTAACCAGAAACCGTTGATTGATGGCAGCATTCGCGCAAAACTGGAAGCACGTACCACCGCATTTAATCTTGGCAAGGCAACTGGGAATATAGCCAAAGAGACAAAGTGGAGTCGCAATTCAACGGCTCAAACACGAGACGTATGTGGCAGGGTCTACAGACAATCACGGATGACAAAAAGAAAACCAGCCCCGTTGCGGACATCGTCTTGCTTCCAAACAAATTAAACAACTTCTTTGTGCGCTTTGAGGACAATACAGTGCCACCGACACGGCCCACTACCAAAGACTGTGGGCTCTCCTTCTCCATGGCCGACGTGAGTAAAACGTTTAAAAGTGTTAACTCTCGCAAGGCTTCCGGCCCAGACGGCATCCCTAGCCGCGTCCTCAGAGCATGCGCAGACCAGCTGGCTGGTGTGTTCACGGACATAATCAATCAATCCCTATCCCAGTCTGCTGTCCCCACATGCTTCAAGAGGGCCACCATTGTTCCTGTTCCCAAGTAAGCTAAGGTAACTGAGCTAAATGACTATCACCCCGTAGCAATCACTACTTCATCATGAAGTACTTTGAGAGATTAGTCAAGGATCATATAACCTCCACCGTACCTGTCACCCTAGACCCACTTCAATTTGCTTACCGCCCCAATAGGTCCACAGCAGATGCAATTGCCATCACACTGCGCACTGCCCTATCCCATCTGGACAAGAGGAATACCTATGTAAGAATGCTGTTCATTGACTACAGCTCAGCATTCAACACCATAGCACCCACCAAACTCATCATAAACTTGAGTCCCTAGGTCTTGACCCTGCCCTGTGCAACTAGGTCCTGGACTTCCTGACGATCTGCCCCCAGGTGGTGAAGGTAGGAAACAACATCTCCACTCCACTGATCCTCAACACTGGGACCCACAAGGGTACGTTCTCAGCCCCCTCCTGTACTCCCTGTTCATCCATGACTGCGTGGCCATGCATGCCTCCAACCCAATCATCAAGATTGCAGACAACACAGCAGTGGTAGGCTTGATTATCGACAACGATGAGACAACCTACAGGGAGGAGGTGAGGGCCCTCAGAGTGTGGTGTCAGGAAGATATCCTCTCACTCAATGTCAGCAAAACAAAAGAGATGATCGTGGACTTCAGGAAACAGCAAAGGAAGCACCCCCCTACCCACATCGACGGGACAGCAGTGGAGAAGGTGGAAAGTGTTTTTAAGTTCCTCAGTGTACATATCCCCGACAAACTGAAATGGTCCACATACACAGACCGTGTGGTGAAGAAGGTGCAACAGCACCTCTTCAACCTCAAAAAAAAAACTTCAAAAAATGTGGCTTGTCACCGAAAACACTCACTAACTTTTACAGGTGTACAATCGAGAGCAGCCTGGTAGCGCAACGGCACTGCCCACAGCCGTAAGGCTCAACGCATCACCGGGGGCAAACTACCTGCCTTCCAGGACACTTACAACACCCGATGTCACAGGAAGGCAAAAAGATCATCAAGGACAATAACCACCTGAGCCACTGCCTGTTCACCCCGCTACCATCCAGAAGGCGAGGTCCGTACAGGTGCATCAAAGCTGGGACAGAGGGGTTGAAAAACAGCTTGTATCTCAAGGCCATCAGATTGTTAAACAGCCATCACTAGTACAGAGAGGCGGCTGCCTACCTACAGACTTTATCATTGGCCACTTTAAGAATATTTACATATTTCGCATTACTTATCTCGTAGTGTAGGTTACAGGATACACATACTATTCTATACTATCGATTGCATCTTAGCCGCTCTGTCACTGCTCAGCCATATATTGTATATTTATATATTTTTATCCCATCACTAGAATATATTACCTGTAAGATACTGCTGCACTGTCAGATCTAGAAGCATAAGCATTTCGCACCACTCGCAATAACATCTGCTAACCATGTGTATGTGACCAATTAATTTGATTTGAGACTGACCAGGTGAAAGCTATGATCCCATATTGATGTCACCTGTTATATTCACTTCAATCAGTGTAGATGAAGAGGAGAAGACAGGTTAAATAAGGATTTTTAAGCCTTGAGACAATTAGACCTGGAGTGTGTATATGTGTGGCTTTGAGTGAATTGCCAAGACAAAAGATTTAAGTGCCTTTGAATGGGGTATGGTAGTAGGTGCCAGGCGCACCAGTTTGAGTGTGTCAAGAACTGCAACACTGCTGGGTTTTTCACGCTCAGTAGTTTCCTGTGTGTCTTAATGGTCCACCACCCAAAGGACATCCAGCCAACTTGACACAACTGTGGGACGCCTTGGGGTCAACATGGGCCATCATCCCTGTGGAACAAAAGAAAGTAAGTTTGAATGACACGAAGGGACAATGCTGTTATATCCAATGCCTGTTTCCCTGAGGCTGTTGCCGCGCAGGTGCTTGCACGCGTGTACACATGCATATACACACACTCGCATTCAAATGCACGGCCACACTTACACATGCAGTTGAAGTCGGAAGTTTACATACACCTTAGCCAAATACATTTAAACTCAGTTTTTCACAATTCCTGACATTTAATACTAGTAGAAATTCTCTATTTTAGGTCAGTTAGGATCACCACTTTATTTTAAGAATGTGAAATGTCAGAATAATAGTAGAGAGTGACTTATTTCAGCTTTTATTTATTTCATCACATTCCCAGTGGGTCAGAAGTTTACATACACCCAATTAGTATTTGGTAGCATTGCCTTTAAATTGTTTAACTTGGGTCAAACGTTTCGGTAGCCTTCCACAAGCTTCCCACAATAAATTGGGTGAATTTTGGCCCATTCCTCCTGACAGAGCTGGTGTAACTGAGTCAGGATTGTAGGCCTCCTTGCTCGCACATGCATTTTTAGTTCTACCCACACATTTCCTATAGGATTGAGGTCCGGGCTTTGTGATGGCCCCTCCAATACCTTGACTTTGTTGCCATTTTGCCACAATTTTAGAAGTATGCTTGGGGTCATTGTCATCTGCTTGGGGTCAATGCCATCTATTTTGTGAAGTGCACCAGTCCCTCCTACAGCAAAGCACCCCCACAACATCATGCTGCCCCCCCCCCCCCCCCCATGCTTCACTGTTGGCATGGTGTTCTTCGGCTTGCAAGCTTCCCCCTTTTTCCTCCAAACATAACGATGGTCATTATGGCCAAACGGTTCTATTTTTGTTTCATCAGACCAGAGGACATTTCTCCAAAAAGTACGATCTTTGTCCCCATGTGCAGTTGCAAACCATAGTCTGGCTTTTTTATGGCAGTTTTGGAGCAGTGGCTTCTTCCTTGCTGAGCAGCCTTTCAGGTTATGTCGATATAGGACTCGTTTTACTGTGGATATACAGTGGGGCAAAATAGTATTTAGTCAGCCACCAATTGTGCAAGTTCTCCCACTTAAAAAGATGAGAGACGCCTGTAATTTTCATCATAGGTACACTTCAACTATGACAGACAAAATTAGAAGAAAAATCCTGAAAATCACATTGTAGGATTTTTAATGAATTTATTTGCAAATTATGGTGGAAAATAAGTATTTGGTCGCCTACAAACAAGCAAGATTTCTGGCTCTCACAGACCTGTAACTTCTTCTTTAAGAGGCTCCTCTGTCCTCCACTCGTTACCTGTATTAATGGCACCAGTTTGAACTTGTTATCAGTATAAAAGACACCTGTCCACAACCTCAAACAGTCACCCTCCAAACTCCACTATGGCCAAGACCAAAGAGCTGTCAAAGGACACCAGAAACAAAATTGTAGACCTGCACCAGGCTGGGAAGACTGAATCTGCAATAGGTAAGCAGCTTGGTTTGAAGAAATCAACTGTGGGAGCAATTATTAGGAAATGGAAGACATACAAGACCACTGATAATCTCCCTCGATCTGGGGCTCCACGCAAGATCTCACCCCGTGGGGTCAAAATGATCACAAGAACGGTGAGCAAAAATCCCAGAACCACACGGGGGGACCTAGTGAATGACCTGCAGAGAGCTGGGACCAAAGTAACAAAGCCTACCATCAGTAACACACCACGCCGCCAGGGACTCAAATCCTGCAGTGCCAGACGTGTCCCCCTGCTTAAGCCAGTACATGTCCAGGCCCGTCTGAAGTTTGCTCGAGAGCATTTGGATGATCCAGAAGAAGATTGGGAGAATGTCATATGGTCAGATGAAACCAAAATATAACTTTTTGAAGATGAAACGTGGCTGGGTCTTTCAGCATGACAATGATCCCAAACACACCGCCCGGGCAACGAAGGAGTGGCTTCATAAGAAGCATTTCAAGGTCCTGGAGTGGCCTAGCCAGTCTCCAGATCTCAACCCCATAGAAAATCTTTGGAGGGAGTTGAAAGATCGTGCTGCCTAGCAACAGCCCCAAAACATCACTGCTCTAGAGGAGATCTGCATGGAGGAATGGGCCAAAATACCAGCAACAGTGTGAAAACCTTGTGAAGACTTACAGAAAATGTTTGACCTCTGTCATTTCCAACAAAGGGTATATAACAAAGTATTGAGAAACTTTTGTTATTGACCAAATACTTATTTTCCACCATAATTTGCAAATAAATTCAATGTAATGTAATTTTCTGGATTTCTTTTCTCATTTTGTCTGTCATAGTTGAAGTGTACCTATGATGAAAATTACAGGCCCCATCTTTTTAAGTGGGAGAACTTGCACAATTGGTGACTGACTAAATACTTTTTTGCCCCACTAGATACTTTTATACCTGTTTCCTCCATCATCGTCACAAGGTCCTTTGCTGTTGTTCTGGGATTGATTTGGAGGTCTACAATTTTTTTCTGAGGTCTTGGCTGATTTCTTTTGATTTTCCCAGGATGTAGGCCTTGAAATACATCCACAGGTACACCTCCAATTGACTCAAATGATGTCAATTAGCCTATCAGAAGCTAATAATTCCATTACATAATTTTCTGGAATTTTTCAAGGCACAGTTTAAAGGCACAGTCAATTTAGTGTATGTAAACTTCTGACCCACTGGAATTGTGATACAGTGAATTATAAGTGAAATAATCTGTCTGTAAACAATTGTTGGAAAAATGACTTGTGTCATGCACAAAGTAGATGTCCTAACCCACTTGCCAAAACTATAATTTTCACAATTTTTTTACATTTTTAATTTTCACAACTATACATTTCCACAAGAAATTTGTGGAGTGGTTGAAAAAGCGAGTTTTAATGACTCGAACCTAAGTGTATGTAAGCTTCCGACTTCAACTGTACATACACATGTAAATAGTACCACATGCACTCAAACGTATATACAGTTGGCCTTGCTGTTTTGATTTTTGTTGTCCTTGATATCTTGTTTTTGCATTGTTTTTATCTCTTGTTCACTTTGTTGGTGCATTGGAGGGGTGATGGCTTGTTGGAGGTGGGGAATGGAGGGAGAGGTTTTTTGGGGTGGTCTCCGATGGTTGAGGGGCAGTTCTCGGGGAACTATAGGGGGATCTTGGATGGTTGGTGGCCTGGCGGTTGGGAGCTTGGGCTGGTGGCCGATAGGTAGCTGGTTTGGGTCCCCGTTTTGACTTGGTGAGAGATCTTGACCCTGGGTGCAGCTCAATATTAGGAAGTTGTTCCTAATGTTTTGTACACTCAGTGTAAGCATTGTGATTACTTTCAATTGGATCAAACAGGCTTGAGCTTGTTCTATTAGATATGATAAAAACAATTCTTAAGTGTAAAGCTACTCAAATGTTTTTTTTCCATTCGTGATCCAGATTTACTCTTGTCATTAGTGCATCAGTGTGACCTGAAGTTCCGTTGGCATTAACGTGACATTTATATGCCTTAACGCTGTGTGTGTGTGTGTGTGTGTGGTTGATTGATTGATTGAATAAAGGCAGCTAGCTACACAACCAGTGGTTGTCATCTGATTTTACCAATATGGAAAAGTATCTATGAAGGAAGTTGCTGTCCCTCTGTGTGTTTGTTTGTGTCCTCAGTGGCCGACCCCGGGGACAGATTGTTTAAGGTCAATACAGTGTAATCCACCTGACAGAGACAATAACCATCACCATGGGACAGTATCAATAGGACCATGTCTGCTTGACTTACTATGGGGATCCTAGTCTCGCAGAGCTAGTGAACACATGATTGGTATTAATTGTGGTTTAATATAGTAGAATGAAACCAATACAGGGGACATTTTTGTAGTGTCTTACCAAATAAGTTACCCAAGAGATTCAAGATCCAAACACGGCATTTCTTTTGTCAAGTTTGGGGGTAAAACGTTCTTTAGTCAGGAGCAGTGGAGGCTGCCGAGGGGAGTACTCCTCATAATGGCTGGAAAGGAGCAAATGGATTGGCATCAAACACACGGAACCTATGTGTTTGTATTTTAACCATTCCACTCCAGCCATTACCATGAGGCTGTCCTCCTCAATTAACGTGCCACCAACCTCCTGTGGTCAGGAGCCATATTACCCACCATCCTAGTCCTGTCTTGCCTCTAAAGTTAAGCAGGGTTAGGTTGGTCGAGCCTTGGGAGACCAGATGATGCGAGAGTGATGTTGGAGGGCCAGTAGGGGGCACTGTTCCCTCTAGTCTAAGGACACTCCATTGCCCTTGAATGTTTTCAGTGTTCTTCTGTAGCTAAAATCAAAATAAGGAGCTGAAAACTCCACAGCATACGTGTTTGTTTCTTGGCACATGTGGAGGTGCACTCAGCATCAGAAGGGATTTTAGCAGCCAGCAGATACACTTCTCACTTTACTGTTCCAACAAACAAAGGAACACTAGGCACACTCCCTCAGACAGAAACAACACATATAGAGAGATGCAGAATGTAGGAAAAACCTCTTTAGACAGAATGGGGTAAAAGGGAACAACGGTGAGAATGAAAAGAAGGTGGGAGGAAAAGAGATGGCTGAAGCCTGAGCTGAACCTCTGTGTTTGTATTGATTATCCATACAAAGTACAGGTGTGTGTGTGTGTGTGTGTGTGTGTGTGTGTGTGTGTGTGTGTGTGTGTTGTAGGCATACAGAAACACGTGCACTGCTGTGTGCTGGCTTGGACAGTGCTTTCCTGCAGCCTTCTGCCGCTGTCTCATATTCTGGCACAGCAAGGGGCTAACCAGAGAGTGGCTACTGGGCGGGAGACTGGCCTCTCTGGGGGCTCTCCGGCACGCACCTCAACCTGCCTTAGCACTCTCCACGAGAGGGACGTGAGAGGCCCTCATCGTGGAATAATTACAGCCAGTGAAATTGTGTTCCTTTTCATGTCCAGTGTGTGACAGCTCATATCTCACAGCACTCAGTTGAGCTTGTTATAGACGC
Organism: Oncorhynchus mykiss; assembly: GCF_013265735.2. Classification (NCBI taxonomy): domain Eukaryota; kingdom Metazoa; phylum Chordata; class Actinopteri; order Salmoniformes; family Salmonidae; genus Oncorhynchus; species Oncorhynchus mykiss. The sequence goes on along the minus strand of NC_048581.1, from coordinate 62,298,883 downwards.
CCCCTGCTACTGTCACAGCCACGGTGCCTGGCTTGTCTCTCGTCTCCCTGGCTGTGAACCTGCTCTCTGGTCTGCATTGCTTTTATCTTGCTTGGGTTTATCTGTGCAGTTAGCCTACTACGCTCTTTGAAACTAGAAAGGACGACCTTCGTTAGATCATTTCGTGCCCTGATTTCTTCACAATTACATTATAAATGTTCCATCTGCATGGCCATAATGAATATAATCTATGAACAATCTCTCCATATCTCACTCTGTCTCCTCTCTTCTTACCCTCAACCCTCTCGTTCTACCCTCTCTCTCCCTGCCATAACCTGGAGTAATTTATCCTCGGGTGTACTGTTGTGAGCGATAGCTTTATCATAGGAATTTTCATACGGCTGTTAGTTTTGAGGCAGTCGAAAGAGAGAAGGCTGCACTGGTCCAGGATGTCAAAGAAAGAACAAGTCATTGTCAAATAACAATGGTAGGGAACGGTTTTCATACATGCGATTACACTGTAAATGTTCACCTTTAGACAGACCTCACTCGTTGAGAGTGTCCTGTGTTATTCTCCACGTGTGTACCGGTCCATGTGAGCATGTGTCTGCTGAACCTCGGTGAGGAATGAATGATATCCATTTTTATGTGTTTGTAAATACACAGTAATGACTGATGACTTCATTTGGGTTGTCTACATATTATTGATGAGCACTATCCAGCACATTAAAGGAATGTGTATTTTCTTGGTATTTCATTACTTTAACAGAAGGTTTCCTAAAAGTTTGAACATTCTCCTGTTTCATTTAGATTTTGGTCATGTTCTAGGAACATTCTCCTGTTTAATTTTGGTCATGTTCTAGGAACATTCTCCAACTGGTTTGACATTGGGAATGTTCTCGTAGAAGAACAACGTTCTTCTGTGGGAATTTCAGTACTTCTGCGTTCTACAGGTTACTTCATGGTTCTTTTTGAAGTCATGTTCTCAAAACATTAAGTAAACTTACTATGAAAACATTTAGAAACTTTTAAAGAACATTCTAAGAATGTTATTTAAAACATAAACATTCCATTCTCAGGGTCAACAAAAGGGAGGGATGAATCTGAGAGAGACAACAAACAAGCTGTTGCGAGTCACCCACTCTCTGATACACTCCACTTCCATGATATGTGCACTCAGAGAGCACATGTGGACAAAGGACATACAGTATAACAAGCATTTTAAAGAGTGATGAATTTTGAAAATTGCAGAGACTGTATTTAATGATTTATGCTGGAATAAGCCAGATACAATAGGCGATAATTGGTGGTGGTGTTGGTTTTTGATGCCAGGCCATTAGTACAATTATTTTAGTAAACATACAGCATTTTGAAACGCGCGTACACACACGCCTCTGTCCTCCGCCACTGTTCATACAGTAGCTTCCACCAGCTCTTATATTAAGGAGCCTTTTCTTCTCTGCCTGAGATTCTCTTTTAGGATATCAGAAGGTTGTTGTCTTTGTCTGTACTAATTATTAACTTTCTTCTCTTCAGAAATTGTCATTGTAAGCTGCATTCAAAGAAAAATATGCCCTCTTGACGTTGGAGGCAATTCACAAAAGAACAGAATTAACCTCCAGCGTGATCCAAAACATGGATCCCCAAAAGTTTTGTGATTGAACAAACTAGATATCAGTTTGCTTTAGTTTCAAAGTTACCGTATATTTGATTTGGCAGGAGTTGGTAATGGCAACCTACTCATTGGGTTCCGGCAGATTGATCACCACCACCCTGACTAAACCATGTTGGTGAACCTGATCCAACAGATTGTTTGCTGTCCAGGCCAGACGACTCTAAGGGGAAAGTGTAGGGAACACTCAGGGGGACCCGTTGATGTGGTGGCGGTGGCCTGGACGTTAATCCGATAAGAGCGCTGGGAATGAGACTGCTGTTGACCCGCTGTGTTGTGTTTGATCAAGGATTTAGTATGATGAGCTCCCTATAAGGTTTCATGCCCATCTGACTCTGCATCAATCTCGTTGTGTCTATTGGTAGTTGTGCAAATTGGTCAAATACGACTCAATGGGCCAGTTTCCTGGACACAGATTAAGCTTAGTCCTGGACTAAAAAACTATTTCAATGGTCACTTTAAATTGAGCATGTTTTTTGGTCCAGGACTAGGCTTAATCTGTGTCCAGGGAACTGGCCCATTGAGTCGTTACAATAGGCCTACGTTTGAACCACAGCTGGTCACTTTTTCTGAGGAATTAATGGGAAACATATCGAGGAGGTTTTATGACTTCATGAGACTTTGTGGGGTCCTCACAACAGCACTTTTGGTTGTATCGCTCAGCATATGTTTTGTTTTGATGAGAGAGACAGGCAGTTACAACTGAATCAAGGTTTGCACCACTCTTCAAACACTTTAAAAGAACCCCAGAGAAAAGACGGATGGCCTCTCTTGTTATCTTGTTTCCTTTTTGCCCACACTCAAGCTGGCTGCAGTGTGGGTGTGGCAAATAATTATATTCGTTTTCGTCTGTGTTCTTATCGTTCGGCATCTCTCTCCATCTTGCTGTCTCCGCTCAGCTATTTGTTCCATGTCCTCCTCCTAATTGGCCAGTGTGAAGGAGAGCGTATAGGCACAGAGCTAGCTACAGGACATGCTATAATAGCATGTACTGAGTCTCACAGTGGCTCTAACTGACAGGTCTAATTCATCCACCCACTCCTTGCCCTGTGATGTCAAGTAAGTGAGCCACTCCAGCTGGAGTTAATCACGGAGCCCTCCAGGGCTCTCCTCGCTCACCTGGTGGCTTTTTGACTGCCTGAATGGTGCTCTTTATTGAAGCTAGTTGAGTATGGTTAATACATGGTTAATAAACGTGTATCCTGCTAATAAGGAAGTGTCATCGCTCACATCAGAGCTGAGACCATAGGGCCTCGTTCTCTGGTAAGTTTTAGTCACTCGCCCTTTGTAGCTCAGTTGGAACAACATGGTGCTTGCAATGCCAGGATAGTTGGTTTGATTCCTGGGACCACCCATACATAAAATGTATGCATGCATGACTAAGTCGCTTTGGATAAAGCATCTGCTAAATGGCATATGTTATTATAAGGTCTCGTACTTCTCTCTCACAAACTCTGAGGGAAGTGGTGACTCCCGGCAAGTCTCCATGATCTGTAGCACAATTGCAGCTCATCAGCCAAGAGCCTAATTTGTTGCAAGGATCAGAGAGAAGTGAACACACCCTCCTGCTCTCTTTGTTTTTGTGATTTCACTGATTATAAGTGTCGAAGTCAGCGCATGTACACCCCAACCTCAGTTCACCGGAGAACTCTTGATGAGATAAGTCACAAGTGTCAGTTATTTAATTACTTTAAACCTTACCCTTGTAGCTCAACTTTGATACAGCAAAATCCACATGAAGATTGTTGTGATTGGAGTTTGCAAGACAATTGTTAGGCCTATACATGTTTATGTGGAATATGTGAAGCGGTTCTGTTCCCACTGCACTGAAAGATGCATGCCCACAGATCCCAGACTATATATAAACTTCAGAGGTAGTTCCAGTTCATGATAAGATCTTGTCCAATCACAGGAGCCCTCTCAGTCAAAACAGAGCCGGGCATGGTGGCTGCCATAGTGATCTAGACAAAAACAACCTGTCCGTTGTTTCTATAGTGACAATGACATTGGCCTGCTGATGCCAATAATGCTGGAGAATCACAGAGAGATAATGAAGCTGTGTCTAACGTGGCAGAGATGTTTTGTGTCCAGTGCTCTGTCGTTGTCAGCTAGGTCTCCTATGATAACTGCCTTTCTCCCTGGTAGCCTAATACGTTGGGTGGGTGCAAAGCAAAGCCACATCATTTGTTTTGGAAGAACAGGACAGTGGGGTGGCTTGAGGTGTGTTTGGTTCAAATATTTCTATGGAGATGAAATGGTATGGATTGATTCTCCATAGTCTAGTGCTCACCCCTCACAAACACATTGCTGGAGGATACATGAATTATCCAGCTCTCGCTTTCATCCCTTTCATCATTTACTCATTTCAAAAACAAGCCTTTGATGAAGGGGGAATAAGAGATTTAAAATAGTGGTTCAGGGGTTAGTCCAGGGGTGTAAAAAATACTTGAAAGTACTACTTTTTTGGGGGGTTATCTGTACTTTACTTTACTATTTATAACTTTTACTTCAATACATTCCTAAAGAAAATAACGTACTTTGTACTCCATACATTTTCCTTCACACACACAAGTACTCGTTACATTTTGAATGCTTAGCAGGACAGGAAAATGATCCAATTTACACACTTATCAAGAAAGCCTCCCTGGTCATCCCTACTGCCTCTGATCGGGCGGACTCATTCAACACAAATGCTTCGTTTGTAAATTATGAGTGTGCCCCTAGCTATCTAATAAAAAAAACACAAATTCTGCCATCTGGTTTGCTTAATATTTCAGAATTTGAAACCAAATACTGAAGTAGTACTAACTTTTACTTGAGTCATGTTCTATTAAGGGATCTTCACTTCTACTCAAGTATGACAATTGGGTACTTTTTCCACCACTGGTGACGTCAGACCTCTTATGTTAAACTTGTATTACCTGCTTGACTGTTGTATCTGCGATAAACAGTAATTGTTTGTATCAGGTGAATAAAAGGTGTGTTTATGCCTGTCTGTGTGCATAAGTGCACATGAATGAGCCTTTGAGTGTTTCAATAACTCAGAAGTTAGAGGAACAATACATTTTGCCACTAACAAGCCATGATTATAGGACATAGACTGATGTTGTATTTGTGTTCATTACAAACACAGTTGTCATTTATCACACCAACAAACGGCTCTCCCTCTCCCCACATTAGGACACTGTGGATACAATCAGCACATATGGAGTCCTCTGATTACAGTCATCATATTCCAGTCTGGATTTGTCCAAGTTTCAATATGTTAGCCTAAAAGATGAACACATTTTATCTTGAATTTCAGCATAGCGAGAGAGGATGAAGGAAGCTTGCCTTGAAGCACTGGGCATCTTGGTATGACATGCATTATGTGAATTAGGCTCACAGAATTATACCTACGGAGGAGCGGCATCCATGGAGGAACTTTCAAAGTCTTTGAACTTCCGAGTTGGTTTAATGTTGGACCAGAGTAAACTTTAGCTAGCTAACAAGCGTGTGTGTGCAGAGCAGCAGTAGAATTAAAAACAGGTTTGATCTTTTTGTAGTTAATAAATACACTGTGAAAAGTGATAAATATGGTATCCTTAACTAGCCATGAGAAATTAATTCCACTCTTCTCTAATTAAACATCTCTCTCCAATTTCTGAATCACGCTTGTAATGTCGCAAATAGGCTACAGTGACCTATGCTTCAGAGGGGCAGGTAGCCTACACACACGCAGCGACATTGTTGATGTCGCTGACATTATTGCTGTAATAGATGTTTTTATTCTGATACCTGTTATTTTTGTACTTTACTCCTTATTTTATTCTATTGAATGAACGGTTGTTGTAATACGTTTCTGAGTGACAGAGTGAGGGCTTTGCATAGGCGCTTTGTTGCGATTTTTGTTGGACTGGAAAAAAATGCCTGGAATGTAAAGTAATGTTATTAACCGGTTCCTATGCTTTTAGAATAATGGTTCAGTTTTGGAACAGTATAGGTCACTTTTGTTTTCGTTTTGTGTTCTGTTCCTCAAATAACTGTGTTATTTTCTGTTTTTTGAACCAGTTCCAACCCTTTGTCTCAAGACAGTCTGAGGTATAGAACTATTAGATATGTGTGTGTTCGTGTGTCTCTTTCTGTCCATGTAAGTGTGTACATGAAGTACAGAACTTTTAGGTGTTTGTGTCTCTCTGTGTCCATGTCAGTTTGTGTAGGAAGTATACTGTACTTCCAATAAGTACATGGTTCTACAACTATGAGTCATACATTTGCTCATATTAGACTTATATATATATGTGTTTATATATACTGTACACACACACACACACAAAAGCAGATTTGGAGGCCCTACGCATAGGCCAGTCTGAGGCCCCAACTCATGTTTATTTATCATGATCATGGCTACTGAACGAAGAGCTGTTCGGAGACGTGTCTTTTAAGTGAACAAAGCAGAATGAATAGGCTAACAGAAAATACTTTAAATGCCCTTTACTAGTAAAGGTCTTTGTATCACAACATAACTGGGTGGGCAATCATTTTGGCTCGAGGGCCAAAACCGGGAATTCAAAATTCAACGTAGGGCGGCAAAGATTTGCAGGCCAGAAAAAGAGCAGTTATTTTAAAATATGTAGGGCCATTATCATTTCTACATATTTTCTATCTGGTTTAAGACGTTCAAGTTAGGGATGCACTGATGTGGAAATTCTGGGCCAATGCCTGTGGCTCTAAAAGTGCAAGAAAACATCAGGGAAGATTGTCAGGTGATAATTATGTGTAGAAAAAAAGATCTGCAGTGTTTTAAATAGCAGTTTTATCACCATCCCTTCTATGTGTCCTGCGTGGCCTGTGAGCGTCATAGAGAGAGCGCTAATAGTCCCAACTGCTTGAAAACTAGAGCCAATTTCAGAGGAAGAAAACCGATCAGAGGTTACCCACGAGCTGAGGAATGTCTTGAGCGGAGGAGGAAGGCAAGATAACAAAATTATGTATTATTAAACAAAATTATGCCAAGTTAACGAGGCCCCTGAGGATGTGAGGGCTCAGGCAATTGTCAAGTTGCCTAATTGTAAGAATGCATTGCACACACATTAGCTGTGATTGACTGACAGGCCGTCACACGGTACAGACTGGTTTCCCAGTGCGGCACTGACAGGCCCTGGAACAGAACAGCTAATAACAGCTTTCTGATAAATGTGTGGCGCTTTGGAACACTACTTCTGACATACAATACTGCTGATATCCATTCCCTTGGCAGGCCATATTATATTTCCTCACCTGTTCATACCTTACAGTATGGCTATATTCAGTGAGAAACTATGTCAACCAGCTCTCATAACGATACAGAGACCGGTCTGAGAGGCTCCTACAGTGCCTTGCAAAAGTATTCACCCCCCTTGGCATTTTCCCGATTTTGTTGCATTACAACCTGGAATTAAAGTTGGGGGGGGGGGGGGGGGGGGGGTTGTTGTATCATTTGATTTACACAACATGCCTACCACTTTGAAGATGCTAAATATTTTTTATTGTGAAACAAACAAGAAATAAGACAAAAAAAACAACTTGAGCTTGCATAACTATTCACCCTGCCAAAGTCAATACTTCGTAGAGACACCTTTTACAGCAATTACAGCTGCAAGTCTCTTGGGGTATGTCTCTAAAAGTTTGGCACACCAAGCCACTTGGAGTTTTGCCCATTCTTCAAGGAAAAACTGCTCGAGCTCCTTCAAATCGGATGGGTTCCACTGGTGTACAGCAGTCTAAGTCATACCACAGATTCTCAATTCAATTGAGGTCTGGGCTTTTACTAGGCCATTCCAAGACATTTAAATGTTTTCTCTTAAACCACTCAAGTGTTGCTTTAGCAGTATGCTTAGGTTCATTGTCCTGCTGGAAGTTGAACCTCCGTCCCAGTCTCAAATCTGAAAGACTGAAACAGGTTTCCCTCAAGAATTTCCCTGTATTTAGCACCATCCATCATTCCTTCAATTCTGACCAGTTTCCCAGTCCCTGCCGATGAAAAACATCCCCACAGAATGATGCTGCCACCACCATGCTTCACAGTGGGGATGGTGTTCTCGGGTGATGAGGGGTGTTGGGTTTGCCCCATACATAGCGTTTTCCTTGATGGCCAAAAAGCTCCATTTTAGTCCCATCTGACCAGAGTACCTTCTTCCATATGTTTGGGGAGTCTCTCACAGCCTTTTGGTGAACACCAAACTTGTATGCTTACCTCTTTCTAAGCAATGGATTTTTTTTCTGGCCACTCTTCCATAAATCCCAGCTCTGTGGAGTGAATGACTTAAAGTGGTCCTATGGACAGATGCTTCAATCTCCACTGTGGAGCTTTGCAGCTCCTTCAGGGTTATCTTTGGTCTCTTTGTTGCCTCTCTGATTAATGCCCTCCTTGCCTGGTCTGTGAGTTTTGGTGGGTGGCCCTCTCTTGGCAGGTTTGTTGTGGTGCCATATTCTTTCCATTTTTCAATAATGGATTTAATGGTGCTCTGTGGGATGTTCAAAGTTTCATTTTTTTTATAACCCAACCCTGACCTGTACTGCTCCACAACTTTGTCCCTGACCTGTTTGGAGATCTCCTTGGTCTTCATGGTGCCGCTTGCTTGGTGGTGGCCCTTGCTTAATGGTGCTACAGACTCTGGGGCCTTCAGAACAGGTATATATATACTGAGATCATGTGACAGATCATGTGACACTTAGATTGCAGACAGGTGGACTTTGTTTAACTAATTATGTGACTTCTGAAGGTAATTGGTTGAACCAGATCTTATTTAGGGGCTTCATGGCAAAGGGGTGAATACATATGCACCCAGCACTTTTCAGTTTTTTTTCTTTTATTTTTAAACAAGTATTATTTATTTATTTATTATTATTATTTATTTATTTTATTACATAAAATCCATTACATAAAATCCAAATAAAAATCAATTTAAATTACAGTTTGTAATGCAACAAAATAGGAAAAATGCCAAGAGGGATGAATACTTTTGCAACACACTGTAAACTTAGCCTGGTCTCAGATTTGGTTGTGTTCTTGTCAACTCCATTGCCGTCATTGTCAATCCGATCATGTTTTTGCATGACAATGAGTGACAAGGAGTTGGCATGATGGCACAAAACGACTGACACTCAGGCTATCCTAAACTCATTGTCATCTAGAAGTATGTCCTTATCACTGCCAAACGGGACCAGTCTGTTCCATGTCTACATAGCTGTCGTTATTGTCCCTGCTGATTAGTATTTGATTGCAGTAAATGCCATTCCACCTAATGTATAGTCACAGAGGACTCCTGATATATTCAATGGCTTTGTTGAGACTGTCAGTGCATGCAGAATTTGGAGCGCATGATATCCAGAGCAGATTTAAATAATGTATTTGAACTGGGACTGAAATTTGCACTTATATAGTGAGCAGTTGTCAGTAATAGGCTGGAGAGACATTTTATATGACATGCATATATTTCTCGGAAGTCATATTCACACTATGATCTTCCTTTCTTTCAGTCACTGACCAATTAAGGCAAAGGAGTTGGTTGTGTTCTTTGTGTTTTCATGACCAATTACTGAAGTGATGTATTCAACAATATAAAACAGAACATACTGTACTGCTGGTGTTATTGTACACTGTGGTGGATAGATATAGGTAATTGGAGATGCATCTGAAAAATGTATGTCCATGTCACTAATAGATGATTGACTGTTTGAAAACACAATCAAGCCCGACTCATGTATGGAAAATTATTCATCATACATATTATACTGTGCAAATGATATCAAAACAAGGAAGGGGAACATGATTTACAAACGCACAAATGCTTTATGGAACAGCAGTGCAGCTAGACGCACAAATTCAATTTAGCTCATTGTACAGCAGCTAATTTTCTGTCGTTCTATTAGCTGAATGATTGTGGTTGTGTACCATAGACTAAAGTCACGTTTAGACTATAGGCTGGACGGTTTTTGATTGTGTACTTAACTAGACATTTTATCCACTGTGTTTTATGCTGTAGCCGCAAGTAGGCTATATGCTGCTGATTATGCTTGTGCATTGATGGTGTGCTTGGTCTCACTCTTTGTTAATGACAAAATAGATACTGGGGGATCTGTTTAAAGAAGAGAGATCATTAGAAATGTTGCATTTCTGCAATTGTTCAACAGACGCCCACTTACTAATGGTGCCCAACTCAAACAGGAAAGGGAATTGAATAAGAATTCCTTAACTCCAAGAAATCTCCCAGAAACAGCTCTGTTGCAGAACAAAAATAAAATGGCTTCCAGCAACTTGGCAACTTTATGGGCTTCATTTCAAATGGAGAACATCTACCCACGAAAATGTGGTTGTTTATTTTACAATCAATTGCACTACAAAATCATTAGTCTTTGTCAGTTTACAACAGACCTAAACATAGAAGGTTTACATACATCATTTTCGGGTATTAAACAAAGTTTTCCAAAAATCTTTCTAGTCTTTCTGAAGTTTAGTTTATTAATTTGACCATTTAAAAAAACAAGCACACATAAAACTAGAAAAAGCCATACATGCACATGAGTGAAAGCATGGAGGATAACACACAATAAAGTATGGGACTTATTTCCATTGTTAAAGCATGGAGGATAACACTCAATAAAGTCTGGGACTTATTTCCATTGTTAAAGCATGGAGGATAACACTCAATAAAGTCTGGGACTTATTTCCATTGTTAAAGCATGGAGGATAACACACAATAAAGTCTGGGACTTATTTCCATTGTTAAAGCATGGAGGATAACACACAATAAAGTCTGGGACTTATTTCCATTGTGGTCCTCTTGAGACAAGATGGCTAGGCAAGATCAAACACAGTTGAACATAGTATGACTGCGAGAAAATAAAACAAAGAAGAAGAACATCTATCTCATCATTGCAGTTACATCATAGGGGCCATTCATATGTGCACAGAAGACATCAAACAGTTGCATTTTGTTAGGTTACATCAACATTGGACAATGTCTGTGAACACACACCTTCTATTTTGTAACTGCTTCTTTCACCACTTCTCTGGCATCATAAAAGCATCAAACAGCTGAAGATGATCATGTGATTTTTGTAAACAATCACAGGCAGTAAGTGCAGTCTACACTATACAATCAAAAAGTTTGCAGGTGTTAACTGGTGGTGTTAGATTAGATTTAGACATGTATTCACAAAAAGGTAGGAAACTAATCAACCTCGAGTACCCCCAAAAGCACACATTTTGTTGTAACCCTGGACAAGCACACCGGATTCAACTTGATAACTAATCATTAAGCCCTCAATTAGTTGAATCAGGTGAGTTTGTCTGGTGCTACAACAAATATGTATGTGGAGTTGGGGAAACACTGCTCTGCGCAAATATTGATATAATAACTATCATATGGAAGTAAACTTGGAGTCACGTAATGACGTGTGGTCCCCCCCACTACAACTCTTTGGGAAAGCATGCAGTTTATTATGCTACAGATTAAATAAATGATGAAGTTCACAGGGTGGGGAAAGTGCAAGGTGATGAGCTTGATGCTCCTTTCCAATAAATATTGAGGGTTTTCTTCTGGTGACATGTTAATCAAGGCCTGGCTGCCGTTTGACAAATATAAATACGATAGCGCTGTTAGCTATAAAACCATCAGTAGAGTTGAAAATGTGCTGGAAACTCATTTAACTTGTATTTTTTCATGGGTACATTTAACCACAAAATGTATTTTATGTGCACCACGTGATCACGCGCTCACAGCCTTTTATCTGCATCACGTCAAACAAGTACATTTGATGGAAACACTGCCAGAGTGGGAAATTCGCATATTGTTTTTAAGCGGATTTGATCATATTCACATGAAAACTGTCAGAAATCTAGCTAATGTTGCTCATTCCTATGTTGTCTGCCAGAGGTGTTACAACCGTGATATATCTCTGTGACACCCAGCGCCAGCCCACATCACAAACAGGCTGCCTTAATCCATTAGTGGTGGACTATTCCCCACTATTTAGCGTGTATTCCCGCACATACACTCTTAGAAGAAAGAGTACCAAAAGGGTTCTTCGGCAGTACCCCATAGGAAAACCCTTTTTTGATACGGGTTCTACATGGAACCAAAAAGGGTTCTTCAAAGGGTTCTCTTATGGGGACAGCCAAAGAACCCTTTCAGGTTTTAAAGCGTGCCTTTAGTTACTTGCTTCCCCATTTTTTATTTTTACCTTTATTTAACCAGGCAAGTCAGTTAAGAACAAATTCTTATTTTCAATGACGGCCTGGGAACAGTGGGTTAACTGCCTGTTCAGGGGCAGAACGACAGATTTGTACCTTGTCAGCTCGGGGGTTTGAACTCGCAACCTTCCGGTTACTAGTCCAACGCTCTAACCACTAGGCTACGCTGCCGCCCCATACCTGGAGAATATGAAAACCGTGTGTTCTATTTGGAGTCGGAGATGCTTTTGAAGCTCATGTAGAGCGAGCTGACCACTGTGGCCTCATAGTTAATGGAGTCTTTCCTGTTGGAAGGCCTTCGGCACAGCACCGTCAGCTTATTGGGCAGCTGGCCGTTGAAGAGCAGGTAGATGCAGGGGTTGGCGCAGCTGTTCAGACTTGCCAACAGCATCAGGATGGTGAACGTTGCGGCTGCAATGACAACACAAGGATAAATTACGCACATTTACTGCGCCCTACACCGACGGTGTCATTACGTTTTGGTACACCAGAAGTACATTAATTTCCAATGGAACGCAGCGTTTGCCTTGCAACATTGCGTTGCAGACAGTGGAGGCTGCTGAGGGAGGATGTTCATAATAATTGCTGGAATTGAGTAAATGGAATGGTATCAAACCTGGTTTCCATTACTATGAGCTGTCCCCTCCTCAACAGCCTCCACTGGTTGCAGAGGCAGTTGCAGTGTGTTCTGTTGGATTCATCAAAGGTATGCACCAAATTGTATATGTAGATGGCTTGACAGAAATGGTAGCAGAAGGTGAATGTTGAACTTTTGTTGCACACATATCCAGATTATGCTGGGCACCATTTTGTCCAATAATGCTGTATGTCTGATTGGCGTGTAAGAGACTAGCCTAAATCAGAGGGTGTGTACCTGTGGCGTGAATACCCTGGGCATGAGGTGGTTGGAGTTGTCAACAAAGCAGCATGACATAAATATGATGTCATGTTTTCAAACTACCAGTAGATTATTTGAGAAGACATATAAAGAAATATGTGCGTTTGAACAACAGCATAAATACACCTATTTCACTTTTGCATGTCAAAAACCAAATGACCACTGCTGCCACTGTTTTGAACAGATTAGATCATAGGCTACTATTTAGAACGAGCAGCCAGCTCATGTCACGAACAAATGAGTGCACCAGGGAGAACATAACATGCATGCAGATGCAATAAGTGAAAACCCATTATCTAACTGGGAAAACACATTATCTAACTGGGGATGGCTAGCTAACATAGGGTGTGTTTGTAAAGTGCGCTCAGAGACCGATCTTGGCATTAGTAAATTCAGAGAGTTGTCAGATTGTCCAATCATAAATTCTGAACACACAACACCCGCTGAATATATATATATATATATATATATATATATGTATATATATTTTTTTAACCTTTATTTAACTAGGCAAGTCAGTTAAGAACAAATTCTTATTTTCAATGACGGCCTAGGAACAGCAGGTTAACTGCCTGTCCAGGGGCAGAACGACAGATTTGTACCTTGTCAGCTCAGGGATTGCAACCTTCCGGTTACTAGTCCAACGCTCTAACCACTAGGCTACCCTGCCGCGAATATGACCAGTGTCAGTAAACATTGGCAGCAGCACAGTTCCAGTCACTAACACTCTAGATAACATGAAAACAGTCTAACCAGCTCTGCTTGGGTGAATAAAATGGTCAGAGTGAGGTTTCTCTCATTTGTGTCAGGAAGTAGCTAGCAAACTATCTAACTTTAGCTTCGGCACTTGACTGCCGTTGTGAGGTCAGAACGCTCGCATCAAGCTTACCCCTCTGCCTGAACGTCCAGTATGCGCTCTGTACACTCCGAGAACAAAATTCACTGAATTTATGAACGGACAATCTGACTGCACTCAGCACACTCTGACACTCCAGAGTGAATTTACAAACGCACCCTTAGTCAGATATTAGTTTAGAAAGACTTGAAATTGGCATGAGAGTGAACTGTTAACCAGCTAGCAAGCTACTTATCAAAGGAAGATAGCCTAACTGGTTCATTTGACCCAAAAATCATCCAAACTATTTATCAAAATTACTGTAGCTGGCTAACTATTTTTATCATCCTTTGTGATTGATACACCCAATTTTGGTCTGTTTTAGTCCACACACGTCACCCTGTCACCTACCTTGATGGACAATCAAATTGGCCAAGCTTGTTTGTCCTACCAGATCCGCAATGAGAAGATTCTAGCTAGTGTATCCCTCTGTCCTTCCACCTTTCTTGGATGTTGTTGTCTAGTTTATCAGGTCCCAGGCACCAGTGATTGTTTGATGATTTATTAACAAGTTAATTACAATTTGCATTAGCAGCATCTATACCTGATAGAGCAGATCAAGCGTTTTTTCCAAAAGCAACCACTTTTGCATGGGAAAACACAGAATTATACTAATAACTACACATGCTGAATTACATTACTTTTGTTTTGAGACTACTTTGCTGGCGGACAGAGCGGGCGCCTGGTTCATGCAGTCAACTTTAAACCGGTGCAAAACAAACCTACACGTGCGCCCAGGCGAGGTTAATCAAACCCAACCCCCCTCAACATTCAGCATGGCCTATGCGCCCACGGAGGCGGTGCTGATGCAGGCTGCTTGCAGTCGCAGATGAGCAGAGTAGTAACTGAACAGCTTGTTCTGAACAATCTATTTTTGAAACAGGGAAATGTACACATCTGCCCCACTTTTATGAGCGTTTAAAACACAATCCATGATTGATATAATATATAGGCTTATATATTTTTGATACAAATAATTACTATATAAAATATATATATTGTTTTATCACAAGTGGGGCGCCACCCCTAACGCCCTATTGACAGTCATATTTGGGGACTTCATTATACATTTATAATAAGATTGATATCCCTGTTCTTACTTTCTGTTGGCGCGTCCTTGTCCCACACAGACCAAAGCTGGACCGTGAAGAACGGAGTCCAGCAGATGATGTAGGCAAGTACGATAATCACTGTCATCTTCACAGTTTTGATTCGTGCTTTGGACACACCAGCCACGCTGCTGGTTCTGGAGGGCAGCTGAAAGGCAACCCCGCTACCCCCATCCTGGTGCGTCTTTAAGTAAAGGTTATTCTGGATGGCTCGGCAGATTCGCACCTGACACACCACCACGGTCAAAATGGGCAAGACAAAGATAACCATCGTGGTCCAGGTGATGTAGGTCTTCAAGCCCCAGGGCTGGATAAAGTCCGCCCAGCAGTCGAACACCCCGGGAGCCACCTGGACCCGGGAGAAGATGAAGATCTGAGGCAGGCCGCCCACGAGGGATATCGCCCAGGCGATGCAAACAGGGATGTTCCAGCGCTTGCGCCTCCTCTGAAATTTGACCATAGGGTTGCAGATAGCCTGGTAGCGGTCAATGGTCATCACTACGATCATGTAGGTGGACGCAAACATGCCTACGACCTGCAGATACTTCACCAAGCGGCACACCAGGTCCGGTCCGATGAATCTGTCCGTAATGTCCCACATGAGCTGCGGGCACACCTGGAAAAACGCCACAACCAGGTCCGCAACGCAAAGGTGGAACACCAAGACACGCATCTTGGATACCTGTTTGCGCCGCTTCCACAGAACCAGTAGTAGCCCAGTGTTCAGGATAGCGGCACTGACGAAGATGACGCTGAGCAGCGCGATCTCTACTTTGGCCAGGTTCTCATCCCGAGGCATGTCCGCAACCTCCATCATCAGACTGAAGTTACTGAAACTGGCATTAAACGGGTACATGGTTCAGGTTTGGAGAGCGAAGAGGCGGGTGCCAGCAACTTTACGCACGAGCGGTCTTCTGCAGAGAAACAAGACAAAAATTGATACACTGAGTAACAGAGATACTTTGATATGCTATTACACTAATGTTTGATATACCTACCATATCTGATCTAAAACTACTGAGTTAGTAAGATGCGTTTTAGGCTAATTTAACTTTCAAAATTACAATGCATCAATGCTTAAATACTGACATCATGTCCGAGAATTTTAGATAACCTAAATCTCCAAATAACTATTAGCCCAATGATTTCAACCCATCAAAAAAAACATAGGGCCATAGGTTAAAGCAATTTAGACTTATAACTTAAACAAAGACAACTTAACTGATATTCAGTTTGATTGCAGTGTGCAGGAGAAGTTGGGGAGGGGTCGACATGAGCTGCAACCTAGTAGTCTATTGATGAGGTGTTGCATCTGTTGCTCTGGGTTTTATATTATTTGCGTGGGAGCAGGGTGGAGCTATCCTTCAGCTCCAGATGTTCGCGCGCACAGCGACTTCCACCTTTCATGACAGAGAGCCCTGTCCACTCTATCGACAAGTCTCAAATATGAAGACGTTTATCAAAACGTTTTAGTTAACTATTGATTTGTTTTTTAACAACGCTTTCATTTTTTATTTACAGCTCGGTCATAGGCTAGAGTGATTCAGGCTGCTAGGCTGTCTGTATAGGCTAACGGATGTTTACATTGGATTGCCCTTGGTATACTGTTTACATAGGCACCAAGTGTTTGTACGTTGTCTCAGCCATTCAAGAGAGTTTCCCTTTCCATGATGAGCTCAATCAAAGACTGTACAGTTTGAGAAACTCTGTGGCTCCATGTTTATACAGAATAATTCCAGTCATTATGTATTAGCTTCCTGGGATAATGAGAACAGCCCAATTTAGACAGAACTGAGCTTCCTGAAACCTTAACCCCAAATGAGCAGGTTATATAAAAATCTAATAAACAACAGATTTAAAAAATGTTTTGATACAATTATCATAATTCATAGACCTACAAAAATTGAATGAATGTAACATTTAAATAATAATAATAATATTTCTATGAGTGCACAATTGGACATCACCAGCCACTTACTGTAACTTTCAAGATGTCGATTATTCCCATTTGACCAGGGTTCAGATCCTGCCCGTGTAAATGCTTTGTGTTCCATCCACAAAATGGATCAATACTGACAATACATGCACTCCTCTAATAACAATCTACCCTAATACCCTATGACCTATAGTCTCATCCTCCCTATATTGGCTTATCCAGACAGACACATCACAGGGCATGGGACATGTGCCAATGTTCCTGACAGCCTCCAGATGTTCTGAAACAGACAGTGTTGATTCCAGACACACAGTTGACTCCAGCTGGTTACAGATGTTTTCTCTGGAAACACTGGAGGAGAAATTACTCTTACACTTTTGTACTTGGGGTCCCTCTTGCGAGAGGCCTATCACAAATATCGTACTTAAGTATTAATGTGCATAACAAATTGGCCAGTGTTGATTTTTTTTGTTGTGTTACATTTCTAGTGTTGATTCAGGAGTTAAATTCACTCTGTAAGAGTGACATTAACACTAAGTGGTGTAAAATAACCATCAGTGTTGATGTTAATAGTTTCAAAAGTGTTATACTGTTCACTGTTCACTGAAAAAAGTGTGTTCACTGAAAAAAGTGTACATTTAACACTTTCAGAGTTAAATATACACCATTGATTTTGCTGTATGGAACACACAAAAGATCAAGAGAATTATATCACTAATAACTCTCACTGGGTCCTTAAAAATATTCTGTAGCTCTGACTGATAATAATATGAGAATCTCTCTGACTACTACTTCAAGGTCTCAGAGCAAGTGACGTCACCGATTGAAACGCTATTTAGCGCGCACCGCTAACTAAGCTAGCCGTTTCACATCAGTTACACCTATGCTGATGTAACCGATGTGAAATGGCTAGCTAGTTAGCGGTGGTGCGCGCTGTTTCAATCGGGTCACGTCACTCGTTCTGAGACCTGAAGTAGTTGTTCCCCTTGCTCTGCAAGAGCCGGCATTTGTGGCGCGATGGGTAACGATGCTTCGTGGGTGACTGTTGTTGATGTGTGCAGAGGGTCCCAGGTTTGAGCCCAGGTAGGGGCGAGGAGAGGGACGGAAGCTATACTGTTACACTGACGTGAAGTTTGTTCTATAGAAAGTATTTGACTCTGATGTGTGCCACAGAAAGTATATGACTGTTATATTAAACAGAGGAGGGAGTCAAATACTTTCTGTGCACACATCAGAGTCCAATACTTTGTATAGAACAAACTTCATGTCAGGATAGGCAACCAAAATGAATAAGTAATGTATGTGTGTTATATTAAAACAGAGGAGGGAGTCAAATATTAGCAAGCAATAAACATTTCCAAACAACTACTAGTCGAATAAGACATGGGAGAGGTGACGAATTTTGGCAAAGAGATTTATTTATAGACTAATACACTTGAAACAAATAGCCAAACTGAAAATTGCAGACATGACTAGTTTCTCCCCCGTGATCGAAACGCCATTAAAAATAAAATGAATCGCAGCCTAATGTGATCATTGACAGCTGCCTTGAAGGACACAAATCAAAAATCCTTTCTGCTACTAAGATCAGTGAAATGTAGGCTAAACTGACAACGGGGTGAAGAGCAGAAATCTCAACTAGCAAGCAATGAGGGGGGGGGGGTTCTGGCAGGGGGGAGATTTTCGGCACAACACCGGCCTCAACATGTTACAAAAAGAGATTAACTGTATAAGATGCTCTGGGGACAGGAACAGGGTATGGTAATAGGGGCCAGGCACACAGGTTTGAGTGTCAAGAACTGCAACACTGGTGGGTTTTTCATGCTCAACAGTGCCCGTATGTATCAAGAATGGTCCACCAGCCAAAGGACATCCAGCTAATGGCAGGCCAGTGGTCGAAAACAGGTAATTGATTAAAGAGGAAAAAGGAGCCTGCTGCGAATTGTGCAGAGCAACAGGCGGGCTACAGTTAGTCAACTGACAGTCTAGTACAACATTGGTGCCCAAATACCCATAAAATAATGCACAACTCATCGTACCTTGACACAAATGTGGTATGGCAGCCGACGACGTTACAGAGTTCCACTTCTTTCAGCAAAAAACAAAACTGCGATTGCAGTAGGTTAAGGTACGAAAACACGCTGGAGAATTGGAAAAACATTGCCTGGGCTGATGAATCCCAGTACTTCTGTTTCACTCTGATGGGATGACTAGGGTATGGAGAAAACCACAAGTACATCCATCATGCCGCGTGTCAACATTGCAGGCTGGTGGTGGTGCTGTGATGGTGTAGGGTGTTTTCATGCAACACATTGGGTCCCTTGATAAAAGTGGATCAATGTTTGAATGCCACAGGATATTTGAACATCATTGCCAATCAGGTACATCCCTTCATGGCAGCAGTGTATCCATCTGCAAATTGATAGATGCACTGCTCTGCACAGCCTCCTTTTTCTCTTTCATCAATTACCTGTTTTTTGACCACTGGCCAGCCATTGCCTGGATGTCGTTTGGGTGGTGGACCATTCTTGATACACAAGGGAAACTGTTGAGCGTGACAACACCAAAAACGTTTCAGTGCTTGACACACTCAAACCGGTGCACCTGGCACCTACAACCACAACTAGTTCAAAGACACTCCAATCTTTTGTCTTGCCCATTCACCCTCTGAATGGCACACATACACAATCCATGTCTCAATTGTCTCAAGGCTAAATAATCCTTCTATAACCTGTCCCCTCCCCTTCATCTACACTGATTTTCGAAATGGATTTAAAAGGTGACATCAATAATGGATCATAGCTTTCACCTGGATAGTCTGTCATGGAAAGAGCAGGTTTTCAGAATGTTTTGTACACAGTAGTTTAAACTACTATACACACTACATGACCAAAATCATGGACATTAATATGGAGTTGGTCCTCCTTTGCTGCTACAATGGCCTCCGCTCTTCTGGGAAGAAGAATATTGCTGCAGGGACTTACTTCCATTCAGCCACAAGAGAGTTAGTGAGGTCGGCACTGATGTTGGGCGATTAGACCTGGCTCGCCGTCAGCGAGCCATCCCTAAGGTGTTCGATGGGGTTGAGGGCTCTGTACAGGACAGTCAAGTTCTTCCACACTGATCTTGACAAACTACTTCTGTATGGACTTCGCTTTACACATGGGGGAATTGTCATGTTGAAACAGGAAAGGGCCTTCCCCAATCTGTTGCCGTAAAGTTGAAGATGTCCCTTCACTGGAACTAAAGGGCCTAGCCCAAACCATGAAAAACAGCCCCAGACCATTATTCCTCCTCCACCAAACTTTACAGTTGGGACTATGCATTGGGGCAGGTAGCGTTCTCCTGGCATCCGCCAAACCCAGATTCGTGTGTTGGACAGCCAGATGGTGAAGCTTTACAACACTCCAGCCGACGCTTGGCATTGCGCATGGTATTCTTAGGCTTGTGTGATGCTGCTAGGCCATGGAAACCCATTTCATGAAGCTCCCGACGAACAGGTCTTGTGCTAACGTTGCTTCCAGAGGCAGTTTGGAATCCGGTAGTGAGTGTTGCAACCGAGGACAGACTATTTTTACACGCTACACACTTCAGCACTTAGTGGTCCCGTTCTGTGAGCTTGTGTGGCCTGCCACTTCGCGGCTGATCCATTGTTGCTCCTAGACCTTTCCACTTCACAATAACCACACTTAAAGTTGACTGCAGTGCTTTTATTCAACTTTCCCATATGCAGCCATTTGTGCAGGACTGTGCACCTTGTTCTTGGCCTTTTTCTGCACTTTAGGAACTATTTTGTCAATTAATGGCCCAATTATTCTACACACACAAGATGAGTATCTGGCTGCTGGTGTTGTTGCGGCGCTCAATGTCTGGGAATGCAAGCATCAGGCACAACCGTAAGGGCTCTTTCAATCTGGCTTTATTAATCACCTCTCCCTTTCGGGTACGGTCGTCCATTAACATCTTTTGACTATTTTGAGGGTTTGGCTTTAAGCATTAATTTTTCACATTTCACAGAGACAGCAACTTCTGGAAAAGGGGAGTGCGGGGAGCTGAATAGTGTAATAAGCCTATGTACACAGTCAGCATAGGGAAATACAATATGATCCAAACAACACATTCTATAAAATACAGTACAACACTCAGGCTGCACTCCAAATCCATTCACACCGAGCCATGTGGCTTATTGAAAATGAGTATACAGTGCATGCCTGATAAAGTGTCAACCATTTAGGTGACTCAAATGCCTGTTTATGTAAAAAAAAAAAAAAAAACATGAGGCACTGCAAGTGCTGCCAGGAGAAGTATGTTGTTGGCCTGCTTGTAATGACAGACATTTCATACTGTATTCACTACAAAAATAGATGCAAAATTGCAACAATCATATAAGAGCAATGTCAAAAGCTCCCTTCACTTCTAAAGAGGGTAATTGTGCGAACATTTTTTAACCTCATCCTTAGGCTCAATTGCTAACTCAGTAGTTAGGCTTCTGTGTGTGTGAACAGCATTTAAAAATTCCACTGTAGGGTATAACAAAATGCTGCTCATTTAGAAAACATCTTAACCAGATTTCTGCTTTACAAGTCATAATACTGCTGCTTTACAATTCACACGGTTTCTTTATTTCCCAATACGTAAGTAATAATAACTAAATAGACATCAGGTCTTCTGTATCAAAAATGTACATTGTGTGAGGTAAGTAATTGGTCAGGAGCCATTGATTGACAGTAAAACGGACCACTCAGTGAATACATTCTTTCCACGCCCTCCTCAACCGGAAAATAATTACATAACAAACACAAGCGACTTGCTGGCTGGCATGAAAAGACAAGATATAACAACTTTAAATAAGTTACCTTTATAATGTCGCTTTTGCGTTTATGACTATCTATATGTTTATGATATTTTCTTCAAGACATATCTTGTTAGCTACAGCTGCTAGATCAATTTATACTTTTATTTTTTGCTAGCTAACGTCAAGTTATGCCTCAAGAGATTCAAGGGGGAGAAGAACAGCTCCCGTTGGTAAGGTCTCTGAAAAGCGGAATACCGTCGAATGCAGTGTTTTGTAACCGGAGTCCTCGAATCATGCGACCAGTATGGATTAATTTCCGCGGGGAACCTCAACTCTACGATATTTTACAGCCAGGAAAAGGAATGAAAATGAACACCTTCGTAGGTAGGTAGAAGCTTGGCTAGCACCAGTTAGCAAATAAGCCACAGCGAGTAACGTTAAGTGTAATATTTTCTGTTAATTCAAGAATTGGTCATCAGTAGCTGTCAATAACCCAAGTATACATTAAGGTGTCTATAATATAATTGTAATTGTTAAAGGAATTCATATAGCTTCCAAAATATTGTTTTAGAATGGAGTAACGTTACCAAAATGGTTGCGCGGTGGCTTCAAAGCAGCCTTTTTTAAACATGCAACATATCGGAATCCTGTTTCTGAGTAACTACCATGGTTTCTTCAACGTTCTCTCACTTGTCTCAACGCCTCGGGATAGGAGACATGCTGGACAGTCCTTAACTCTTGCCACCTCTGTCTCCTTCACCCTAACAGGGCACTTCATGAATCCGGGCACATGCTCGCCCCCACAATTGCAGCATTTCGCCTCAACTGGCATACGATACTCCTATTGTCTACATACACTTGACACATGCCCAAATAGTTTACATTTGTCACACTGCAGAGGTTTGGACACATTCCTACCTGGTATATTTTTCAGTTGCAAAGCATGCTCCTTATGCTCCTCGGACACACACACACAAAAAACACTTGTTATCCTCTCTGACACAACCTTATCCAATGCATCTATAATATTAATCGAGACGTCAAACAGATCTCCCAGATTACGCCAACGGTCCAAAACCCTCAGTCCAACTAAAAAAAGAGTCAGAGCAAGGCTTGACTTTACTAGATTCACAACCACTTCTCACGTTTTCCTTCCTGTTCGCCACTGCAGTCAAATCCTTCTTACTCTCATCTCCACTCGACGCGCCGTCAGTTTCAAACAAAATATCTGCCTCCACCATCTTCTCCCCTGTCAGTTGTCTAGGGTTTTTCGACTATGGTATTGTGGCGATCTACAAACATCGGTCCACATTTGTATTTTATTTATCATTTTTTGCAGATGCTCTAATCCAGAGTGATTTACAGTAGCAATTATTAGGTTTAAGTGCCTTGCTCAAGGGCAGATTTTTCACATAGTCAGCTTTGGAATTGGAACCAGTGACCTTTCGGTTACTGGCCCAACTCTGCTAACTGCTAGGTGACCTACTGTGTGGGCTTGACCGCCCACTCTTATGGAGTGTAAATTCATTACACTTTGTGACACAAAAGGGGAGGGTAACAGAGAAGAAAACTGGCCCTACCAACTAACCCTATACCCATTAACCTCACCACTATTCCACTACCTGGCCCTATCTGATCCTACACCAGGCCAACAGCCTGGGAGGACGGGACGTTATCGTTCAGCACACAATGTAACAAATTTTGTACCCCCAAGTACTTCTCCGCAGATGCCACCACAACATATATTTTCTGAATTTAATTCCATTTCTGCATTACAGTTGATAACTATGGTTATGAACGCTAAGAAGCCAACCTTACTGAAACACATGTTATTTCTATCACTCTTTATTAGCCTCGGTCTACTCACAGGGAGCCTTCATCTAGGCTTAATACATATCATTGGTTCAATCCCGATGCTCTGTCTAAACGCAAATACGCCACACTTTTGATACTATTTTGGAAAGCTTTTGGAACTTAATTTTCAAATAAGCGAGAGAATCTTTCAAAAAATAAAGATATACCATTACACAGTTTAGCAAAGTTTCGCCTGGTTGTTTTCACACAAGTGTTACACGTGTTTATTTGTTTGGCATGCTGTATTTGGTCTTGGTGTGTATCGTCTTTATGCCTTTCCATGTTTTTATTCTATCAGGTCATCCTTGGATGTTCAGAGATGCAGAGACAGATGACGCGCTGAAGGCGAATAGTAAAGAGATGTTCCTGCCCAAACCAATGGAGAATGGACAGGCTGTCCAGGTTAACGTCACATTACCAGGTTAGAGAAACATCAGGTTTGAATTCTCCTTTGACCTGTACAGATCATCTGTACACCGATAATAGTGTCATCTCCTTGTATGTGAGCATCTCTGCTAAGAGGTTTGGACCTTTCTGGCACTTTAGTGCAATTGTACTCCCTGTGTAACAGGAGGGTCACTGGTGATTATGACTGGTAGATCATTGTTCTGTGTTTTGAGCAGCACACATTATTCTTTTTACTACTCTGCACTGAGAACACACATAAGGAATATTATTATTTAATCTAATAACTATGGCATATCTGTGTATGTGTGTTCTCTCCTCAGTCCTCAGCTTGAAGGAGCGTGCCCTCCAGGTAGTGCGGCGCCTGGTCCGTCCAGAGGACTACAGGAGGCTGGAGATTGCTCGGTGTCTCCATGAGGAGCTGGAGGACCGTCCCAGCGTGCTGAAGGACCTGATGCGCATCGCCCAGCGCGTGGAACAGCGCCTCCTAGAAGACAGGCAGCAACCCCAGGATGCATGAGGAGCAACTTAGAATAGGAGTGCTTATATAGATATCGCTATATGGCTCTGATGCTGCTGTTGATGTTTCTGAATCTATCAAAATAATAAGATGACAGAATGAAAGATTGTTTGATTGGACACTGGACACTGGGAGGTCAGGGTTGAATTCACTGCTGTAGCAACTACCGAGGGTCTTATCCATTTTTTGTTGTTGTTGCAATTGTTTAAAATGGTATTCGTAGCTTAGGAAAAAAATGTGTCAACCAATTCAGTGCTCTGACTTTAGAGAAGGGATCATCAACCTGATTCAGCTGCTGGCTGTTTTTGTTGTTGTTGCGGATTGTCAGGTGGTTGGAACATAATTCCAATTCATTTGTAGACTGCAAAATCACTGCAAGAAGCCCAAACACATATAAGATTTGACGATAGCATAATAATTCCAAACCTTGCTTACATTGGTGCACAGTCACATAGCTCTCTTTTTTGCCACATGGAAATACTTTGGAACAGATTTCTGAAAGTTCAATCACTTAGAGCTGATTTTTATGTTTTTTCTGTCCACACACACTACCAGTCAAAGGTTTGAACACACTTATTCATTCAACATTTTTTCTTTATTTTTAAAATGTTTCACATTGTAGAATGATAGTGAATACATTACAACTATGGACTCATGTAGTAACCAAAAAAAGTGTTAAACAAATCAAAATATATTTTATATTTGAGATTCTTCTAAGTAGCCACCCTTTGCCTTGATGACAGCTTTGCGCACTCATGACATTCTCTCAACCAGCTTCATGAGGTAGTCATCTGGAATGCATTTCAATTAACAGGTGTGCCTTGTTTAAAGTTAATTTGTGGAATTTATTTGAGCCAATCAGTTGTGTTGTGACATGGTAGGGGTGGTATACAGAAGATAGCCCTATTTGGTAAAAGACAAAGTCCATATTATGGAAAGAACAGCTCAAATAAACAAAGAGTAACGACAGTCCATTATTTTAAGACATTAAGGTCAGTCAATACGGAACATTTCAAGGACTTTGAAAGTTTCTTCAAGTACAGTCGCAAAAACCATCAAGCGTTATGATGAAACTGGCTCTCATGAGGACCGCCACAGGAAAGGAAGACCCGGAGTTACCTCTGCTACAGAGGAAAAGTTAATTAGAGTTAACTGCACCTCAGACATTGCAGCCCAAGTAAATGCTTCACAGAGTTCAAGTAACGGACACATCTCAACATCAATTGTTCAGAGGAGACTGTGTGAATCAGGCCTTCATGGTCAAATTGCTTAAGAGAAACCACTACTAAAGGACATCAGTAGTAAGAAGAGACTTGGGCTTGGGCCAAGAAACACAAGCAATGGACATTAGACCGGTGGAAATTTGAGTCCAAATTTGAGATTTTTGGTTCCAACCGCTGTGTCTTTAGTGAGATGATGATCTCTGCATGTGTGGTCCCCTCTGTGAAGCATGGAGGAGGTGGTGTGGGGGTGCTTTGCTGGTGACACTGTCAGTGCTTTATTTAGAATTCAAGGCACACTTAACCAGCATGGCTACCACAGCATTCTGCAGGGATATGTCATATCAGGTTTGCGCTTAGTGGGACTATCATTTTGTTTTTCAACAGGACAATGACCCTACACACCTCCAGGCTGTGCAAGGGCTATTGGACCAAGAAGGAGAGTGATGGAGTGCTGCATCAGATGACCTTGCCTCCACAATCCGTCGACCTCAACCCAATTGAGATGGTTTAGGAGGAGTTGGACCGCAGAGTGAAGGAAAAGCAGCCAACAAGTGCTTGGCATATGTGGTAACTCCAAGACTTTTGCAAAAGCATTCCAGGTGAAGCTGGCTGAGAGAATGCCAAGAGTGTTTAAAGCTGTCATCAAGGCAAAGGGTGGCCGTGTTGAAGAATCTGAAGTATAAAATATATTTAGATTTGTATATCATGATGTCACTATTATTTTACAATGTAGAAAATAGCACAACTAAACATTTGAATGAGTTGGTGTGTCCAAAACTTTTGACTGGTGTTTGTGTGTATATTTATTATTATTTTTGCTCAGAAAACTTGGGTGACCAAATAAATCCCCCACTGGTTGGGGAACCCTGCTTTGGAGTGTTTAAGACTTTCAAGCAGGTTTTGCCCATCAGCTTGTTAATCAAATATACTGGGTTTGGAATAGATTAAGTAAACCAAAAAATATTAATTTAGATTGATTTACACGCTCGCTGGCAATCAAGGTAGCATGTTTAAAAAAATAAAACATTTTTTTGTTACATACTGTAGCTTTATAATGAACAAGCTCAACGTATTTATCCATCATAAAATGTAAAGATGTGAGAAAAGATGTACAGGTTTGAATGAGGGATGGGTCAAAGTAACTAACATTCTTGATACACACGGGAACCTGTTGAGCATGAAAAACCAAGCAGCATTGCAGTTCTTGACACAAAATAGTGTGCCTGTCACCTACTACCATACCCTGTTCAAAGGCACTTACATTTTTTTTGTCTTTTCCATTCACCCTCCGAATGGCACATACACAATCCATGTCTCAAAAATACTTCTTTAACCTGTCTCTGCCCCTTCGTCTACACTGATTGAAGTGGATTTAACAAGTGACATCAATAAGGGATCATAACTTTCAGCTGGTCAGGCTCATGGAGCAGGTGTTCATAATGTTTTGTACATCCAGTGTATATTGCAAACAACCTTTGAGGCTTTGTGAAAAATACATACTGTGTCTACCTACGTGCCTGTTTTTTTTGCAATATTTTCTATTTGTAATATATTCCACATATGCAAAAGACTGATACATCAACCTAATAAATGTTTATGTTCTTGGCCTGTTCCAATTTGTCTTATGACAGTAAGTTTCACAGTTCAAGGGAATAGTAATGTATGGACTAACGGACGTAAGTCCCTACCGTTACGCAGCTGTGTCTCCGCCACAGAAATACAGTAGAATGATAATTTTAATAAGTTAAAGTTCATATAAGGAAATCAGTCAATTTAAATAAATAAATGAGGCCCTAAAATTTGATTTCACATGACTAGGAATACAGATAGGCATCTGTTGGTCACAGATACCCTTAAAAAAGTTAGGGGTGTGGATTAGAAAACCAGTCAGTATCTGGTGTGACCAATATTTGCCTTATAAAGCCAGCACATCTCCTTCGTGTAAAATTGATCAGGTTGTTGATTGTGGCCTGTGGAATATTGTCCCACTCCTCTTCAATAGCTATGTGAAGTTGCTGGATATTGGCGGGAACTTAAACATGCTGTCGTACACGTCAATCCAGAGCATCCCAAACATGTTCAGTTGGTGACATTTCTGTTGAATATGCAGGCCATGGAAGAACTAGTACATTTTCTGCTTCCAGTACTTGTGAACAGATCCTTGCGACATGGTGCATTATCATGCTGAAACATGAGGTGATGGCTGCGGACGAATGACATGAGAATGGGACTCAGGATCTCTGTGTATTCAAATTGCCATCAATAAAATGCAGTTGTATTCGTTGTCTGTAGCTTATGTTTTACACGACGCCATACATGTGGTCTGCGGTTGTGAGGCCGGTTGGGCGTATTGCCAAATTCTCTAAAACTACTTGGAGGAAGCTTACGGTAGAGATATTAACATTACATTATCTGGCAACAGCTCTAGTGGACATTTGTGCAGTCAGCATGCCGTTTGCACGTTCCCTCAAAAATTGGGACATCTGTGACATTGTGTTGTGAGACAAAACTGCAAAGTTTAGAGTGGCCTTTTATTGTCTCCAGCACAAGGTGCACCTGTGTAGTGATCATACTGTTTAATCAGTTTCTTGATATGCCACACCTGTCAAGTGGTTAGATTAACTCCGCAAAGGAGAAATGTTCACTAACAGGGATGTAAACAAATTTGTGCACAAAACTTGAGAGATTTAAGCTTTTTGTGCATATGAAACATTTCTGGGATCTTTTATTTCAGCACATGAAACATGGAACCAACACTTTACATGTTGCATTTATATTTTTGTTCAGTGTATAATTCTATGGCCTCAACATTCAGATGGGGTTTGCTGAAATAATACCACTCAAAATGTAATTTGAATATAAGATTTCTCAGTGCTGGATCTCTGTCGCCTAGTTTATCCCCCTTTTATTACCCCTCTTCTGTGTCAGTTCGTACTGCACTCCCCGTTGCTCACTGTTTCTGCACCAGCTTCTACCTACCAAAGCTAAGTACCAGAACTTCTAATAACACACCTGATACATTCCTTTTAGGTGGTAATATAAAAAAGCTTCCTGATAAATGCAAAAAAGCATAGTGATTATATCAGTGGAGGCTGCTGATGTGAGAACAGCTCATAACAATGGCAGGAACAGTGTAAATGGACTGGCATCAAACACCTGGGAACCATGGAAACCATGTGTTTGATACCATTCCACTGGTGCCGCTCAGGTCATTACCACGAGCCCATTCTCCCCAATTAAGGTGCCACCAACCTCTTCTACTACTTTTCTTCTACTAAGGACAAACCATTATGTTTTTTATGTTCAGATCTATGGATGTTCCATTCATGTATGTTAGGTATGTACCTTTCTATAGTGTCTATAGGTGTATGTGTGCATTCTATGCAGCTTCACATCAGAAGATATGAAACCTGTGCTACAGATATTAAATTATAGAGGAGGACCTGTTGCTAGGCTACAAAGAAACACAATCTGTACCTGTCTTTGTGAGAAGAGTTGCAGAAACATGCAGGCCGAGGATAAAAGGAAGAACACTTGGGACCCCAGTCACGTCAGATGACAACAGGGAGTCCAATCATCTCTCTTCTTTCCTTCACTATTGGACCATTTCAGTCTTATCGCAATGCCACAGCTGCCTGACATGTACCAAGTGTGGATAAAATAATCTACCACAGGGTTATATGTAGACACAGCTAGATTAGGTAAGGCTACATTGGTCATGTTTTAATAGTGATTCTCATACCAAAATAGCTGTCCTTTATACATGCATGCACTTTTCTGTAGGGAGGCACTTCCGAAAGTCTGTATCTCATGGGTGAAAATGTGGAAATATCTTATGCCATTGTCCTTTACGTGGGTAAACAACACAAAAATCCAGCATCACAGACAAAGATCGAGTTCTCGCTTTGTGGTGGATGTTTATCTGCCTCCTATCTTGATTTCCACCTTTTAAAAACCCTGGCGACCATTTGTAGATTACCAATGACGTCAATCAGATATAGAATAGAAGATGAACGGTTTCCTGCAGGCTTTCAGTCTTGCATGCATGCATATGTCATGTGAATTTGTGCATTTATCCCATTAGTAAAGATTAGACTGTTTCATAACACACTGATGCAGTTCTGGTTTACTTCAACATTTTTGTTTGTAAATCTCTTGGTCCTCCATGAATAATTGAGTAAAACAATCATATAAACTCATCCCTTAGAATGATTTGTAAATCACAATGTTATATTCATGAAGGTACCCACCTATCTGCTCTCAATGCCAGCTGCCATGGTGACACAGAATTGCACTGTACCCCTGAGCAAACTAATTAAACATATGACAAGATTTTCTCATAGCTGTTCATGCCAGCAATCATCAAATAACATTCAATAAATAAATCTCATTAACACAGTCCATCTTATATAAGATTTGAATTACATTAGCATGCTATCCTCTGTTCACACACTACATCTGGAGTCATTGTCCAGTCTCTCCAAAAGGTAATAGGTGGAAGTTTGAAGAGGAAATCTCTACTTTAATTAAATTGGCTCTAATGACACTGACTGTGGTTATTTTTGGCCTTTATCTTATGTTGCTTTTTGACGAAAAGAGCCCAGAGGACAGGTTTTGTGAAAACTTCTTTAAACTTCAACTACTTTTGTCTTTACCTCAAGGTCCTCTGACTAGAAGCGTGGCAGAGACTCTTTTCAAACTCACTTTTACTGTGTACTGACTGTCTCTGAGCTGACAGCTGTTGCTCTGCTTGATATATTGGTCTCTTTCTGCAGCTTGTAGGTTTGTATAGTATGTAGGTTTGTCTAGTTTTTTGTCTAGTGTCCAGCTGGTTTAGAGCCGGCGCACAACCATAATTTTCCTCCCCTGACTCAAGACATGTCTGAGGCTTCACCTAATGATCTGGCACCTGCTAAGGCACAAGGCACAAGTCCTTTTCGGGGTTTCTATTTATTTTTATGATCTGTTGGCGATAAATAATGAATGAGGTCAAACCTATGATCAAACTGAGCTCAGGCTGGGGTTTTCTCTCTCCAAAACCAGCCCCAGTATGGGAACAAGTACAACAACCACGCCAGGAGGGGTTTCCGCTAAGACCCCTAAATGTGTACATCTTGTAAACAGGCATTTGCCCCCCCCCCTCTTATGTCTCCCTGGTCACACAACAATTTCTGTAACCTACAGTGAGCTACAAAAGTATTGGGAGAGTAACAGACCCCCCCCCCCCCCAAATGCTAAACTCTCGTGTTATTGTAATGGCGAGAGGTTAGCATGGCTTGGGGTTATGACATTTGTGCGTATGTTACTTTTTTACTCATCATTATTCATTCAGGACTATCAATAATCATGGTAGTGTCCACATTAATGTAGAAATGTTTGGAAACAGTCTTCTCATTCACAATAAAAGTGACTCCAAAATGTCACAATACATTATTTACCATTAATTTCTATTGGGCACAAAATAATCTGAAACAACCAAAACAAACAGCAAATGCATCCAACAAGTTTGTAGCGTCACAAGCTTGATGTAATCACTGCGTGTGTCACGCTCGTCATCCTCCTCGTCTGAGGAGGAGTAGTTGGAAGGGTCGGAGGACCAAAATGCAGTGTGGTATGTGCTCATCGTGAATTTAATGAACAGAGAACACTTGAACAAACTATACAAAACAATAAACAAACACCTGTGAAGCTATAACCACAACCGTGAAGCTATAACCACAACGCTATAATCACAACCGTGACGCTATAATCACAACCGTGACGCTATAATCACAACCGTGACGCTATAATCACAACCGTGACGCTATAATCACAACCGTGACGCTATAATCACAACCGTGACGCTATAATCACAACCGTGACGCTATAATCACAACCGTGACGCTATAATCACAACCGTGACGCTATAATCACAACCGTGCTGACACAAGCAACTAACATAGACAATCACCCACAACCCACAATGACAAAACAGGCTACCTAAATATAGTTCCCAATCAGAGACAACGACTAACACCTGCCTCTGATTGAGAACCATATCAGTCCAAACACAGAAACAGACAAACTAGACATCCAACATAGAATGCCCACTCAGATCACACCCTGACCAAACAAAACATAGAAACATACAAAGCAAACTATGGTCAGGGCGTGACAGCGTGCTTGGAATATGGGACCAAATACTACAAATGTTACTAGTTTAATACACATATGAGTGAATTTGTCCCCTGAAATTCCCCTAAAATTTCTAAATCGTTCACCCGATATGGATGAAAATACACTGAAATTAAAGTAGACAGTCTGCACTTTAACTTCATAGTCATTGTATCATTTCAAATCCATATTCCTGGAGTATAGAGCCAAAACAACAAAACATTTGTCACTGTCCCAATTATTTTGAAGCACTGTATATGACATGTGGACTGTGTGACATTCACATACACATCAGAGAAGGGAGTGACATTTCTCCTTAAGTCTCTTTAATTTCAGATCCCGCAGTGCAATCTATCCCATCCCTCTGTCTGCTCTACAGTGTTGAGACCCATCCCTCTGTCTGCTCCACAGTGTTGAGACCCATCCCTCTGTCTGCTCTACAGTGTTGAGACGCATCCCTCTGTCTGCTCTACAGTGTTGAGACCCATCCCTCTGTCTGCTCTACAGTGTTGAGACCCATCCCTCTGTCTGCTCCACAGTGTTGAGACGCATCCCTCTGTCTGCTCTACAGTGTTGAGACCCATTCCTCTGTCTGCTCCACAGTGTTGAGACCCATCCCTCTGTCTGCTCCACAGTGTTGAGACCCATCCCTCTGTCTGCTCCACAGTGTTGAGACCCATTTCTCTGTCTGCTCTACAGTGTTGAGACCCATCCCTCTGTCTGCTCCACAGTGTTGAGACCCATCCCTCTGTCTGCTCCACAGTGTTGAGACCCATCCCTCTGTCTGCTCCACAGTGTTGAGACCCATCCCTCTGTCTGCTCTACAGTGTTGAGACCCATCCCTCTGTCTGCTCTACAGTATTGAGACCCATCTCTCTGTCTTCTCCACAGTGTTGAGACGCATCCCTCTGTCTGCTCCACAGAGTTGAGACCCATCCTTTCCCTCTGCTCCACAGAGTTGAGACCCATCCTTTCCCTCTGCTTCACAGAGTTGAAACCCATCCTTTCCCTCTGCTCCACAGAGTTGAGACCCATCCTTTCCCTCTGCTCCACAGAGTTGAGACCCATCCTTTCCCTCTGCTCCAGACTCCTTAATTCCCTCTGCATTTGCTCCTCTGAGACCCCTTGTCTAAATTCATCTGACTCGTGTCGGGTTAGTGAGTGCATGCCAGGGTTTAACACTACAGGAAATACAGTATTACTGCCTATACATCGAAATGTCAGCTAACATACAGCTTGATAGGAATACTATCTTCTCTGACCTGCCTACTTTGCAGGGGATTTGATTGGTGTCTCCATAAAAGTGTTTTTGACTGATTCACTGAGAGACCCAAAGCAGTGCCTATATTTTAGAGTAACAGCATGACTCTAAGTTATGATAGAATACATTGCCTCCCTGGAGATGATGTTGACCCTATCACCTACCCAGGTGACTGGTGATGATGTAGCTCAAAATGTTCTAGGTCATGGACACAGATTTGGAGCCAACAAAACCCTGGGATTACCAATAGTCTGAAGAAGGAGAATCTGTTGCTAATTTCAATGTTTGAAGTTTGCTGAATCGTTCTTGCCTTTCATGTATTCTTGCTACTGTGATCCAGTGGTGGAAAAAGTACCCAATTGTCATACTTGAGTAAAAGTAAAGTACCTTAATAGAAAATGACTTGCGTAAAAGTGAAAGTCACCCAGTAGAATACTACTTGAGTAAAAGTCTAAAAGTGTTTCATTTAAAAAATGCTTACGGTGCATTCAGAAAGTATTCAGACGCCTACCCTTTTTACACATTTTACTAAGTTACAGCCTTATTCTATAATGTATTAAATAAAAAAATTTACTCAGCGATTTTTTCTCATCATCACACAATAGCCCATAAGGAGAAAGTGAAAACAGTTTTTTTGAAAATTTTGCAAATGTACAGTTGAAGTCAGAGGTTTACATACACCTTAACCAAAATCATTTAAACTCAGTTTTTCACAATTCCTGACATTTAATCCTAGTTCTTCGGCTTGCAAGCCTCCCCCTTTTTCCTCCAAACATAACGGTGGTCATTATGGCCAAACAGCTCTATTTTTGTTTCATCAGACCAGAGGACATTTCTCCAAAGAGTACGAGTTTTGTCCCCATGTGCAGTTGCAAACCGTAGTCTTGCTTTTTATGGGCGGTTTTGAAGCAGTGGCTTCTTCCTTGCTGAGCAGCCTTTCAGGTAATGTCGATATAGGACTCGTTTTACTGTGGATATAGATACTTTTGTACCTGTTTCCTCCAGCATCTTCACAAGGTAATTTGCTGTTGCTCTGGGATTGTTTTGCACTTTTTACACCAAAGTACGTTCATCTCTAGGAGACAGAACGCATTTCCTTCCTGAGCGGTATGACGGCTGCGTGGTCCCATGGTGTTTATACTTGCGTACTATTGTTTATACAGATGAATATGGTAAGGAGTTTGGAAATTGCTCCCAAGGATGAACCAGAATTGTGTAGGTCTACAATTTTTTTTCTGAGGTCTTGGCTGATTTCTTTTGATTTTCCCATGATGTCAAGCAAAGAGGCACAGAGTTTGAAGGTAGGCCTTGAAATACATCCACAGGTACACCACCAATTGACTAAAATTATATCAATTAGCCTATCAGAAGCTTCTAAAGCTATGACATCAATTTCTGAAATTTTCCAAGCTGTTTAAAGGCACAGTCAACTTAGTGTATGTACATTTCTGACCCACTGGAATTGACCCACTGGAATTGTGATACAGGGTGAAATAATCTGTCTGTAAACAATTGTTGGGAAAATGACTAGTGTCATGCACAAAGTAGATGTCCTAACCGACTTGCCAAAACTATACATTGTTAACAAGAAATGTGTGGAGTGGTTGAAAAGGAGTTTTAATGACTCCAACCTAAGTGTATGTAAACTTCCTACTTCAACTGTAAGTCCTGGATGGCAGGAAGCTTGGCCCCAGTGATGTACTGGGCCGTACGCACTACCCTCTGTAGCGCCTTACCGATGCCGAGCAGTTGCCGAACCAGGCGGTGATGCAACCTGTCAGGATGCTGTCGATGGTGCAGCTGTCTAACTTTTTGAGTATCTAGGGACCCATGAAAAAATGTGTTGTTGGGGGGAAAATGGGGGGAAAATGGGGGAAAATGTGTTGTTGTGCCCTCTTCACAATTGTCTTGGTGTGTTTGGACCATGACATGTCTAGATTTTTCCCCCCTCTGGTTGCATGTGACATGCTGGTAGAAATGAGGTAAAACGGATTTAAGTTTGCTTGCATTAAAGTCCCCGGCCACTAGGAGCGCCACTTCTGAATGAGTATTTTCTTGTTTGCTTATGGCCTTATACAGCTTGTTGAATGTGGTCTTAGTACCAGCATCGGTTTGTAGTGATAAATAGACGTCTCAAAAAAATATCTCTTGATAGATTGCATGGTCTACAGCTTATCATGAGGTACTCTTCCTTAGGCGAGCAATACCTCGAGACTTCCTTAATATTAGACATCATGCACTAGCTGTTATTGATGAATAGACACACACACCCTTTGTTTTACCAGATGGAGCTGTTCTGTCCTGCCGATGCACTGAAAACCCAGCCAGTTGTATATTATCTGATTCGTCGTTCAGCCACGACTCGGTGAAACATATGATGTTACAGTTTTTAATATCCCGTTGGTAGGATAATCTTGAATGGAGATCATCCAGTTGATTCTCCAGAGATTGCACGTTGGCCAATAGAATGGATGGTAGAGGCGGGTTACCCCCTCGCCGACAAATTCTCACAATGCACCGCAACCGCCATCCCATATATTTCCGTCTTTTCTTCTTTGAAGAAGAACATCTTCGTCCAGTTCGAGGTGAATAATCGCTGTTCTGATATCCAGAAGCTCTTTTCGGTCATAAGAGACGGTAGCAGCAACATTATGTACAATCTAAGTTACGAACAATGCAAAAAAACACACAAAATTGCACATTTGATTAGGAGCTCGTAAAACGGCAGCCATCCCCTCCAGCGGCATTATCACTTCCTGCACCATTTTCTTGTTTTTTTACATTTGTGGATCACCAGAGGCACTCGGACATCATTAACAAACGAAGCAGTTGTGTTTGTGAGTCCGCCAAATCAGCGGCAGTACGGATGACCAGGGATGTTCTTTTGATATGTGTGTGAATTGTACCAGTTTCCTGTCCTGAATTGGACCAGTTTCCTGTCAGGGAAAATTTATGGTGAAGTAAAAGTCGTCAAAAATATAAATAGTAAAGGACAGATACCCCCAAACACTTCCTAAGTAGTACTTTAAAGTATTTTTACTTAAGTACATTACACCACTGCTGTGCTCATACATTTTATTTTTTCTGTCAGTGATTTTAAATACTATTACTGACCAAGTATGAATTATGCACTCTGATGGTTGAATGAAACAGTGTTTGTAAATGAGAAATGATTAATAATATTAAAGGACTTCAAAGGTAGATTCTGTTATTGAGAGGTTTATTAAGTTTCCCCAGAAATCATATTCTGAAGCTGTCAATCACTATACATGACATTGCCAAGATTGTAAACTTCCAAGTACCATTTTTTCAGGTTTTATTCCCATTCATCAACCGTTAGGAGAGAGTTGAATTATACACACTAATTGTAACCAACTTATCTTGTCAATCATAAAATCTTGGCAATAGCTAAGTATCTCACCTATGAACAATCTGATATGTTTCTTCCATCAAGAATGTGGACATCTTGAGCTTGCCTTATCTGACTCAAATATTGGCTTATTTGTATTGGGTCTCTTGTAATTACATTGTAGTACACCACTACCGATGACTGATACAAAGTCAAAGGAGAGAGGATTGGGGGACAGTAGTACAAACAGGCTTATCTATGTTGACCCTCTTAACCTCTCAGAACTGAATCAGTTCTTTGTTCAAATCAGTTCAGTTCAATTGTTTTACTAGAATTCAGTCATATGAAACTAAAATGTAATGTTTCAGCTGTATGGTGGGTGTGGTCTCTAGATCTGTCCAATTAACCTTGAGAATTAGATGGATGGCATACATAGCTATATCTTTAATAATTGTTATACCTGGTACCAACCAGACTGACAACATAGTGGGCTAAGATATGATCATTTATTGACTCCTACGACCTACACTAGACTGTTACAACCATGACTAATTAAATATGTGCAAAGAATGTTCATGCATTTATTCATTCATCCGAGTAGTAACAACACTGCCATCAAGTGGAGTCTTGCAAAATAGCAGGGATCGAAAGATTTCATATGAGCTCGCAAATTGACAGATCTAGAATCAGTTTACCTTTCCAGAAACAACTAGGAAACGACGCAAGATCTGACCTTAGATCAGTTTGTAGGATCAGTCATCCTCCCCCAAAATGTGCCCTTGATTTTTTCGGTGCCTTGAAGAATATTTGCTTGACATACATTTTTTCTCATCAGCAAAGACCCCAACCAATGAATCAATCACAAATGTCCCTTTGACGTCAAATCAGTCACGTGGATTTGCTAATCAGTGCGCACGTGGCTGTTTTACGGTTAGCTACTTTCTGTCATCAGAATTATTATAGAAGGTAAAGTTGTTAAACTAGCTAGCTATATAGTCTCCGATTGAATTGCACTTCGAATAAATGTTTTAATATTTGATCAGTCTTATATCAGATGTTATATTAGGTAATGTACCCATTTTGATGATAACAAAGTGATGTGATCCAAGCTAACATATTAAGCTAGGTATCTAGGTAGGTAACATTAGCTAGCTAGGTTAGGTAGCAACTGAGTTAACGCATGGTAGCAGAACCCAGCAATTTACATGTCAGACCGAGTTTTACTAGCCACAGTATCCATACCAGAGATGTGGCGTTGACATGTGAGAAACCCATGTTGATTTGTGAAGGTTAACGTTAGTTAGCTAGCTAGCTAACAAGCCTGTCTGTAGTCGAAAACTTCACATCTTAAAACAGAACGGAAACTTTTATCCATCTTTTTTTCCTTCTGTGATTTCATTAGGGAGAAATGATGCCTCTGTGCTCACCCTCTTGGAAAGACAAATGGAGAACAAAGTTTCAGGTCTGTTTCTACAGAAAATAACTTAATTCGTTTGGAAGAAACAGCTCTGCAGGGTAAAACTGAACTTTAACAAATTGTTGTCCATTGGTGTTTTTCAAATTGTGATGTGTCTGATACATTGGGAAGATGCACATCACTGAACCTCGTGCTTGTTCTGAAGACAATTTTAAGGTATTGTTTGACTTTAGTGACTAATAATGCAGACATCTCTTTTGCTTGTATTTTTGACTAGGGTGTCTTGAGATGGACAGCAACAACAGAGAGAAGGTGAAGTTTGACTGGCTACAGACAACACTCTGCTCGCCTACAAAGTTCCGCAAGAGCAATGGTGGCGCACCCAAGCCCATCCGCTGGAGTGTGTCGCCCAGTGAGGTTTTAACTGCCCCTGATCTGAACGTGTCAGCTGGCCTGGGAGAGCTGGAGGGCATCTGCCTAGACACACCCAAGAGAAAGGAGATCGCCTCGTCAAACGACCCCAGCGGGAGCAACCTTTTCACAGGGAAAATCAAGGGGCTCACGAATCTCTCCAGAAAATGTCTGAAAGATCTCACTCCCTCTGAGTCCAAGGTAAACCATGACTGTGGACTCTGCTAAGCAATTCAATGCACAGACCATTGCTCTGTTCTCCCAAATGTCATCTTTCTTTACCTCTTCTACATGAACTCAGATGGCCAGTGTTACATGTCATTTACTGTTGCTTCCATTGGATATATCTATGTCAATTTTGTTTTTTCCTTAGGCGGTACTCAAGGACACAACATTCCAGTCAGAAAGCCGTGTCTCCTCACCTACACCTTCAGCCTGTGGTCTGAAGAGGAAAGACCGGACCCCACAGGAGGGGTCGAAGGCCATTTACCTGAAGGCTTTGACCGCTGCTATCAGGGGAGGAGGAGAGAAGCAGTCCCCGGCCAAAGCGACTGCCGAGAAAAGCCCTTCTTTCGCGAAGAAGAAGTCCACAAAAAAGAACCAGTCTTTGGACACAGCCAATGACAACATGCCCAGTTTGGAACCAGACGACTGCACAGCTCTTGACTTGGACTGCTGCTCAGCCCAGTCAGAGAGCGAGTCAGAGGACATGGCTCCCCTCGAGTGTGGAGACTACTATTTCCGCCCAATGGTGTTTGAGGAAACAGGGACACAGGATGAGAACACTGGTCTCAAAAAAGACACAAGGGTAAGTCACAGGAAAAAAAGGTTCCTGAGGTTGTTTAGCAGGAATTTACATGTTTAGTATGGATAATTGGGGGGGGGGGGGGTTCAATTAAGATACATTTTTTGTTCCTGAACCTATATTATTATTCAATAGAGATATCGCCCTATTCTCTCCTTTTCCACCTCAGAGTGTGGTGCTGAAAAGGGATGACTCCCCTGATTGGTCAGATGTTGAGGACCCTGTGGTGGTGGAGACCTTCTCCCAGGAGGAGTCTCCATCGCATTCCACTGCCAAGGTGGAGCCCAAGAGAGAGGTCAGCAGCAGTGACTCCTCCTTACCTGCTCTGGACTACATTCCTAACTCTCTACTTTACTTCACGGAGCCTCAAACATACCACCCAGACACCTGGAAACTCAACTTTCCTGCTGTGAATGCTCAGAGTGGTAGCATTACAGCGCCCTCTCTCACCTCCCCCTCTACAAACAGACTGAATGGTGTTGTTCAGCCACCCAGTGAGAGCCCAGCTCAGCCCTTCCCTCAGTCATGGAGGACGGTGTTCATTTCCTCCAAGCAAATCCCCCAAGAGAAGACAAACAGTGCACAGCCGCCTGCCCCCGGGACACCCAGGACTGGCATGGGGGGCATTGGTGTCCCGCGCTCCCCCAGCAGTGTCTCCTCCTCCCCGGACCCCTTTGCTCTGTGGGAGCCTGCTATTTGCTCCAGCAACACTTCGCCTGCTACACACAAAATCCACCCCCTGTTCTCCAGCCCCTACCGCCCCTGTGAACAGACCTTCCGAAGGTACTCTGACGGAGGCCACTCCTTTCCCTCTTCCTCCCCCTCCAGGTGCTATGACAACAGCACCAACACCAGGAGAATGTCAGTGGGAGTGGAGCCTATCTGGGCATGCGACCCCTCCCAGCGGAGGGCGAGCCAACATGGCTTCGTGGACACCCACTGCCACCTGGACATGCTGTGGGGCAAGCTGGGCTTCCGGGGCACCTTTGCCCGCTTCCGCAGCCTGCACCAGAGCAGCTTCCCGACTGATTTTCACGGCTGCATTGCCGACTTCTGCAACCCTCGGATCATGGTGCGGGAAGCGCTGTGGGAGGGCCTGCTGGCGGAGGAGCTGGTCTGGGGGGCGTTCGGGTGCCACCCCCACTTCGCCAAAGAGTACTCTGAGGTCCACGAGCGTAGCATTCTAATGGCCATGCGACACCCTAAAGCTATAGCCTTTGGCGAGATTGGCCTGGACTACTCCCACAAGAACTCCACCAACACATCCAGGCAGAAAGAGGTATGGTCAGAACTTAATTTTCTCCCTCTTATTCAACTGACCCATTTGAAGTAGTTAATAACCTGCTGCTTGGTTGAGGTAGTGATGGTGTTGTGTGTTTGGCGCCCCCTGTAGGTGTTTGAACGTCAGCTGAAACTGGCTGTGGCTATGAACAAGCCTCTGGTGATCCACTGCAGGGACGCAGACGATGACCTGCTGCTCATCATGAAGAAGTGTGTGCCCCAGGACTACAAAATCCACAGGTCAGTGTCTGCATGTGTGTGACTGATACTGTTCACATTACAATATACTGTACTCTACTTTTCTTTACTGTATTGTACTAATGTATTGGATTGTACTCTACTGTGCTCTCACTGTACTATGCTGTCCAAACTTGTGAAACATATCTATGATAGGTTCAGATTTGGTCCGGTCCATTTGTGAACGTTAACATTAAAGTCAGGGTGGACGGACCAAATCTCAACGTCAATGGACGACTGGTGTCGGTCAGTGCTGGTAACAGACGCTGGTAACAGTAAATGGAAAAAGAGGGGGCTCATGTGTCGGTAGGAGCTGGGGGAGGTGACATTAACTGGAGAGGGAGTGGTTGTCGAGACGGACTGTTTTAACACTTGGTTTAACACAAAGCAGTCACAAACCAAACAGTTTTGAGCTGAACATAACAGTATGCCAGTGGAAGGGAAAACGGTAGCAGGTGACACAACTTGTTGTTTGTGGCTGCTATGATTTTCCCATTTTAGCCAATTCAGTTCTGCAATTCCATTACTGTTTTGGTAATTCTGTTACTAATTTTGTAACAGAATGACGAGTTTTAATCACGTAATAATTCATAAGAGAATTTGATATCAGTAAATCTAATTGGTAGGTCTACCATTACTTGTTATAAGTCTGTGAACTTTCATGATCTTCCCTCATGAGGGAGAGAAATAAGAAAATATCTTAAAGGGATTCTCCAGTACTTTTGTGTTCTTTTTAGCCAGTAGTTCTGAAAGTAGCACCCACGAGCCAAAAGTGTTCCCGGAAAAAAATCAGATGTGCACCATGTCATTGCTCTCTTTCTCGCTCTACTGTGTGTGATTCTTGCTAGCTGTCACTCAAATGGTGAGGGGCTGAATCTCATTGGCTGGAACTCAAATTGTTAGGGGCTGGTCCAAATGGGGGGAAATGTAGGGGAAGTGGTGCAACACAGCTTCCAGAAAACAAACTAAGGATTTTGTGGCTAATTGAGGTAAGTCAGTAATTCTGCTCATAGATTATGCATGTATGAACTACACATTGTAACATCCAGCCTAAAGCAGGAGGTAAAAAATATATATACTTACTAGTCACCAAAGTACTGGAGCATGTCTTAAAACATTTGTTTTTGGTAACAGAATTATAAGGCAATGTTTTTTAACTTAGACTTACATTTGCCTTTCTTTTCCACAGACACTGTTTCACCAACAGTTACCCAGTGATCGAGCCCTTCCTGAAGGAGTTTCCCAACCTGTGTGTGGGCTTCACGGCTCTCATCACCTACCCTAGGGCATACGAGGCTCGTGACGCGATCCGCAAGATCCCCCTCGACCGCATCCTCCTGGAGACAGACGCACCCTATTTCCTGCCCCGACAGGTACACACAAACACCACACAACAACACACATTTGGGAGGGTGGTTCAACGGGCACCGATTCACAAGCTTATACAGGTGAAAGTTTAAGGTTGACAGTGCATGTATGTAAATCGTTTTTGTTCTCTGTGTACCGGTAGGTTAGTAAAGATGTCTGTAGGTTTGCCCACCCAGGCATGGGTATACACACCCTGCGTGAGATCAGCCTTCTGAAGGGAGAAAGCATCACCACGGTGCTCACCACGATCCGACGCAACACCACCCAGCTCTACGGCATATGACCACGATGACAGGGAAGGTCACCACGGAGGCCATGACTACCACCCTTGTAGGCATGGAAGTACAAGGTGTAGCTGTCGTAGTGACCTGACACACACTTGCTCTCCTCAAACATAGACAGCCTCATGGAGGAGAGAATTGTGTTATCGAAGGTTCACATTAAAGAATAATCGTTAAACTATATATAGAATAAATCAACTGTTTTCCAAACTGGTTTTGTTTGCAGCCTGTG
This sequence comes from Oncorhynchus mykiss, assembly GCF_013265735.2. NCBI lineage: Eukaryota > Metazoa > Chordata > Actinopteri > Salmoniformes > Salmonidae > Oncorhynchus > Oncorhynchus mykiss. Next base: position 62,256,586 of record NC_048581.1, on the reverse strand, counting down.
GCATTTAACGTCTGAAAAAATATATATTTTTGGTAGTTAACGCATTGCAGAAAAATGTATATAAGATAAGAGAAAAAAGGATGTAGCTGTCAAGCTTTGTTTTAGCTGGCCCCAAGCCCTTGCATAGTTTTAGGAGTTAAGTCTGAAACAGGCTTGCAGGCATTAGGAGCATGAAATGCTCAGTTTGAGCTTCACTCTGTTCTAAAAGATCCCAATGGTTTCAGCAACTATGATCTCACTCTGGAATCCAAATCTTATTTTATTTTTTACCTTTATTTTATTATTAGATTTGACGGAAGCTTTAATTTGTTTAATTTAGGTGTTTAATCATTTTACTCTACTTTGCTGACTTGTGAAATGGTTTGTTTTTGATTTAGTCGATGTAGAAGCCTTCCTTCCCTTCCTGGTTCCTTCCTCACTATCAAAGGCTGTTATGTATTCAATTAAAAGCTTATTTTTACTTTCTCCTGATTTGTGTGAATTGATACATGAGCACTTTGGTCCTTTGAATACAGCTCTTTCTCTCCAGCACCCCTCATTAAACTCCTCTCCTATCAAGAACATGGAGGCTGCATTAGGTCAATTTACTCTCAACAGGTAATACCTCTGAGGGTGCTGGTGTACTCAGTGGTTGGTAATGGTAGAACAAGCCTGTTATGTTCAAAGGCAATTTTTTTAAGGTTAATACTTTACTCTTGAAGTTATACCTTAGTTCCACTGGTGTCAATTCAGTCCTTATGTGTAGTTTGATGGGAAGGAATTGTGTATGCTTCAAGTCTGGTACACTAAGGAAAGATGTTATGTGTGTAAAGGGGTTGCAGGGGTTTGTATAGACTAGAGGGCAACTGAGTAGAATGTCCATATAGGGCCTTGTCTTATACATCTTTCTGTAGTGTTTTGTATGGGGGGAACCAGGCTGAACATCTGCTGTTAGGGAGAAATAAGGTTGGATTTTATTTCCAGATTTAATAGAGACATGAAGTGGCTGAGTGGCCTGTACATTAGCCACTTCCTGTGAGCAGTCAGAGATGGGTTAAGAAAGAGTAGCTTCAGCACTTCCATTTGAGAATGATTGACAGGAGCACCCAGTGACACATCCAGAGAGACACTACCATCACACCAGATCAAAGTGGAAAAGCTGCTAGGACAATAGGTTCAATGTGTGATTGGTACTTAAGTGCCTCTACTGAACCCAGAGAAACTCATGATTTTGAGTTATTCAAGGACACGTCTCCCATGTAACTGTTTTGTGTTCTACTTGAGCCTGTTGTCTATAGGTCCGGATATGCGAGTACACTCTTGTTGGAAGGGCAGCCTGGAGTTAAGAGACGAGGCCTTCTAATACAACCTAATAAAACACGTGGCCCACAGCGCACTGCCAGAGGTGCCTAAGTTCCCCAGGTCTGAGTAGCAGCCTCTTCAGCTGACCTGAAACCGATATTAAACAAGACACAAAGAGAGGGTTCTTTCCTTCAATGAATACATGGTCATAATTTAGCATGTTTCACAGGATTATGTCAAGCGTCCTATTCACTGCACCGTGACTGTAATCTGACCAGAACAAATGAGTTAAACTTGCAGGAAACAGCTGAGGGAACTTATAAGAATTATTTCTGGCAGATTTAGTGAGATTGATGGGCTGTTTCATATTCTATTGGTGCTCAAATTCAGATGTTTTGCCGTTATGAGCCACGACCTAAGAAAGTATTTTTACTAGAGAACTCTTTGAAGATAAGGATGACAGATCTGTTCAAAGACCCAAAATGACCCAGGGAGTAAGGAAGCAGTGTTATTTTATTCATCTTTTACAATTCAAACGATGTTCACACAGTACATCGGGTATAAGACAAGTTGAGAAAGTTGGAGAACAGGGAATGGAGGTTCTTTGTATTCCGTGTCTATGCCAAGTTGTGATCATTCTGAAACACAAAAACATGATTTTAAACAATGCTGCTCTGGAACATTTAATGCACTCAGCTAGCTGTCTGTCTGATGGTTTAGATTTGACAGATGACTGTTCATTCAAATATGGTTAACTCCAAATATGTGCTAATGAGTTGTTATAGCTACCATCATGAACAGGCAGTGTATCGCTATCCAGTGGCAACCTGTCATTCAGGGCTGAATGTACACCACCGTTCAAGCAATTTTTTTGTCCATTAAAATAACATCAAAATGATCAGAAATACAGTGTAGGCAGTTAAATTTGTAAATGACTTGTAGCTGGAAACGGCAGATTTTGTAAAATGGATATCTACATAGGCGTACATTATCAGCAACCATCTGTGTTCTAATGGCACGTTGCATTAGCTAATCCAAGTTCATAATTTTAAAAGGCTAATTGATCATTAGAAAACCCTTTTGCAATTATTTTAGCACAGCTGAAAACTTCTGATTAAAGAAGCAATAAAACTGGCCTTCTTTAGACTAGTGGAGTATCTGGAGCATCAGCATTTGTGGGTTCGATTACAGGCTCAAAATGTCTATTGTTTTTCTGAGAAATGAAGGCTATTCCATTTAAGAAATTTCCAAGAAACTGAAGATCTCGGTCAATGCTGTATACTACTCCCTTCACAGAACAGCGCAAACTGACTTTAACCAGAATAGAAAGAGGAGTGGGAGGCCCCGGTGCACAACTGAGCAAGAGGACAAGTACATTACAGTGTCTAGTTTGAGAAACAGATGCCTCACAAGTCCTCAACTGGCAGCTTCATTAAATAGTACCCGCAAAACTCCAGTCTCAACATCAACAGTGAAGAGGCAACTCCGGGATGCTGGCCTTCTAGGCAGAGTTGCAACGAAAAAGCCATATCTCAGACTGGCCAATAAAATATTAAGATGAGCAAAAGAACACAGACACTGGACAATTGTTCTGAATTCTGTTACTGTACATTTAGAAAATACTGACTACATCTGTCTTAGCTCGCTCATTAATGTCTTAATCGAAATTACGGATTACCTCTTATCCGTTCCCTTGTATAATAGTATGTACATCTCAATTGTCAGTAAAAAACACATTTGTATAAGCAAGTCAACCATATTAGCTGTTTAAAAATAAATGTAGCAAATGAGGCTGAATGAACTGTTTCGCTGACAGACAAGGCTCAGCTGATAACCAGGTGTAGCAGTGGTAAGGTGTTGGGGCTGCTGTTGGGACTCTGCTATTGGGACAGCTTTATGTAGGCCCTAACAGTTTGTGGGCACCATTTGTCACCGTTATAGTGCAATTAATGTCTTGTTTAGTGTTGTGTTGTGTTATAGTGCAATTAATGTCTTGTTTAGTGTTGTGTTGTGGCTTTGCTGCTATGCATTAAATAAAAGTTGAGTTTGCCTCACCAAGATTTACATGCTAAAATCGCCACGGTCTCTATCCAACTAGAGTAGTAGTGCTGTATGTAAGTTCAAATGTCATCGCAGGGCACCTGCAGTGGCAGTGTCTCCCAGGACGTCCTGCAGGATCTTCTGCAGCACGGCACCATACTCCTGGAACTCCTCCTCACTCATGGTGATGCCCATCTCAAAAGGAGCCTTGATCTGAGAACAGGCAGAGCTGATCAGTATCCAAATTAAACCTAGCCCTTAACATCCCTTGGCATGTTATGTGGTTTTGAAAGCAACATGTTAATAAAGCCATTTTAGACCCTTTTTTTAAAATTTCACCTTTATTTAACCAGGTAGGCCGGTTGAGAACAAGTTCTCATTTACAACTGCGACCTGGCCAAGATAAAGCAAAGCAGTGTGACACGAACAACAACACAGAGTTACACATGGAATAAACAAACTTACAGTCAATAACACAATGTACAGTGTGTGCATATGGCGTGAGGAGGTAAGGCAATAAATAGGCCATAGTAGCAAGTAATTACAATTCAGCTAATTAACACTGGAGTGATAGATGTGCAGATGATGATGTGCAAGTAGAAATACTGGTGTGCAAAAGAGCAGAAAAGTAAATAAAAACATAGTGGATCCAGGCAATGAGGCAGTGATCGCTGAGATCCTGATTAAAAACAGCATAGGTGTATTTGGAGGGCAATTTGGTCAGGATAATATCTATGAGGGTGCCCATGTTTACAGATTTTGGGTTGTACCTGGTGGGTTCCTTGATCATTTGTGTGAGATTGAGGGTGTCTAGCTTAGATTGTAGGTCTGCCGGGGTGTTAAAGCATATCCCAGTTTAGGTCACCTAACAGAACGAACTCTGAAGATAGATGAGGGGCAATCAATTCACATATGGTGTCCAGGGCACAGCTGGGAGCTGAGGGGGGTCTATAACAGGCAGCAACAGTGAGAGACTTAGGCTGGGTGGATGGTAGGGGCATTGGGTTGATTTGGGTTCAGCAGCAGTGTTGGATTTGTAGAGCTATTTTCAAGAGGTAAATCCATGTGCATGTGTCACTTACCGTATTGTGTTTGTCTTCCTGGTGAAGGGGACCCTCAAACAGCTCAGCAAAGCTCTCAATGTCTCGCCGACCAACTCGAGGGGGCTTCCCTTTACCCTGCAGGGCCAGGCCGTGACAGTGAGTCACACACTACCTTATTCACACATTTAGTATAACATTACTCACACACATTTTACACACAATTCGTAAACCTTACTCACAAACACACACGTCTGCTACACCTTACCTGTCTTACCTGTGGTTTCTGGGAGGGGCTGAGGAAGCTGGAGCCAGCACTGACTGACTTGGCCCACAGAGCCAGAGTACACAGCATCAGTATCATGAGACCTGTGTTTCTCTTCAGTGGCATGATGGATGGCTGTTTGCGCTTTGTAGAGAGAACTCACCAAATACAAATTAACAACATTTTAAAGCACTGTATATTGTGATGCTTTTATCCAAAGCATTCCTATGGCACAATATGACATACATTTAACTTGTGTATAAATTAATCGAGATACCAAACCTAAATATGGCACAATATGACATACATTTAACTTGTGTATAAATGAATCGAGATACCAAACCTAAATATAATCTCCTCTGATATCTTATTTATTGAAAACTAATTGTTATACTCACCAGATATACCTTGGACATTGATATGGTTGGACTAGGGTCTCTTTTCACCTTATATACCTATTCTTATGTTTACCTCTGAGACATTTGGAATCCAAACACATATTTGCTTCTATGTTTGCACATTAAAGCAAATATAGTCATGGTTGATGGAACTGGGGATTTGATGGATTGTTCAAGTGTTTGAATAGATAAAAGAACAAGAATAGCACAGTTGCAACCTGATAACAGAAATGTTCTTGCTGATTATCACCTTTAATCCTACTATTATGATGACACCACACTGTCATGTGGGCTTTAGACCCTTTTAGAATGTGTACTCATACCTGAGCAACTGTTTGCTGGTCCATCAACAGAAATATTCTGCATTTCCTGAGTCTACAAAATACATATTCACTGTCCTATGTACTGAAATATGCCAAGAACACATTATCTCAACTTTCAGTTTTTCCGTTCTTTGTCAGCTGTAATGGGCAGAATGTTGTGCATCATTATAAGCATCGAAATGGTATATTTCTGGTTATACGATATATATATATATATATATATATATATATATATTTTTTTTTTTATCTTTAACTCTGCATTGTTGGAAAATAATCAGTGAGTAACGTTAAGCATTTCACTGTTAGTCTACGCCTGTTGTTTACGAAGCATGTGACAAATAAAATTTGATTTGATACATGAGACATAGTAAAAGAACAATCTCTGTCTATACTTGGTCTGATATACATATATACATATATTACATAACTGCATGTTCAAGAGCCTAAATCCATTATAACCAGAAACGAATTATGCCAACATTGAAAGCATCAATCTTTTTTTGACTGCCAATTGCTTACTCCACACCGCTAGGTGGCAGTCCTGAATCTACTTAGCTAGCAACCCTTAAATTATCACGTGAACCAAACAACTCGGCTGCTTCTGAGTTGTAGATTGGTTGCCTTCCACTAGCTAGCTGGCTTTGAGCTGATATATCGAAATCTAACAACCATGGATAAAAATAATAAGCAATATGCAGTGACTGCTTCATCGTTGACTTGTTTACAATAATTAATATTGTCACATTTTCTGTCACCAGTGTGTGAACCATAGCTAGCTCATTAGATAACGCCGGCAATTTATCTAGCCTGCACGCTAACACATAGCAAGCTAGGATACTGTACTATACTAATTTTTCTGCAGCTGGTTGATCTCAAAGCTGAACTCGACTGGTCCTGGTATAGTTTTGTAATTCGTTACACTGGTCTTTAAATGCTGTCATATTCTGTATGTAAGGTTGACATGTGAAGGCCCTGCATATGCCACTTGTATTTCTCGCATTGGAATTACAGTCCTCTTTTCCATTGTGTCAGATGAGGAGACAGAGGGACTTTTCCTGGTGGATTTCACCCAGAAGATTATTGACAAGAAGAGAGAGAATCATGCGGACCAAGACTTTCAGGGAAAAGGGTATATTTTACTCTGATCAAACATGGAGGTGAATGTAAGTTTGTTCATAGAAGAAGATGTTAGTGACAATACTGTTTTGAGCTTCTTTTTTTAATGTTTGTACACAGACGTGACCCGGCTGAAAAGGACCGACTATCAGAGGACATGCGTAGAGAGCTGCAGAGGCAAGTCTGGGAGAGGGAGGAGGCCATGAACAGTCCTGTGGGACGAATCCACTACGAGGACATCAGGGAGCAACGTTGACATGGCACTGGTTTCACAGATACATTAATCAAACTGTATTTACTGTACTTTTTTAACCAAACCCTGAGAGGTGTGTTCTCTGTGGATTGACTTGTCTCTTCTCTGATCTCTTGCCTCTTCCTCCATCTCTCACACTGCTATTTTTCCTCCCTCTTCTTTTACTGTCTGTCCATGTCAGAGGCCCATGAGCTGGATGTGGGCTACTTTACATTTTCTCAGGACCAGGAGCAGCGCAGGAAACAGATACTCTGGACATGCTCAGACACCAGGTGAGTTACTCTCAGCCTCCGCAACCCCTGAGATTAGACATTCTTATATCACTTATCAGTTCATTTAAATGACTGAGTTTGAAGCATATTGTCGACATTAATTCAATTTTTTTTAAAGATGAATTATCTCTCTCCCTTTCTCTCCCTCTCTTTCTCTCAGACGACAGACCAGCGCAGTAAGAGGGAGCAGTTGAAGGAGAACAGGAAGGCTCTGCTGAACGCTCAGTTGACCAAGGTGAGGCAAAGGAAGATGAAGACTAAGCTGGACGGAACACAGGACGACCAGGGAGCTGGACCCAAACAAGGTTAGAGGAACCTCCCACAATTATACAGCATTGGAGACAATGATACCTGATCAGGCTAGATTGTATGGCTATGACTGTATACTGCTCTATGTACAGTGCCTTGCGAAAGTATTCGGCCCCCTTGAACTGGATACAAAAAGATTTCCCAAGCTTTAAACATCCCAAGGAGCACTGTGCAAGCGATAATATTGAAATGGAAGGAGTATCAGACCACTGCAAATCTACCAAGACCTGGCCGTCCCTCTAAACTTTCAGCTCATACAAGGAGAAGACTGATCAGAGATGCAGCCAAGAGGCCCATGATCACTCTGGATGAACTGCAGAGATCTACAGCTGAGGTGGGAGACTCTGTCCATAGGACAACAATCAGTCGTATATTGCACAAATCTGGCCTTTATGGAAGAGTGGCAAGAAGAAAGCCATTTCTTAAAGATATCCATAAAAAGTGTTGTTTAAAGTTTGCCACAAGCCACCTGGGAGACACACCAAACATGTGGAAGAAGGTGCTCTGGTCAGATGAAACCAAAATTTAACTTTTTGGCAACAATGCAAAACGTTATGTTTGGCGTAAAAGCAACACAGCTGAACACACCATCCCCACTGTCAAACATGGTGGTGGCAGCATCATGGTTTGGGCTTGCTTTTCTTCAGCAGGGACAGGGAAGATGGTTAAAATTGATGGGAAGATGGATGGAGCCAAATACAGGACCATTCTGGAAGAAAACCTGATGGAGTCTGCAAAAGACCTGAGACTGGGACGGAGATTTGTCTTCCAACAAGACAATGATCCAAAACATAAAGCAAAATCTACAATGGAATGGTTCAAAAATAAACATATCCAGGTGTTAGAATGGCCAAGTCAAAGTCCAGACCTGAATCCAATCGAGAATCTGTGGAAAGAACTGAAAACTGCTGTTCACAAATGCTCTCCATCCAACCTCACTGAGCTCGAGCTGTTTTGCAAGGAGGAATGGGAAAAAATGTCAGTCTCTCGATGTGCAAAACTGATAGAGACATACCCCAAGCGACTTACAGCTGTAATCGCAGCAAAAGGTGGCGCTACAAAGTATTAACTTAAGGGGGCTGAATAATTTTGCACGCCCAATTTTTCAGTTTTTGATTTGTTAAAAAAGTTTGAAATATCCAATAAATGTCGTTCCACTTCATGATTGTGTCCCACTTGTTGTTGATTCTTCACAAAAAAATACAGTTTTATATCTTTATGTTTGAAGCCTGAAATGTGGCAAAAGGTCGCAAAGTTCAAGGGGGCAGAATACTTTCGCAAGGCACTGTATATACTTTTGACTGTAGTGAATACTGTTGTAAGTGTTGTCTCTTATATTACTTCCTTCAGAAGAGGATGAAGCCCATGAGGAGGCCCCTGCAGTGAAGAAGTTGGAGGTAGAGATCCAAGAGAGGAGAGACACCAAGTCAGGAGTACCCCACGTCAGGGAGTGGGACAGGGGCAAAGGTAAACACTACTCCTTGTTTCTGGTTGACACGATTGGCATGGATCTTTTTTTTTTAGAATGAATGGTGATCATTGATGAATCACTGCCACCCACTGGCATAACATGTATAACATGGCAAAGTAGAGCAGGAAAGTTCCAGGTGTAACCAAGGACTGCTTGCTGTAGTCAACGCCTGTCAGATCATCTCTGGTAATTTCCTCCAGTGAGACACCAAAGAGTTGTATGCTGCCTGGAGTGTTAGATCATTAACTAACTGTCTTCTCTTTTTTCAATTTGACAACACTCCTTTCCTAGTGGACTTTTTTGGCAAGTGGACGAGTCGGCGGCAGGATGATAGGGAGTCAGAGTTCACTCCTCCCTCTGTGTACTTCAGCGACGATAAGAGACAGGGCTACGGGAAATGGGCCAAACGGGAGCAGGACAAACCCAAAATGGCCTTCATGTGGTCAGAGGGGCAGGGTGGAGGGCATAGCTACCCCAGGCCAAGCCCAAAAGTAGTTCTTTACCCTAGCCCCAGTCAAGTGCCCCTGTACCCTCTCAACCCACAATGCTATTCATTGACTACAGCTCAGCGTTCAACACCATAGTACCCTCAAAACTCATCATTAAGCTAAGGATCCTGGGACTAAATACCTCCCTCTGCAACTGGATCCTGGACTTCCTGACGGGCCGCCCCCAGGTGGTGAGTGTAGGTAGCAACACATCTGCCACGCTGATCCTCAACACTAGCTCCACAGGGGTGCGTGCTCAGTCCCCTCCTGTACTCCCTGTTCACCCACGACTGCATGGCCAGGCATGACTCAAACACCATCATTAAGTTTGCAGACGACACATCAGTGGTAGGCCTGATCAAAGACAACGACGAGACAGCCTATAGGGAGGAGGTCAGAGACCTGGCCGTGTGGTGCCAGAATAACAACCTATCCCTCAACGTAGCCAAGACTAAGGAGATGATTGTGGACTACAGGAAAAGGAGGACCGAGCACGCCCCCATTCTCATCTACGGGGCTGTAGTGGAGCAGGTTGAGAGCTTCAAGTTCCTCGGTGTCCACATCAACAACAAACTAGAATGGTCCAAACATACTAAGACAGTCGTAAAGAGGGCACGACAAAGCCTATTCCCCCTCAGGAAACTAAAAAGATTTGGCATGGGTCCTGAGATCCTCAAAAGGTTCTACAGCTGCAACATCGAGAGCATGGTTGCATCACTGCCTGGTACGGCAATTGCTCGGCCTCTGGCCACAAAGGAACTACAGAGGGTAGTGCGAATGGCCCAGTACATCACTGGGGCTAAGCTGCCTGCCATCCAGGACCTCTACACCAGGCAGTGTCAGAGGAAGGCTATAAAAATGGTCAAAGACCCCAGCCACCCCAGTCATAGACTGTTCTCTCTACTACCTCATGGCAAGCGGTACCGGAGTACCAAGTCTCGGACAAAAAGGCAAATGGCTACCCTGACTATTTGCATTGTGTGCCCCCCCCAACCCTCTTTTTACACTGCTGCTACTCTGTTTATCATATATGCATAGTCACTTTAACTATACATTCATGTACATACTACCTCAATTGGGCCGACCAACCAGTGCTCCCACACATTGGCTAACTAGGCTATCTGCATTGTGTCCCACCACCTGCCAACCCCTCTTTTACGCTACTGCTACTCTCTGTTCATCATATATGCATAGTCACTTTAACCATATCCACATGTACATGGTACCTCAATCAGCCTGACTAACTGGTGTCTGTATATAGCCTCCTGTATATAGCCTGTTTTTTTACTGTTTTATTTCTTTACTTACCTGTTGTGTACCCAACACCTTTTTTGCACTGTTGGTTCGAGCCTGTAAGTATGTTGTATTCGGCGCATGTGACAAATAAACTTTGATTTGATTTGATCCCCTGGTCAGCACCAAAACACTGTCCAACCCCAAAATGCACCTCCAGCCCCTCAGTGCCCCCCTCAACCCCCCACCTTAGTACCCTCCCAACAGCCCCAACCCCAATACACACCCCCCCCACCAACATACCCTCAGTTTGCTTCCCCATTTCAGTCCCGATTTGCACCTCCACCCTTTCACCTTCAGTATCTTCCTCAACTTCAGTATGCAGCCCCAAACTCAGCCCCAGTGCCCGCCTCAGCCTCAGACCCAGCTCCCTTCCCAGAGCCTGGATAACATGCTGTCCTTCAGCAAGAACTCTGCTTGATACTCACAGACACACCTGTATTAAACTAACCCAAACACACAAACAACGTCGATGGGTGTTAGACTATAGTGACGTTACCATGATCTTTAAACCCCTCAGAGGGCACCAAAGAGATGGACCCGTTTTCGTAATCTGATCTTGGATTTAGACTGCTGATCTTGTACATGTGTGGTGATTGTGTGTTTTGAGTGACAGGACAATACCGAGGATCAGCCACGATGTAATAGCTGTTTTCTGGGTAAGTACAGGCATTAAGACGTCTCTGGATGCTTGTCATTATATTCAAACATATGCAATTACCTGTGATCATTTAAATGGATCTATGGAATATACACTGCTCAAAAAAATAAAGGGAACACTTAAACAACACAATGTAACTCCAAGTCAATCACACTTCTGTGAAATCAAACTGTCCACTTAGGAAGCAACACTGATTGACAATACATTTCACATGCTGTTGTGCAAATGGAATAGACAACAGGTAGAAATTATAGGCAATTAGCAAGACACCCCCAATAAAGGAGTGGTTCTGCAGGTGGTGACCACAGACCACTTGTCAGTTCCTATGCTTCCTGGCTGATGTTTTGGTCACTTTTGAATGCTGGCGGTGCTTTCACTCTAGTGGTAGCATGAGACGGAGTCTACAACCCACACAAGTGGCTCAGGTAGTGCAGCTCATCCAGGATGGCACATCAATGCGAGCTGTGGCAAGAAGGTTTGCTGTGTCTGTCAGCGTAGTGTCCAGAGCATGGAGGCGCTACCAGGAGACAGGCCAGTACATCAGGAGACGTGGAGGAGGCCGTAGGAGGGCAACAACCCAGCAGCAGGACCACTACCTCCGCCTTTGTGCAAGGAGGAGCAGGAGGAGCACTGCCAGAGCCCTGCAAAATGACCCCCAGCAGGCCATAAATGTGCATGTGTCTGCTCAAACGGTCAGAAACAGACTCCATGAGGGTGGCCCGCCCGTGGTTTTCCACTTTAATTTTGAGTGTGACTCCAAATCCAGATCTCCATGGGTTGATACATTTGATTTCCATTGATAATTTTTGTGTGATTTTGTTGTCAGCACATTCAACTATGTAAAGAAAAAAGTATTTAATAAGAATATTTCATTCATTCAGATCTAGGATGTGTTATTTCAGTGTTCCCTTTATTTTTTTGAGCAGTGTATATTCAGTGTTGGGATATAGCTTTAGGTGAGGAAGGTTTGACTGACATGCTCTAGATGGCGCTGTGCCCATTTACCATTGTTTTATGAGCCACCAGACTCTGTAGGTGTGTTCAGAATGTGTAATGTTGAGTGTTTTAAACGTTTTTCAATCCAACGGAGTACTCACTGGCCTGGCATGACCTCCTCTGGTCCATTTCATGCGCTTGACAAGGAGGCAGGTGTGTTTGTCCCATCAGGAAGACAGGTCAGGGAAATGACACTGACGTGGAAAATGTTTAGCTTCTTCAAACAGAGAATGAAAGGGAACTTTAATATTTCTGATTATTAGATTGTATTAGAGTTATTTATGCCGTGTGAGTTAATACTTATATATATATATATATACACACACACACACAGATAATCACAATCATATAAACTTTACCAACAAGGCTCTCAATTGTGTACCACTTATTCCATGTTTAAACCGTTTTGAATGCACCTCTGAAGTACTGTAGATCAGGTAAAATCACCACTTTTTTTCCCCTCCAACTTTTTATATGTTTATATATCTTACCATTAAAAGGCAGTGTAATATGTGCTCACTGCTTACACGTACTTCCTTTAATTTCAGTTTGCCAATATGAATTGAGGACAATTATTTTAATACCCTAAAATATATATTTTACATTTCAATCAGTAATTTAATGTTATCGATGCAAACGGTTCCATATAATTTCAGAATTCATTGAAATTATGTTGTTACAATAAAATAATCACATTGCAGTAGCAGGTAGGCCACTAATGACATCATCAAGAGACAGGACTTTTCTTCAATGATGGGTGCATTCGTAAATTCGCTCTGCCTGTGTACTCCGATTTCAGAGCACTCTTGTCTGAGTGTGCCAGATCGTAGACTAACTGATGAATTGACGAACGCTCAACACCCGTTGTCAGTAAGCGTCAACAAAAAAAGTGTAATTCAATTGTTGCCAGCAGCACAGTTACAGTCACCAACGCTCTGGATAACAGCCTAACCAGCTCTGCTAGGGCGAGTAAAATGGTCATAGTGATGTATTCTGTAAATTGTGTCTGGAAGTAGCTAGCAAGCTAGGCAACGTTAGCCAGTTAGCTTGGGTGCCTTGACCGCCGTTGTGAGGTCAGATCGCTCGGATCAATCCTACTCCTCGGTCAGCCCAGTGTGCGTTCTGAACGCACCCAAAGCGAAGCGCTACAACGACACAGTGCGCGTTAGGGCACTCCAGAGTGAATTTAAGAACGCACCCAACATCACAAAAGTTGTCAAAAATATGATTAGTAAAGTACAGATACCCCAAAACACTACTTAAGTAGTACATTAAACTATTTTTTACTTAAATACTTTACACCACTGCAAATAAATGTATTTTGTCTTAATATTGTGCTCAGTGTTGTTTCAACAAACGAGGGAGCAACATGGTGCCATAGAGCCCAGAAAAGCCCAAAGACCAAGGAAGGAAAAATAAATAAAGACCAATACTTATTTTCCACCATAATTTGCAAATAAATTCATTAAAAATCCTACAATGTGATTTTCTGGATTTTTTTTCTCATTTTGTCTGTCATAGTTGAAGTGTACCTATGCTGAAAATTACAGGCCTCTCTCATCTTTTTAAGTGGGAGAACTTGCACAATTGGTGGCTGACTAAATACGTTTTTTGCCCCACTGTATATCTATCCTACCCTGCCTTTCTAAGGTCTTCAGAAGCCAAGTTAACAAACAGATCACCGACCATCAGAGCAGCTCACAGATCGTTGCACCTGTACATAGCCATCTGTAAATAACCCATCCAACTACCTCATCCCCATATTGTTATTTTAGTTTTTTGCTCTTTTACACCCCAGTATCTCTACTTGCACATTCATCTTCTGCACATCTATCACTCCAGTGTTTAATTGCTAAATTGTAATTACTTCTCCACTATAGCCTATTTATTGCCTTACATCCCTAATCTTACCTCATTTGCACACACTGTATATCGATTTTTTCTATTGTGTTATTGACTGTACGGTTGTTTATTCCATGTGTAACTCAGTGTTGTTGTTTGTGTCGCACTACTTTTCTTTATCTTGGCCAGGTCGCAGTTTTAACTGAGAACTTGTTCTCAACCGGCCTACCTGGTTAAATAATGACAAGTTGAGGATCGGTAGGATAGTCAGTTCTACGAGGGTATGTTTGGCAGCATGAGTGAAGGATGCTTTGTTGCGAAATAGGAAGCCGATTCTAGATTTGATTTTGGATTGGAGATGCTTAATGCAAGTCTGGAAGGAGAGTTTACAGTCTAACCAGACACCTAGGTATTTGTAGTTGTCCACATATTCTAAGTCAGAACCATCCAGAGTAGTGATGTTGGACGGGTGGGCAGGTGCAGGCAGCGATCGGTTGAATAGCATGCGTTTAGTTTTACTAGCATTTAAGAGCAGTTGGAGGCCACGGAAGGAGAGTTGAATGGCATTGAAGATCATCTGGAGGTTAGTTAACACAGTATACAGAATGGTGTCGAATGGTTAAATGAGAATGGTCTCATTTAACATGAGATCTGCTCTAGCTTTACAGGAATGTGGCTCTGAATGTACAGTGCCTTCGGAAAATATTCAGACCCCTTGACTTTTCCACATTTTGTTACGTTACAGCCTTATTCTAAAATGGATTAAATAAATACAAATCCTCAGCAATCTACACACAATGCCCCGTACTGACAAAGCGAAAACAGAATACCTTATTTACATAAGTATTCAGACCTTTTGCTAGGAGACTCGAAATTGAGCTCAGGTGCATCCTGTTCCCATTGATTTTCCTTGAGATGTTTCTACAACTTGATTGGAGTCCACCTGTGGTAAATTCAATTTATTGGACATCATTAGGGCTCCTGAGTGGTGCAGTGGTCTAAGGCACTGCATCAGTGCTAGAGGCGTCACTACAGACCCTGGTTCGATCCTGGGCTGTATCACAACCGGTCGTGATTGGGAGTCCCTTAAGGCAGCGCACAATTGGCCCAGCGCTGTCTGGGTTAGGTTTTAGCCTGGGTAGGCCGTCATTGTAAATAACAATTTGTTTTTAACTGACTTGCCTAGTTAAATAAAGGTTTAAAAAATGTGTCTAGTTAAATCAAGGTTTTTAACAACACCCGTGCCAACACATCCTTCAGACATCGGGTTCTCTGGCATTATCACTTCATTATGTTTGTGACAGAGTTCTCAGTACCTGTTCAGGCAGGTGAAATACGACAGACACCACTTCTTGTTCTGGTCCAGAGGCACGACGTGGGACCCGGAACACTTCTGGTATACGACTGGGGTGGGGGCACAAGGAGGAACAGGGGTTTTGGAAGGAGTTGATAATGGTTGTGACAGTGTATGACATCACTGTCCTACTGATGGCTAGGGTGCTATAGTTGTCTCTTAACAATTTTGACTTTCTCTCCTTGTGTCCTGTCCTCCATGATCACTGACCTGGCAACACTTGAAAGGTGGAGGCAATATGGTGAAAACCTATCCAGTTCTCTCATGAAGGAAAGGAGACAAGGAACATGAGTTCGGCCCAACAGACTGGGAAACACTCACTTAGACAGTGAAAGCTCTGTCACCATCTGTGTGTGTGTGTGTTTGTAATGTTTGTTACTGTTTGTGTGTTTGCAGCAAACAACACTTGCACTTGACCCCCCCCCCCTCCCCTTTCTAGCTCTGCCTTTGTTGATAACTACTTTATTGAGGAAATGTGTACATACTATGCCTGTGATATGTGGTTGTCCCACCTAACTATCTTAAGATTAATGAACTAACTGTAAGTCTGCTAAATGGCTCAAAGTTCAAATGTTTGTGTGTGTGTGCGTGTGGGACTGTGACTGTCTGTGTGTGTTTGTCTGCACTCCCATTTATGAAGATGGATTTATGGGTTGCTGCCAGGGCACATTTGAGAAAGAGCGGAGGGAGTGTGGGGGGGGGGGGGGGGGGGGGGGGGAGATGCAGTGACCGGACCTCACAGAGTGATGCAGGGAAATTTAATATGCACATTCATGAAAATATAATGCAGTGCAGGGCAGAATGCACACAACAATAAAGAAAAGGCCACTTAATGAAGGTTATGACTGAATAATTCAACCTAATAAGAGCAGAGAGTGACACACACAATGGCCGCACTGGGCTCAGATGAAAAACAACAAGCCATATATTTATTTTGACATGTAAATAAGGTGTGTTTCTATGTTATTGTGCAGATAGATGAATATACAGTGAAATGACTTTCTCTGTACTATTATGTACTAGATGGCCACGTAATAAGACTTTCAGTATTTTTGCCTTAAAGTTGTGGTTAATAACCAAAACCATATTCAAATGTTTAATTTTCCTCTATTTTTATTTCTCTTTCCCAACCTAACACACTCTACTGTCTTCTCTCCCTATGTGTGCAATGGGTCATGTGTCCACAATTGTACACAGCGGGAAAGTAGATTTTCGGTGAGACAGTGCCCACATGAAAAAAAGACTATAGTATTCTGTTTTTGCAGACTTTACTGTGGTATACTGTAGGATTTACTGTAGTGCTTTTACAGACCGTAGTATACTGTAGTATTTAATATAGTGTTTTGTTTTATTATGTTTGACAAATATATAAAGAGTACATTTTCCATAACCTGTAGCTAGGTCGATAGGTAGGTAGGACAGCTAGTTTAGCACTTCAGATCTTGTCTATAATCTGTATGGAACACAATATGGTCTATACTTGGCAATGTAGGTTTGTCACTTATGGGTGGCACAGATTGGGATATGGGGAGGGGAATGGGAAGGGTATATGCAAATGAAATATTGCAGTATTTCGTATAGTTAAAAAAGTGTAGTGTTTTTGCGGACATAACTGTAGTATTTACTGCAATCGTTTTTGTGGGTATGATACTGTAGTATTTACTCTAGTATTCTACAGTATATTACAACATTATATAGTATGTACTACACATGATAGAGAGATGCTAAAGTGTGTAGTATAGTATTCTACAGTATACTAGAGAATTCTATAGTTAGTACTGTAGTATTCTATAGTAATGTGGGTGCTCTGATTAGCTACAGCTTCAGGAAGACCAACATCCTGAAGGAGATTGCCAAAACACAGAGTGACCATGCCAAGGACAACTTCCTGCCCCATGACTACAAACTGGGGTGTCTGGCATAGAACCACATAGGACCCCATCACCTTGCTCATTGACTGGTCAAACAGCCAAGGGCTGTCCCAGATTCTGCATGTGGGTTAACATGACACTTGATTCACATTTTTTGGCTCAGTCAGTGTGATCATTTAACATGTTTTGCGATAAAATCAATACATTCACACAGGCTAATGGACACGTGTTAACTCAGTAACACTCTCCAGCTCTTAAAGTAAAGGCATTAACAGGAGCGTAAAGGATAGTGTGTATTGGCATCAGAAAGAGTGTGTATATGTTTGAGTATGGATGTATCAGTGTGCTTGTTTGAGTGTTTATAAGGATTGGGCTGTTTCAGATCAATGCTGTGATGGATGAAATGGAAAACAGTACGCGAGAGCCTCCCATTGGCCTGTAAAGCCAGCAGACCTGTGACCAATGACTTCAAGTGGACTGTAGTTTTAGTTTGTCACTGAGCTCTGCTTGAGTGATGCAGGGGCTGGGAAGCCAAGTATCCTGCTCAGAATCAGCCAGCAGGACACAGTAAAGGGGATGGACCCGATCCTCCTGCTCCCACTACAAGAATAAACATTCCCTGATCTGCTGTAAAGAAACACACACGCACGCACGCACGCACGCACACACACACACACACACACGTTTGTTTTACTCTCCTTGTGGGGACCAAACAATTGATTCCGATTCAAAATCCTATCTTCCCTAACCCTAACATCTAAACTTAACCCGAAACCCTAACCCCTAACATCTAAACTTAACCCGAAACCCTAACCCCTAACATCTAAACTTAACCCGAAACCCTAACCCCTAAGCCGCCTAAAATAACCTTTTTCTTTTTGGGGACCGGCGAAATGTCCACACTTGTCAGAATTTTCCTTGTTTTACTATCCAATAGTAAAACCAAACACACACACACACACACACAAAGAGCACAGTGGTGTTGGTTTGCGCCTCTTTATTGAAGACACTCGTCACAGTTGGTCTGTTTTAACGTCTGTCCCATCCGGACCACAACAGGAGCTAATGGAGCCTTTATGAGTGGGGGATATATGGAGATGGGATGGAGGGCAGCCAGTATCTGACACATCTACCCTGGTAATCCCCCTGTCTTATGTCCTCTAGCATTGAGCAGGGACCACGATCAATGGCCTCTTTATTGCGGTGCAGGGAAGATGGGGGCAGATGGAACATGTTTCCGGTATGGCTGCTCCTCGTGAATGCCATTTCACAGGCATGAGACGCAATAAAACTAGCAATATGAAAGTACATGGAGCCAAAATGGCTGAGGTGGTAGTCGTAATAAATGCTGTGAAAGCTAGAATGGCTGATCATGACATATTGTGTTTTTCCTGAAGGAGTGTCTCCACAGCTCTTAAGAAAGGGGGAATAGCCCAAACTATAGGTCATCTATAACGTGCATATTAAACATTAAATACACACTAAAATTATACATGATGTCACCATTGCATACAACTGCCTACTCTTGTTATTGAAATAGTGCCCCTGACGCTCCCCTCATATTGTGGCACATCTCAGGTACTATCAATACTACAGATTCATAAGAACATTTGGCAGGTAATGTCATAACACTACACAAGGTTGTATTCACTGAAGTGTCAAAGCACCCAGATAAGACCAGAGGGATCCTGATGCACTCAGCGACCGTTGGAGGTAGAGAGAGATAGAGGGATGACTTCTACGGCAATGCAGGTTCTATGAAAGAGCCTGGAGACATGTCTGATGGATTATGTCAGCATTGATCCACCTGACTTAAGCATTTCCTTGTTTTGCCCATGGGTTTTCCAACACCATTTATAAGTCCCCAACCAGGGTTAGCATTGATAAGGCGAGTGGAGCAGGGACACTCTGGGTTAGTGGTGGTGTGTGTCTTCAGTGTGACCTTGTGTCTAACGCATCATATGTCAGTAGGCCATGTTATCACAACAGGGATCACTTCCTTGATTGACTTAATTGATGTCAAGGATGGAATTCCCACATGCTAATGCAGGTTGATGTTGCAATGTTTTGATAGAGGGGCATGGGTGGGTCAAAGGACATGGGTCATAAAGAGAGACCCCTGTGTCTAACCAATTTTAGGTTTCTAGGGATGGAATGGGATCCTGTCAAAGTCTCAGAGACATAACACTGGACATGGTGTTAGTGAGATTTCCCATTATATTTGCATGCCTTTGAAAGTTGGCTGGTTAGTTTGTGTTTTAATTAACCTCAATGATCTACTCCTGCATAGTAACTCTTCGGTCATTATCTCCATGCCAGAAACAGTGGTTACCTCTAGTTGAATCCTTAATGGAAACTGTAAGCTAAATGCTACAACAGCTTTGGAGCTAACCTAGCTCCTTGTCTCATATAAGCCTATCTCACGAGGAGGGTGACCCAGAAACACTTGGAGGAGAGACGTCCAGGTAGAAATGAAAGAGAGGCCTCAATTAGTGTGACCTGGAAAAACCTGTCCCAAACTAAGTGTGATGGAGGACATTTGTCAATGTCCTATGTTCCATAGAAGTCAAGAGCTTAAGTCAAGTAAGTCATGAGGTGGACAGGCAATGCCAACATCCATACATCTGGTTGGGGTCACACCCATTTGAAATCTACCGTGTCTTAGAGAAGACTATAGGACATAGGGGAGGATTTCAGAGTGTTATCATCTAGTGCCACGTTTTCAGATAACCGAAGGGTATCCTTGCTGACATTGGACATGCCCACATCATCAGATGATAAGCAGGTGGACAATGGGGGCTGATGTCTCACTGAGAAAAGGAGAGATAAAGAAAGGGAGAAAGAGAGGGTGAATACAAATCGATGCAGGGTATAAACCAGACCTTTTCAGAGAATGCCCCATGGGAATCAGTCAGTCAGACAGGAGGGCAGTGAGTCGACATAGCACAAATATGTATGCACTCACTACTGTATGTCGCTCTGGATAAGAGCATCTGCTAAATGACAAAAATGTAAATGTAAGCATGTACACATGCCTACACATACCCTGCCAATCACACACATCCATTCATCACACGCTTACATAAACAGTCATGGCATCATAAAACGCAAACACGGCAATCAGCCTTGGACAGAGGAGAGGAATAAAACAGTTTTTATCACTACAGATAAGAGTTGCTTTACTAAAGTAGTTTAAGTGTTGTCACAAAAGTTTCTGTAAATGTTCATTCCAGTCGTGTCCCACTAAACACAAACTGGTTGAATCCATGTTGTTTCAACGTAATTTGTCAATATATTGTGACGTGGAATCTACGTGGAAAATACATTGGATTTGAAATAATTAATTAACAGTTTTTTTTTAGGGTGAAAATATCAAGCACAGGATTATATCATCATGGTAACCAAATTTCAATATAGACAAACATTGCATAAAATATGTAGAATTTCTACCTTTAAAACAACGTCAACTCGTCAACATTATATTCACTATCAGACAAAAATCTATAGGTTGTGCAGCACCTCCTACTGGAAAATAGATCTATCTACAGCTTTACCTTTTGGTCTTGCACCCAGGGTTTTGTCATTGACTATTACCAACGTGCTAGCATGAGAATGATTGTTGAAAGGTCTCCACTTCCCCAACTAAATAGATTCACTGTTGCTATCAAAGTCATTCCAAAGGGAAGGTTTAACAGAGCAAATGAAATGTGACCATACTTTATCACTCATATATCATCAATAATGTTGCTGCTACCATCTCCTATGACCAAAAAGAGCTTCTAAACATCAGAACGGGGATTGTTCACCTTAAACTGGACGAAGAGATTTTCTTCAATGAGTCGGACGCAAGGGATACACTGTTGACACCCGACCAGGCCCCGATTGTCACGACTTCCGCCGAGGTTGGCTCTCCTCTCCTGCCTCTCCTGCTCGGCGGTCGTCGTCACCGTCCTACTAGCCACTACTGTTCCCTTTTCGTGTATCTGTTGGTTTTGTCTGATTGGTTGCACCTGTGTCTTTAGTTAATTAGTGTCTGTATATAATGTAGGTTGTCCCACCCTTGTTTTGTGCGGGATTGTTTATGTTGTCATTCATTTCGTCTATCGGTGTTTTTGTGTTTCTTATTCTCCGGTTAGTCTGTTATCCTGTGTTGGATAATTTCACCCTGTGTGTGTTTGGGTTTACCGTGTTTTGTTCACCGGAGAATAAACTCTATATCGCTATCTGCTCTCTGCGCCTGATTCCACCCACCTTGATTAGACGTGACACTGATCTCCGTGATTTGCTGGAGAAGGAAACAGAGATTCAGAGGCAAAAGATCAGGGTGCCTTGTGAGGACCAGACGACGAGTGGCTAATCTGCCCTTGCCCTCTGTTCTGCTAGCTAACAATCAATAGCTAGAATATAAATAGGATGAACTGAAGGCACGTACAGTGGGGAGAACAAGTATTTGATACACTGCTGATTTTGCAGGTTTTCCTACGTAGAGGTCTGTTATTTGTATCATAGGTACACTTCAACTGTGAGAGACGGAATCTAAAACAAAAATCCAGAAAATCACATTGTATGATTTTTAAGTAATTCATTAGCATTTTATTGTATGACATAAGTATTTGATACATCAGAAAAGCAGAACTTAATATTTGGTACAGAAACCTTTGTTTGCAATTACAGCAGCCTCTGGTAAGATACGGGGCGGGGGCCTATGCATTTATGTAAACAACAGTTGGTGCACGATATCTAAGGAAGTCTCAAAGTTTTGCTCGCATGAGGTGGAGTATCTTATAACAAGCTGCAGATAAGCTCGTCCTCCATTTGTCAAATCTGACCACAACTCTATCCTCCTGATTCCTGCTTACAAGCAAAAATTAAAGCAGGAAGCACCAGTGACTCGGTCTATACAAAAAGTGGTCAGATGAAGCAGATGCTAAACTACAGGACTGTTTTGCTAGCACAGACTGGAACATGTTCTGGGATTCTTCCGATGGCATTGAGAAGTACACCACATCAGTCACTGGCTTTATCAATAAGTGCATCGAGGATGTCGTCCCCACACTGACTGTATGTACATACCCCAACCAGAAGCCATGAATTACAGGCAACACTCGCACTGAGCTAAAGGGTAGTGCTGCCGCTTTCAAGGAGCGGGACTCTAACCCGGAAGCTTATAAGAAATCCCGCTATGCCCTCCAACGAACCATCAAACAGGCAAAGCATCAATACAGGACTAAGATCGAATTGTACTACACTGGCTCCGACGCTCTTTGGATGTGGCAGGGCTTGCAAACTATTACAGACTACAAAGGGAAGCACAGCCGAGAGCTGCCCAGTGACACGAGCCTACCAGACGAGCTAAATAACTTCCATGCTCGCTTCGAGGCAAGTAACACTGAAACATGCATGAGAGCATCAACTGTTCCGGATTACCGTGTGATCACGCTCTCCGCAGCCGATGTGAGTAAGACCTTTAAACAGGTCAACATTCAGACAGATTACCAGGACGTGTACTCCAAGCATGCGCTGACCAACTGGCAAGTGTCTTCACTGACATTTTCCACCTCTCCTTGTCTGAGTCTGTAATACCAACATGTTTCAAGCAGACCACCATAGTCCCTGTGCCCAAGAACACTAAGGTAACCTGCCTAAATGACTACAGACCTGTAGCACTCATGTATGTAGCCATGAAATGCTTTCAAAGGCTGATCATGGCTCACATCAACACCATTATCCCAGAAACCCTAGACCCACTCCAATTTGCATACCACACCAACAGATCCACAAATCTCTATTGCACTCCACACTGCTTTCCCACCTGGACAAAAGGAACACCTATGTGAGAATGCTATTCATCCTCAAAACTCATCACCAAGCTAAGGACCCTGGGACTAAACAGCTCCCTCTGCAACTGGATCCTAGACTTCCTGACGGGCCACTCCCAGGTGGTAAGGGTAGGTAACAACACATCCGCCACGCTGATCCTCAACACGGGGGCCCCTCAGGAGTGCGTGCTCAGTCCCCTCCTGCACTCCTGTTCACTCATGACTGCACGGCCAGGCACAACTCCAACACCATCATTAAGTTTGCTGATGACACAACATGTGGTGCAAGGCCTGATCACCGACAAGGATGAGACATCCTATAGGAAGGAGGTCAGAGACTTGACCATGTGGTGCAAGGACAACAACCTCTCCCTCAACGTGATCAAGACAAAGGAGATGATTGTGGACTACAGGAAAAAGAGGACTGTGCACGCCCCCATTCTACTCGATTGGGCTGTAGTGGAGCAGGTTGGGAGCTTCAAGTTCCTTGGTCTCCACATCAACAACAAACTAACATGGTCCAAGCACACCAAGACAGTCATAAAGAGGGCACGACAAAACCTATTCCCCCCTCGGGAGACTGAAAGAATTTGGCATGGGTCCTCAGATCCTAAAAATATTTTTACAGCTGCATCATCGAGAGCATCCTGACAGGTTTCACCACTGCCTGGTATGGCAACTGCTCGGCCTCCGACCGTAAGGCACCACAGAGGGTATTGCGTACGGCCCAGAACATCACAGGGGCCAAGCTCCCTGCGATCCAGGACCTCTATACCAGACGGTGTCAGAGGAAGACTCCATCCATCCTAGTCATTGTCATGTACTGTCATGTTGTCTTGTCTCTGTCCTTTCCCTTCACCCTGTCTCCCTCTGCTGGTCGTTGTTATGTTACCTTTTCTCCCCCTCTTTTCCCCAGCTGTGCCTTGTCTCCTCCTAATTACCCATTCACCCCGTTCCCCACCTGTTCCCTTTTTCCCTCTGATTAGGTCCCTATATCTCTCTCTGTTTCTGCTCCTGTCCTTGTCGGATTCTTGTTTGTTTGTTTGTGTCATTCATGCCTGAACCAGACCATCGTCGTGTTCCTGTAACCTTGTCCTGTCCTGTCGGAATCTGCCTGTCCGTCTGAGCCTACGTTTTGTTTTGTAATTAAAGATACTCTGTTTTGTTAATTCGCTTTTGGGTCCTCATTCACGCACCGTAACAGAAGAATCCGACCAAGAATGGACCCAGCGACTTCGGATCCTCTCCACTCAGCCGTCGAGATCCAGGGAGCGATGCTAGGCAGACACGAGCAGGAATTGTCTGCTGCTCGACATGCCGTTGAGACCCTGGCCACCCAAGTCTCCAACCTCACAGAACAGGTTCACCATCTCCGCCTCGATCCACCGGCCACTTCCAGGGCTTTCGAATCTCCGGAGCCCAGAATCAATAACCCGCCGTGTTACTCTGGGGAGCCCACTGAATGCCGCTCGTTCCTCACCCAGTGTGATATTGTGTTTTCTCTCCAGCCCAACACTTACGCCAGGAGCACTGCTCGTGTCGCCTACGTCATATCTCTCCTTACTGGACGGGCTCGTGAGTGGGGCACGGCAATCTGGGAGGCAAGGGCTGAGTGTACTAACCAGTATCAGGACTTTAAGGAGGAGATGATACGGGTTTTTGATCGATCTGTTTTTGGGGAGGAGGCTTCCAGGGCCCTGTCTTCCCTATGTCAAGGCAATCGATCCATAACAGACTACTCTATTGAGTTTCGCACTCTTGCTGCCTCCAGTGGCTGGAACGAGCCGGCTTTGCTCGCTCGTCTTCTGGAGGGTCTCCGCGCAGAGGTAAAGGATGAGATTCTCTCCCGGGAGGTTCCTTCCAGCGTGGATTCCTTGATTGAACTCGCTATTCGCATTGAGCGACGGGTTGATCTTCGTCACCGAGCTCGTGGAAAGGAGCTCGCGTTCTCCGTTGCCCCCCTCTCCGCATCACTACCATCTTCCTCTGCCGGCTCGGGAGCTGAGCCTATGCAGCTGGGAGGTATCCGCATCTCGACTAAGGAGAGGGAACGGAGAATCACCAACCGCCTCTGTCTCTATTGCGGTTCTGCTGGTCATTTTGTCACTTCATGTCCAGTAAAAGCCAGAGCTCATCAGTAAGCGGAGGGCTACTGGTGAGCGCTACTACTCCTGTCTCTCCTTCAAGATCCTGCACTACCTTGTCGGTCCATCTACGCTGGACCGGTTCGTCAGCTTCCTGCAGTGCCTTAATAGACTCTGGGGCGGAGGGCTGTTTTATGGACGAGACCTGGGCTCGGGAACATGACATTCCTCTCAGACAGTTAAGGGAGTCCACGGCCTTGTTCGCCCTGGATGGTAGTCCTCTCCCCAGGATTCAGCGTGAGACGCTACCTTTAACCCTCACTGTTTCTGGTAATCATAGCGAAACCATTTCTTTTTTGATTTTTCGTTCACCTTTTACACCTGTTGTTTTGGGCCATCCCTGGCTAGTTTGTCATAATCCTTCCATTAATTGGTCTAGTAATTCTATCCTCTCCTGGAACGTCTCTTGTCATGTGAAATGTTTAATGTCTGCTATCCCTCCTGTTTCCTCTGTTTCTTCTTCACAGGAGGAGCCTGGTGATTTGACAGGGGTGCCGGAGGAATATCACGATCTGCGCACGGTGTTCAGTCGGTCCAGGGCCACCTCTCTTCCTCCACACCGGTCGTATGATTGTAGTATTGATCTCCTTCCGGGAACCACTCCCCCCCGGGGTAGACTATACTCTCTGTCGGCTCCCGAACGTAAGGCTCTCGAGGATTATTTGTCTGTAGCTCTTGACGCCGGTACCATAGTCCCCTCCTCCTCTCCCGCCGGAGCGGGGTTTTTTTTGTCAAGAAGAAGGACGGGTCTCTGCGCCCCTGCATAGATTATCGAGGGCTGAATGACATAACAGTTAAGAATCGTTATCCGCTTCCTCTTATGTCTTCAGCCTTCGAGATCCTGCAGGGAGCCAGGTTTTTCACTAAGTTGGACCTTCGTAACGCTTACCATCTCGTGCGCATCAGGGAGGGGGACGAGTGGAAGACGGCGTTTAACACTCCGTTAGGGCACTTTGAATACCGGGTTCTTCCTTTCGGCCTCGCTAACGCTCCAGCTGTCTTTCAGGCATTAGTCAATGATGTCCTGAGAGACATGCTGAACATCTTTGTTTTCGTTTACCTTGACGATATCCTGATTTTTTCACCGTCACTCCAGATTCATCTTCAGCACGTTCGACGTGTCCTCCAGCGCCTTTTAGAGAATTGTCTTTTTGTGAAGGCTGAGAAGTGCACTTTTCATGCCTCCTCCGTCACATTTCTCGGTTCTGTTATTTCCGCTGAAGGCATTAAGATGGATCCCGCTAAGGTCCAAGCTGTCATTGATTGGCCCGCTCCTAAGTCACGCGTCGAGCTGCAGCGCTTTCTCGGCTTCGCGAACTTCTATCGTCGTTTCATCCGAAATTTCGGTCAGGTGGCAGCTCCTCTCACAGCCCTTACTTCTGTCAAGACGTGCTTTAAGTGGTCCGTTTCCGCCCAGGGAGCTTTTGATCTCCTCAAGAATCGTTTTACATCCGCTCCTATCCTTGTTACACCTGACGTCTCTAGACAGTTCGTTGTCGAGGTTGACGCGTCAGAGGTGGGCGTGGGAGCCATTCTTTCTCAGCGCTCCCTCTCTGACGACAAGGTCCACCCATGCGCGTATTTTTCTCATCGCCTGTCCCCGTCGGAACGTAACTATGATGTGGGAAACCGCGAACTGCTCGCCATCCGGTTAGCCCTAGGCGAATGGCGACAGTGGTTGGAGGGGGCGACCGTTCCTTTTGTCGTTTGGACTGACCATAGGAACCTTGAGTACATCCGTTCTGCCAAACGACTTAATGCGCGTCAGGCGCGTTGGGCGCTGTTTTTCGCTCGTTTCGAGTTCGTGATTTCTTATCGTCCGGGCTCTAAGAACACCAAGCCTGATGCTTTATCTCGTCTCTTCAGTTCTTCAGTAGCCTCCACTGACCCCGAGGGGATTCTCCCTGAGGGGCGTGTTGTCGGGTTGACTGTCTGGGGAATTGAGAGGCAGGTAAAGCAAGCGCTCACTCACACTCCGTCGCCGCGCGCTTGTCCTAGGAACCTTCTTTTCGTTCCCGTTCCTACTCGTCTGGCCGTTCTTCAGTGGGCTCACTCTGCCAAGTTAGCCGGCCACCCTGGCGTTCGGGGTACGCTTGCTTCCATTCGCCAGCGTTTTTGGTGGCCCACCCGGGAGCATGACACGCGTCGTTTCGTGGCTGCTTGTTCGGTCTGCGCGCAGACTAAGTCCGGTAACTCCCCTCCTGCCGGCCGTCTCAGGCCGCTTCCCATTCCCTCTCGACCGTGGTCTCACATCGCCTTAGATTTTGTCACCGGACTGCCTTCGTCAGCGGGGAAGACTGTTATTCTTACGGTTGTCGATAGGTTCTCTAAGGCGGCTCATTTCATTCCCCTTGCTAAGCTTCCTTCTGCTAAAGAGACGGCACAAATCATCATCGAGAATGTTTTCAGAATTCATGGCCTTCCGTCAGACGTCGTTTCGGACAGAGGTCCGCAATTCACGTCTCAATTTTGGAGGGAGTTTTGCCGTTTGATTGGGGCTTCCGTCAGTCTCTCTTCCGGCTTTCACCCCCAGTCTAACGGTCAAGCAGAACGGGCCAATCAGACTATTGGTCGCATCTTACGCAGTCTTTCTTTTCGCAACCCTGCGTCTTGGTCAGAACAGCTCCCCTGGGCAGAATACGCCCACAACTCGCTTCCTTCGTCTGCAACCGGGCTATCTCCTTTTCAGAGTAGCCTCGGGTACCAGCCTCCGCTGTTCTCATCTCAGTTCGCCGAGTCCAGCGTCCCCTCCGCTCAGGCTTTTGTCCAACGTTGCGAGCGCACCTGGAAGAGGGTCAGGTCTGCACTTTGCCGTTATAGGACGCAGACTGTGAGGGCTGCTAATAAGCGTAGAACTAAGAGTCCTAGATATTGTCGCGGTCAGAGAGTTTGGCTCTCCACTCAGAACCTTCCCCTTAAGACGGCGTCTCGCAAGTTGACCCCGCGGTTCATTGGTCCGTTCCGTATTTCTCGGGTCATTAATCCTGTCGCAGTTCGACTTCTTCTTCCGCGATACCTTCGTCGCGTCCACCCGGTCTTCCATGTCTCTTGTGTTAAGCCCGTTCTTCGCGCCCCCGCTCGTCTTCCCCCCCCCCCCCCCCATCCTTGTCGAGGGCGCACCCATCTACAGGGTCCGCAGGATTTTGGACATGCGTCCTCGGGGCCGTGGTCACCAGTACCTTGTTGATTGGGAGGGGTACGGTCCGGAGGAGAGGAGTTGGGTTCCCTCTCGGGACGTGCTGGACCGTGCGCTGATCGAGGATTTCCTCCGTTGCCGCCAGGTTTCCTCCTCGAGTGCGCCAGGAGGCGCTCGGTGAGTGGGGGGGTACTGTCATGTACTGTCATGTTGTCTTGTCTCTGTCCTTTCCCTTCACCCTGTCTCCCTCTGCTGGTCGTTGTTATGTTACCTTTTCTCCCCCTCTTTTCCCCAGCTGTGCCTTGTCTCCTCCTAATTACCCATTCACCCCGTTCCCCACCTGTTCCCTTTTTCCCTCTGATTAGGTCCCTATATCTCTCTCTGTTTCTGCTCCTGTCCTTGTCGGATTCTTGTTTGTTTGTTTGTGTCATTCATGCCTGAACCAGACCATCGTCGTGTTCCTGTAACCTTGTCCTGTCCTGTCGGAATCTGCCTGTCCGTCTGAGCCTACGTTTTGTTTTGTAATTAAAGATACTCTGTTTTGTTAATTCGCTTTTGGGTCCTCATTCACGCACCGTAACAGTCATAGACTGCTCTCTCTGTTACCGCACGGCAAGAGGTACCGGAGCGCCAAGTCTAGGTCCAAGAGGCTTCTAAACAGCTTCTACCCCCAAGCCATAAGACTCCCGATCAGCTAATCAAATGGCTACCCAGACTATCCCCCCCCCCCCCCACGCTGCTACTACTCTCTTTTATTATCTATGCATTGCCACTTTAACAACCCTACCTGCATGTACAGTTGAAGTCAGAAGTTTACATAAACCTTTAAGCCAAATACATTTAAACTCAGTTTTTCACAATTCCTGACATTTAATCCTAGTAAAAATGCCCTGTCTTAGGTCATTTAGGATCACCACTTTATTTTAAGAATGTGAAATGTCAGAATAATAGTAGAGAGATTGATTTATTGCAACTTTTATTTATTTAATCACATTCCCAGTGGGTCAGAAGTTTACATACACTCAATTAGTATTTGGTAGCATTGCCTTTAAATTGTTTAACTTGGGTCAAACGTTTCGGGTAGCCATACCTGTTGTATTCGGTGCATGTGACAAATAACATTTGAATTTATTTGATGGCATTTAGGTCTATATAGCATTTGCAAGTCATCAAAAGCTATTGTTTCAATTCAACCCAGAATTCAACAAGAAATAGACAATACAATAGGCCTAGGGCTTCAAGCACTAGTTGATTTCAAATGTAATGATATTTAGTGATAGACTAAGTCAGTGGTACAGATGGAACTATGCAAGCAAAAGATACATCTCCTTGACATGTTGATATTTGGTTTTATAACAAATAAATATATGTATTTCCAGCAAGCCATGACACCCATCATCTCAGATGGTTTGGAAATCGTTTTTTGTAGTTAGAAATAGACACGATTTGCATTCCTGAAACATTATTTTGTTTACGTTTTATTTGATCTCTGAGAAATTAAGCAAATTGTGCAAATTGGCCATATTATTTTAAATAATGCAAGTGACTTCAATGAGTGATTTCTCTAACCGGCGGAATAAACACCACCAGATTGATAGGGAATACATGACATCGTATGGAGAAGATGCAATACACCAAGTCACAGCTTCATGCTACTTGTCAAACATAGAGAGCTAATACTGTATACTGGTTGTTAGGGTTTGATTGGCATGGGCTGTGGGGGGTCCGTGGTTGGCCTTTGACAATTATTTTATTAGTTTGGTCCAAATTGTATGTTGAGTACTTTATTTATTGAATATCATCTGAATTCTATAAATTAAAATGGCCAATTTGGGTGCAATTAATTAGCTTAATTTCCAATTATATATAAAATGTAATATCAACAAAATAATGTTTCAGGAATGCTAATCGTATCTGTTACTAATTACAGAAACATTTTCAGAACCATCTGAGATGGTTGGTGTCGAAAACCACTTTCTTGTGCTTTTTGAGGTGGAATGACCCAGAAGATAAACATATACATTTCTCTTATGTAATCATATAAAACATGCATGTCCAAGATAGCATGCATAGGTCGTCGCAGGTCTGTGGAGATTTTCACAATTGATGTAATAACCTGTGAAGAATCTCGAACGGCATTGATCACTAGCACCATGTAATCTAAACTGCAATCCAGGTCATTTGGTTCTGCTATTAGATGAAGCACAGTGATAAAACAATCCGTTGTATAAATAAACAAAATATCTGACATTGTATTCTCATTTGAACTTTGCTGTGCTTTTAAATATTTTGAAAGCCATTTGGGTGACAACTAAACCAAAAATCAGATTTTTTTTTCCCATTTGAATATGGTTGTGCCTGTAGATGGTTGAAAGCATAAGGATAGCACATTGGAAATTCAACTACCTTTTGGCTGTGTGTGTGAGTATAGGTTGAAATATCATTGATCAACGTCTCGAAATATTTACCCATTATCCGCGTTGAAATGGCGTGGTGTGCCCAGTTCATACTGCATGGCCTCTAATAACTGGTTCAGCAGGCGGTCCAGACCTTAAGGATCTGTCCCTCCATCACCGCACAGAGAGTCATAATGAGTTAGAAAGCGCAACACAGGCTAATTCTCCCACAACCGCTGTGACTCTCCAGCCAGTATGGAGGCTCACCGTAAAAATACTCTCCTGCTGTGTTGTGTAAAGCCAACTAGCTCTCACAGTATCACCTCAGAATTAGACGTTTATCCATGTTTCTCAAATGTCAAATTTCAAAGTGTTTAAGGTTAAGTTTAGGCATTAACTCCAAACGTTTTAAGGTTAGGGTTAAGTTTAGCCATTAACTCCGAAATCTTTAGGTTCGGTATTAACTCCAAATGATTAAGGTAAAAATCTTAAAAACAACTTTCTATTGCTAGATTTGAACATGCAACCTTTGGCACCAGAGGCAGATGGATTCAGAGATGCAACCTTTGGCATCAGAGGCAGATGGATTCAGAGATGCAACCTTTGGCAGCAGAGGCAGATGGATTCAGAGATGCAACCTTTGGCACCAGAGGCAGATGGATTCAGAGATGCAACCTTTGGCACCAGAGGCAGATGGATTCAGAGATGCAACCTTTGGCACCAGAGGCAGATGGATTCAGAGATGCAACCTTTGGCACCAGAGACAGATGCTTACGCCCATCCGCCATCCCGTCCACAACACCCTAGCTAAATTGAAACCTACCTGAAGGCAACATCGCTCACTGTTGCCCCTAGTGGACAGTTTCATCTGCCAACGTCCTCAGACATGAATGGACGTTGAATAATGACTTGTACCATGGGTGACCTGGCTGTGTAGAGCAGCCTAAAATCAGCATATGTAATGCAGGCTGGCACCAGTAGGGCTGATGGCAGATCTGCAGCGGTGTCTCCCCAGTACATCCCAGTAGCAGATGGATCAGAGCGAGACAGAGAGACAAAGAGAAAAGAGGCCCTGTGGATAATGTGATGAATCCATTTGGCTATGATACAACTCACAGTGTGAGGCTGCTGGATTCATGTAGTAAATAATGCCTTCACAGTTTGATAAACATTTCCTAGTGTTTTATTTCTCCTCACTGGTTCTGTTGTTCCCTCTGTGTGGTGAGGAGGAGCAGGCTTCCCCAACCAAGGCACTAGCCTAGGACCTTCAGGTCCTATACTGTGGCTTTGCAAGGAAAAGTTAGTAATTTAGCCCTTTTAAACCTTTGTTGCCCACAAATGAGATCCTGCCCTCGTGGATGATACGGTAAGGACGATTCCAAGAATACAAACTGGTTTCAATTGATCCCCTAAGTACCTGGAAATCTATCCAAAAGAGAGCAGTTAAGGTGTTTAAACTGAGATGTAACAAATTGCAGAAAGAGCGTTTGTATACTTCTGTGTTCAGCTGAAATGGGAAGTCGACAGGCCGTTTGTCTTCCAGGTGGTGTATCTGTCGTCCTTCGTGGCCTGTTCCTCACGCTGGCAGATAAAGAGATTAGCAGAGTGCTGAGCGCTGTGGGCACAGCACGCACGCTCGTACAGCACGCACGCTCGTACAGCACGCACGCTCGTAATGGACTCGTAAATTCTGCTGACGTAAAAGGAAAAAGGAAAAGAGAAAGAGAGGAGGAGGGGTTGAGGGAAGAAGAAGAAAACCATCAGTGCGCGATCTCTCTCTCTCTCTGCCAGCTGGTGTTTCTGGAGAGGCTAAGACCTTGGTTGAGGAGACATGAGCTGTGTTGAGATGACATGAGGGATTTGATGTTGCAACAACATTAGAGTGTGATTAAAGAAAGTTTTAGTATACTGTTTTGGGCTTGCTGATACCTTAGAATGTTTATGGCACCCTGAACAGCTAGGCTATTCTGGAGGGTCTATTATCCTTTTTACACTACAGGGCCGACCCAAACCAAACTGTGCTGGCTTGGATATTTTCTTTTTAAACAATTGTCTTTTTGGGCACACTTCCAGCAGATATGGTGGATGTGTAACCAGGCCAGCTTGGTTTGGCTCAGCTCGGCTCAGTACTGTGAAAAGCACTTAAGACAAATACTGATAGATGAATGTTCAATTGCACCAATGACATGACTCAAATGACGGAGTTTGTGTTTAATGTAGATTTAGTGCTACAAATAAAAGCAGAGTTTAGTCTAATGGTGACATACACGGAGTACTTCTTTATGACAGACTGGCCAGGTGAATCCAGGTGAAGCTATGATCCCTTATTGATGTCACTTGTTAAATCCACTTCAATCAGTGTAGATGAAGGGGAGGAGACAGGCTAAAGAAAGATTTTTAAGCAACTCAATATTTGGAAGGTGCTCCTAATGTTTGGTATACTCAATGTAGATGCCAGACAGTGGCACTCTCTCATGTTGCTCCCCTCTCAGGCAGATGGATGGGAGCCCAGATATCGACCTGCTCTTTATTCCCAGCCTGCATGGCTTTATTAAGGCATTCCAACACGGTTTTCCCAGGGAGAATCCCAAATGAGGTGCAGATAAGGAGGATCCGTGACTAACACCTCATGGCAGTGATGATGTGGCTCCTACAGGCCCAAAACCAATATTGATTGTGAAGTCCTAAAGCAGTTTTAATGTGGTTTGCGTCTCAATGTGTCTTTCAGGGGGAGATTAATGGTTTCTCTATGAAACAAACAACCAAATATAATGATAATGAACAGTTGCACCAAGACTGACTGGGACTCCCTGCTGCTCTTATCTCTCTATCTCCCTTTCATTGTCAAAACCACCTGAATGTCACTGACAGAACCAACCTAAAACAGTTTAAGCATTTGATGGCAGGAAGTTTAAATGGAAATAGTACTTTCCTTATACTGGGTTGGGTGCCATTCATGGTGAAGTGAAGTTGATAACTAATGAGTAAATGGTTGGAAACAGCAGATAATCTGCCAATGTACTGAGTTCTCCTCCGCTTGGCACAGAGGGCATCTCTGATTCAATTAACCCAGGAAGCACACTAGCTGACCCATACCACAATTGATCTCAATTTCTCTAGGCTTACCAACATAGACCACTGTCATGGCATTCTACGACTCTGGTGAGCATGGCAACGGGGTTATCTCCTCCAGTGATAAAGCCAGTGAGGGAAGCCTATGAATGCATTTAAAAGTCTGTTTGATTATCTTGTCTCTGTGGTCTCTATGGGAAAACAGTCTATAGGCTACCGGTGGAACTAACCCCATGGTGTCCTCCGTTGGAGATAAAGAATTTGTAGAACTCACTTCATGAATATGCCAGGATCAATCCCACCTGTCCACTGCTTTTGGCCGCTCTGCTGTACTTGAAGGCTGGGCTCTATAGTCCTTATGGAGCTGCTGGGATTCTGATTATCGCCTGGATTGGACATCCATTACTTCAGCGTGATAACTGTCCGGTGCACTTCTCCACCTCTCTGCATCCCAAACACACACGCACACAGACTCAGATGCACGTGCACGCACTCATACACACACACACACACACACACACGTACATGCACATACACATGTGATGAAAGGTTAGCTCAGGTTAATCCCCTGCAGTTTTATTGGCCGCTGCTCACAACAGCATGCTCAAGTCAGAGGCCATATTGTGTAAATGAAGAGTTGGCACTTAAATCAATTGTGATGAATTACTTAAAAGTGATGGCCCTTGTGAAGATCATACTCAAGGCCAGGTTATGACCCTAGTCACAAGATCCAGGGCCTCGTGTTCTAAAGCAGAACCTTTACCATAGTCTCACCTGCAAATGTAATTAGTATTTTAACCAGGGATAATTGTTGTGTGTGTTGAGAGTTGATGGTGCCGGTGAAGGCTCATCACTCAACCAAGCACCACAGGTCCAGTACAACACTTATGAGAGGACAGGTCCAGTACAACACTTATGAGAGGACAGGTCCTGTACAACACTTATGAGAGGACAGGTCCAGTACAACACTTATGAGAGGACAGGTCCAGTACAACACTTATGAGAGGACAGGTCCAGTACAACACTTATGAGAGGACAGGTCCAGTACAACACTTATGAGAGGACAGGTCCAGTACAACACTTATGAGAGGACAGGTCCAGTACAACACTTATGAGAGGACATGTCCTGTACAACACTTATGAGAGGACAGGTCCAGTACAACACTTATGATATGAGAGGACAGGTCCTGTACAACACTTATGAGAGGACAGGTCCAGTACAACACTTATGAGAGGACAGGTCCTGTACAACACTTATGAGAGGACAGGTCCAGTACAACACTTATGAGAGGACAGGTCCAGTACAACACTTATGAGAGGACAGGTCCAGTACAACACTTATGAGAGGACAGGTCCAGTACAACACTTATGAGAGGACATGTCCTGTACAACACTTATGAGAGGACAGGTCCAGTACAACACTTATGATATGAGAGGACAGGTCCTGTACAACACTTATGAGAGGACAGGTCCAGTACAACACTTATGAGAGGACAGGTCCTGTACAACACTTATGAGAGGACAGGTCCAGTACAACACTTATGAGAGGACAGGTCCAGTACAACACTTATGAGAGGACAGGTCCAGTACAACACTTATGAGAGGACAGGTCCAGTACAACACTTATGAGAGGACATGTCCTGTACAACACTTATGAGAGGACAGGTCCAGTACAACACTTATGATATGAGAGGACAGGTCCTGTACAACACTTATGAGAGGACAGGTCCAGTACAACACTTATGAGAGGACAGGTCCTGTACAACACTTATGAGAGGACAGGTCCAGTACAACACATATGAGAGGACAGGTCCTGTACAACACTTATGAGAGGACAGGTCCAGTACAACACTTATGATATGAGAGGTCCAGTACAACACTTATGAGAGGACAGGTCCAGTACAACACTTATGAGAGGACAGGTCCAGTGCAACACTTATGAGAGGACAGGTCCAGTACAACACTTATGAGAGGACAGGTCCTGTACAACACTTATGAGAGGACAGGTCCAGTACAACACTTATGATATGAGAGGACAGGTCCAGTACAACACTTATGATATGAGAGGTCCAGTACAACACTTATGAGAGGACAGGTCCAGTACAACACTTATGAGAGGACAGGTCCAGTACAACACTTATGAGAGGACAGGTCCAGTACAACACTTATGAGAGGACAGGTCCAGTACAACACTTATGAGAGGACAGGTCCTGTACAACACTTATGAGAGGACAGGTCCAGTACAACACTTATGAGAGGACAGGTCCAGTACTGAAACCATTCCAAGGACAAGCAGCTACAACCGTAACACCCCCCCCCCCCCCCTCCCCACACACACACACACAGAGAGACAGTTTGACCTTTCTTAGTCCATTGTTTATTGTTCAGGGGTTGAAATTGCATGCACACCATGCTGTTTTGTGGTTGCTATTTTAGTACTTTACTTGTCCTGATGCTATTTTGTTTGCCTTCCACGATTTAGTGCAGGAATGTTTTTAAACAGCTTTAAAATAACATTAATTTGCAATTCGAAGAATGCGCCTGACAGACATATGTGTATGTTTTCACCATAATCGTCATTTATGAGGGTAAGCAATGTTAATAGATCAAGAAATTGTCTCTGTTAGGTTTCTTGTTTCTTTAACAAAGACCCTTCAAATCAAGTGTTGTTCTTATCTGTGATAAGATACCTCATCCTGATACCTTTTTCCCATGTGTCAGTGGGTCCACTGTAATTCAATAAAGTTCTATTCATCAAAAACTATTCTGAGGCAGCTGTTTTTCTCACCAGTAGCTTAATCAGAACATTAAAAAAACATATTTGCTGAAAAATCCAGAGAGAAAGAGAGGAAAGAGAGCAAGGGAATGTCCCATGGTCATTGTACGAAGGTCAGGAAGGTATTACAGAAGTACAACAACAACAACCCAGCTGTGTTTTCTTCCTTATTTTCCCGTGATGTGATGTGAAATTATATTTAGCCCACCATGACACGACTAGAAGTTCAGTCAGCACCTCTTTACTCTCCCCACTGCTGACAGGACAGACATCCATCCTACCATTTCTATTCCCACTGTAAACCTGACAGGACAGACATCCATCCTACCATTTCTATTCCCACTGTAAACCTGACAGGACAGACATCCATCCTACCATTTCTATTCCCACTGTAAACCTGACAGGACAGACATCCATCCTACCATTTCTATTCCCACTGTAAAGCTGACAGGACAGACATCCATGCTACCATTTCTATTCCCACTGTAAACCTGACAGGACAGACATCCATCCTACCATTTCTATTCCCACTGTAAAGCTGACAGGACAGACATCCATGCTACCACTTCTATTCCCACTGTAAAGCTGACAGGACAGACATCCATGCTACCATTTCTATTCCCACTGTAAAAGCTGACAGGACAGACATCCATGCTACCATTTCTATTCCCCCTGTAAAGCTGACAGGACAGATATCTATGCTACCATTTCTATTCCCACTGTAAAGCTGACAGGACAGACATCCATGCTACCATTTCTATTCCCACTGTAAAGCTGACAGGACAGACATCCATCCTACCATTTCTATTCCCACTGTAAAGCTGACAGGACAGACATCCATGCTACCATTTCTATTCCCACTGTA
This sequence comes from Oncorhynchus mykiss, assembly GCF_013265735.2. Classification (NCBI taxonomy): domain Eukaryota; kingdom Metazoa; phylum Chordata; class Actinopteri; order Salmoniformes; family Salmonidae; genus Oncorhynchus; species Oncorhynchus mykiss. The sequence continues at coordinate 62,219,105 of NC_048581.1, read as the reverse complement.
AAACTGACAGGACAGACATCCATCCTACCATTTCTATTCCCACTGTAAAGCTGACAGGACAGACATCCATGCTACACTCAGCATAGCTGTGCCAGCCAAGAGCACAGTTCAAGTAGAACAAACATGTTTTCATTCAGTTTGCGTGGGTGTCTGTATTTATGCGTGAGCATGAGTGTTTGCTTACATTGTTACATAAATATTTTCTGTCATTTTCAATACTGCGAAAGTGTGACTGTATTTTATGGTCAGCGTGGCCCAGTGGGAAAACATTTGAATAGACTCCCAGGCTCACACAATAGATATGATGACAGATAAAAGTGTATTTACAGGAACACACTTCAACCCCTTGACACACTTTTGTCCCCACCTGCAAAACAGTTACTGTTGAATCACGGCTGGTGTAATCCACATCAACTACTTGGGTTTTTAACAGAAGTAGTTTGATGTTAGCGCTGTAAATGATGACTTGTTGTTATCTTTCTTTTATAACCAGCACTCCTTTGTGACACTTGTCATATTTAGAAATGAATCTGTAATATCATAGACTGAGGGACCCAATACATTACTGCTCTGGCCAGAACTATCACACGTACAAATGCTATTGGTTCAGATGAAAAGAGAAAGAAGAGAGAAAGAAGATATGTTTACAGGTTTGGAATCCGTACCCTCCCTCAATCCTTGGCCATTTTTTTCTGATAGATGTGAAAAGAGTCACAGGAAAGAGTATATCAAGAGGGAGTTCTTTTTTAAAGACACATTGTTATTGTTTTCTCTCAGAGCAGGAGAAAGAAGAAGTGCGCACCCTCTCCCTCTTCTAGCCTAGTGGTTAGAGCATTGGCCAAGTAACTGAAAGGTTGCAAGTTCAAATCCCTGAGCTGACAAGGTACAAATCTGTCGTTCTGCCCCTGAACAGGCAGTTAACCCACTGATCCTAGGCCGTCATTGAAAATAACTGACTTGCCTAGTTAAATAATTAATAATTATAAAAAATATGGCGTGATGCAGACAGGAGACAGACAGCCAATGGAGTGTAGTGCTGAGGGAGACACACACACACACACACACACACACAGTGGAGGGATTCCCCCACTTTATCATACATTTTAGCTCTGGAAAACTTCAGCATCAGACCATTGTGCATAGTATGATTAAGCTAAGCCAGAACACCAAGCATCGTGCTCATATGCCTCTTCGATGCATGGCCTGAAATCCAACTGTGAAGGAGTGATTTTGCTGGCTCTTGGTTGGACTGTGCTCTCATTGTTTTTCAGTGGCTCTAAATAACACCTGTTCCTACAAGAGGGTGATTATTGTAAAATCACCCCACGTGATTGTTCTATAAGGCTGGTTCATTGTAAGTATTTCCTGCTCTGAAAGAGAACAACTCAAAACCATCAATGTAATGTTAAAATCCCCTGGTAACATATTGTGGACAAATACATGCCATTTGGTGGGGTCAGTAGGTCCCTTCCATTACTACCAGGAGAACAAGGCTTTGTAATAAAGGGCAGTTTTATTGATGGGGTTCAAGAGCTGTCCTCCACTCTATCTCCCCCCCCCCCCCCTCTCTCTGTCTGTCTCTCTCTCACACAGTCTTTTCCTTACTCCCTGATTCTAGATGCTGATTTGCAGGTGTACCTAATCACTGTATGTGGTGTAGCAGCCAGATTGAATAGGTCTGTCCATTAATCACTCTGCTCCTCCCACCTCAACAACCTGCTCTGTAACACCACAGCTGGCTGCAAACAGAACACCCCAACTACCTGCTCTGTAACACCACAGCTGGCTGCACACAGAACACCCCAACAACCTGCTCTGTAACACCACAGCTGGCTGCAAACAGAACACCCCAACTACCTGCTCTGTAACACCACAGCTGGCTGCACACAGAACACCCCAACAACCTGCTCTGTAACACCACAGCTGGCTGCACACAGAACACCCCAACAACCTGCTCTGTAACACCACAGCTGGCTGCACACAGAACACCCCAACAACCTGCTCTGTAACACCACAGCTGGCTGCACACAGAACACCACCAACAACCTGCTCTGTAACACCACAGCTGGCTGCACACAGAACACCCCAACAACCTGCTCTGTAACACCACAGCTGGCTGCACACATAACACCCCAACAACCTGCTCTGTAACACCACAGCTGGCTGCACACATAACACCCCAACAACCTGCTCTGTAACACCACAGCTGGCTGCACACAGAACACCCCAACAACCTGCTCTGTAACACCACAGCTGGCTGCACACAGAACACCCCAACAACCTGCTCTGTAACACCACAGCTGGCTGCACACAGAACACCCCAACAACCTGCTCTGTAACACCACAGCTGACTGCACACAGAACACCCCAACAACCTGCTCTGTAACACCACAGCTGGCTGCACACAGAACACCCCAACAACCTGCTCTGTAACAGCACAGCTGGCTGCACACAGAACACCCCAACAACCTGCTCTGTAACACCACAGCTGGCTGCACACAGAACACCCCAACAACCTGCTCTGTAACACCACAGCTGGCTGCAAACAGAACACCCCAACTACCTGCTCTGTAACACCACAGCTGGCTGCACACAGAACACCCCAACAACCTGCTCTGTAACACCACAGCTGGCTGCACACAGAACACCCCAACAACCTGCTCTGTAACACCACAGCTGGCTGCAAACAGAACACCCCAACTACCTGCTCTGTAACACCACAGCTGGCTGCACACAGAACACCCCAACAACCTGCTCTGTAACACCACAGCTGGCTGCACACAGAACACCCCAACAACCTGCTCTGTAACACCACAGCTGGCTGCACACAGAACACCCCAACAACCTGCTCTGTAACACCACAGCTGGCTGCACACAGAACACCACCAACAACCTGCTCTGTAACACCACAGCTGGCTGCACACAGAACACCCCAACAACCTGCTCTGTAACACCACAGCTGGCTGCACACATAACACCCCAACAACCTGCTCTGTAACACCACAGCTGGCTGCACACATAACACCCCAACAACCTGCTCTGTAACACCACAGCTGGCTGCACACAGAACACCCCAACAACCTGCTCTGTAACACCACAGCTGGCTGCACACAGAACACCCCAACAACCTGCTCTGTAACACCACAGCTGGCTGCACACAGAACACCCCAACAACCTGCTCTGTAACACCACAGCTGACTGCACACAGAACACCCCAACAACCTGCTCTGTAACACCACAGCTGGCTGCACACAGAACACCCCAACAACCTGCTCTGTAACAGCACAGCTGGCTGCACACAGAACACCCCAACAACCTGCTCTGTAACACCACAGCTGGCTGCACACAGAACACCCCAACAACCTGCTCTGTAACACCACAGCTGGCTGCAAACAGAACACCCCAACTACCTGCTCTGTAACACCACAGCTGGCTGCACACAGAACACCCCAACAACCTGCTCTGTAACACCACAGCTGGCTGCACACAGAACACCCCAACAACCTGCTCTGTAACACCACAGCTGGCTGCACACAGAACACCCCAACAACCTGCTCTGTAACACCACAGCTGGCTGCACACAGAACACCACCAACAACCTGCTCTGTAACACCACAGCTGGCTGCACACAGAACACCCCAACAACCTGCTCTGTAACACCACAGCTGGCTGCACACATAACACCCCAACAACCTGCTCTTAACACCACAGCTGGCTGCACACAGAACACCCCAACAACCTGCTCTGTAACACCACAGCTGGCTGCACACAGAACACCCCAACAACCTGCTCTGTAACACCACAGCTGGCTGCACACAGAACACCCCAACAACCTGCTCTGTAACACCACAGCTGGCTGCACACATAACACCCCAACAACCTGCTCTGTAACACCACAGCTGGCTGCACACAGAACACCCCAACAACCTGCTCTGTAACACCACAGCTGGCTGCACACAGAACACCCCAACAACCTGCTCTGTAACACCACAGCTGGCTGCACACAGAACACCCCAACAACCTGCTCTGTAACACCACAGCTGGCTGCACACATAACACCCCAACAACCTGCTCTGTAACACCACAGCTGGCTGCACACAGAACACCCCAACAACCTGCTCTGTAACACCACAGCTGGCTGCACACAGAACACCCCAACAACCTGCTCTGTAACACCACAGCTGGCTGCACACAGAACACCCCAACAACCTGCTCTGTAACACCACAGCTGACTGCACACAGAACACCCCAACAACCTGCTCTGTAACACCACAGCTGGCTGCACACAGAACACCCCAACAACCTGCTCTGTAACACCACAGCTGGCTGCACACAGAACACCACAACAACCTGCTCTGTAACACCACAGCTGGCTGCACACAGAACACCCCAACAACCTGCTCTGTAACACCACAGCTGGCTGCACACAGAACACCACTAACAACCTGCTCTTAACACCACAGCTGGCTGCACACAGAACACCCCATCAACCTGCTCTGTAACACCACAGCTGGCTGCACACAGAACACCCCAACAACCTGCTCTGTAACACCACAGCTGGCTGCACACAGAACACCCCAACAACCTGCTCTGTAACACCACAGCTGGCTGCACACAGAACACCCCAACAACCTGCTCTGTAACACCACAGCTGGCTGCACACAGAACACCCCAACAACCTGCTCTGTAACAGCACAGCTGGCTGCACACAGAACACCCCAACAACCTGCTCTGTAACACCACAGCTGTCTGCACACAGAACACCCCAACAACCTGCTCTGTAACACCACAGCTGTCTGCACACAGAACACCCCAGCAGTAACACCACAGCTGGCTGCACACAGAACACCACCAACAACCTGCTCTGTAACAGCAGAGGTGTTCCACAACACTGGCCTCAGACTAGTTTGTGGAGCTGGCATGTTGACCAGAACACTTCACATCCGTCTCTGTGAGAGGGTTGTGCTCCAGCCCTGAGATCAGCAGCATTGGACTTAGTGGCCTGTTTTCCCTCTTTCAGATCCGTTTCCCTTCTGGAGGCAGGGATGGCTGTGTGTGTGTGTCTGTCTGTCTGTGTGTGTTTTTGTATGAGCCCAAAACATGTTTTCATGCTCCACATCTGCAGCCCCTTGTTTATCAGGAGATCCGTCATTATTCTCTCACGCCACAGAGCAGGTCTGCTCTCTGAGCCCACCTCCCTGCCCTTCATTGAGTCAATATAAAAACATACTTATTGGACCAACAAAACGGGTCAAAGGTAACAACATGTAATGTTTTTAAATGAGCAGAACAATCTGTGCTGCTAGTAACACTATGCTTAGCCTCGGTTGGGGGACTGTTGAAAACAGAGGTGTCATGCCCAGATTCGCTTCATATTATGTGGACTGGTTGTCTGTGCATGCACGGTACTCCTGATTCAAAAGTACAAACAGGAGAATTCTGCAGATATACAGTTGGGAGGTTTTGGTCATTGGGCACTCAAGGATGTTTTAGTTAATGTGTTAGAGGATCAGTGTGGGTGACATATTTTGGCCAGGTCTAACTTAGTGGAACCCAGGGCTGGTGCCTCCTCTAGTTTGAGGCTGGGAGCACTCGACTGGGCTTGAGATCTTTTTTCATTTACCAGTCAGGTCTAATGTATTTTTTCTGCTGTGCCCTGATGTCTCTCGTCTTGTAATGCTGCCAGCAATGGGACTTATTTATGTATTTTGCATGTTGAATTATATCTGCAGAAGTCCCCAGGCCGGCTGTGATGTGGCCAGATTTTTTTTTTTACCTTTCAGTGTTGTGTGTGAGAGAGAGAGAGAGAGAGAGAGAGAGAGAGAGAGAGAGAGAGAGAGAGAGAGAGATTTGATTTGGATCTCTTTTAGTCCCCATTTGGACTAATCTTCCAAGAGTCCTTAAACATTAAAATACAATTTATAATACAAACACACTTTCACATATAACACACTACTACAAACATGCATAATATACTAGCATAATATCCCAATAAATACTCAATCTAAAAAATATTGATTCTTCATCTACTATAGTCCCACAACATTTCTATATACTATATTTAAATTGTTTTAAAATAATGTTTAAATGTATATATTGAAAGGTTTCTAGTTTGCTCAGTTAATTTATTACATTTCTTTATTGCTCTAAATCGAAATGTTCTTTTGCCTATTTCTCTTTTCTGTCTGGATAACGCATAGATGGTGGACAATCTATTCCTAGTATTTACGGAATGTCTGTCTCTTACCAACTGAATAACGTTGTGAATAGAACTTGGCCATTTTAAATGATGTATATTATAAAATAAAATAAGCATGTTTTTTTCAATTATCTTGTCGATTGATAACCAACCAAGAACACTGCGCATGACTGCAACAGAAGAACCTTATCTCCGCCTTAAAACAATCCTTGCTGCTTTATTCTGTGCATTCTGCAGCCTCCTAACTTCACTAGATGATGCATTTCCCCAGACCACCGAACAGCAGTTCACCTGACTCTCAATTAATGCTTGTGTTATTTTCTGAATAATTTTTCCTGGTAAATATTTAGCTATCCTGATTATGCATGCTGTTTTAATATTTTTTTTAACTTACATAGATTAGTTATTTGAGACGACCATGATAAGCAGTTGTCTAGCTGCACTCCCAATAGTTTGGTTTCTGCCACTTCTTCAATTTGTACTCCTCCCATACTTAATTGTATCCCATGCTGTTTTGGCCTTTTCCGAGTTGAACAGACCAACATAACTTTGGTTTTCTTGGTGTTTAAAACAAGTTTGTTTTGGCAAACCCACTTCCTGATATTCTCCAAATCTCCTTGTAAAGCCTGCTGTACTGATTGTCTTGCTGCATAAATTGTAGTATCATCTGCAAATATAGTAGCTTGAGTTTCAACCAAGGCATAGGGAAGGTCGTTGGTATATATTAAGTAAAGAAGTGGCCCAAGGCAGTTGCCCTGCGTTATTCCACAGTTTAACACATTAGGGAAAGAAAATGAACCAAATGAACCAGAGAGAGAGAGAGAGAGAGAGAAAGAAAGAGAGAGAGGAAAGATGGCGCACCCTGGCCCTTTCTCAGGCAAAGGCAGTTTATCCAATATCCAGTCATGTGCAATGTCACAGCAGGGGGGAATGGTTGTTGGGAACGCTGTAATCCTGGCATTTCCCTTTGGTGGCCCTGGGCAGAACCCAGCAATGCCTTCTGTGCAGGCTTAGCCTCTCTCTGAACCGCAAGTAACAGTGAGTAGAGAGTGGGATTACCTCTACAGCCGAACGTGTGTGTGTGTGCGTGTGTGTGTGTGTGTGTGTGTGTGTGTGTGTGTGTGTGCATGCGCTCACACGCTTGCAAGTCCATGTGTCACACTCTTTACCCCTGAGAGATACAGAGTGAGGTAAAGTCAGTTCAGTACACATGGATCAAAATAGCTGCAGTTAAAAGAGATGGTATAATTATGAAACTGCTGAATGTGGTTAATAGGTACTGTATATCAGTTTGTACCACAATAGGAAAACACGTTATTTCATTGTTGTAATGGAAAATAAACCATTTTTGGTGTATCCTATCATCAGGTGACTACTTTAGGAGACAAAATATGTTACCTCATGTTTTTAAGTTTCAACTCTCCAATGGGTTAAAATGTGCCAGTTTTGTCCATCAGTTGCTAAGGAAGTGGAGCCTCGTTGTGCAGGAAACAGGGAGTGCAATTTCCTGTTATGCAGAAACGTTTTAAGGGACTTCTGTCCTCCAATCAGACTTCAGATGTATGGGCAGGAAATCATGTCCAAATAGCAGCAGTCTCTGGGATCCCACACATTCTGTTTTTAGCTGGATGTCTCTGAGCTGCCAGGATTCAATAAATACTTTATAATTGTAAGTTAGCTTACAGTCACACTAGTCTGGCTAACACATAACTCAAAGTCCTCCTGACTTCAGAGTCTGGAAAGAATATCTATACGTTGTCTGCATGATGAGTCGATAATGAAGGGCTGTGCTTCTTCACTGATTGGTTCGGCTCTGTGTCTTTCTCACTCAATCACCCACATAGACAACCACACACAGCATTCGATTGCCAACCACTTCCAATACAACTGTTGCATTTCAAAGGCACTAGGCAAGGCACTACAGAGGGTGGTACGCTCACCCAAATGCACCATTGGATGCACACTGCCTGCCCTCCAGGACAAATACAATACCAGGTGTTGCAGGAAGGCCAAGAAGATCATCAGGGACCCCATAGTAGGGATGAGCCATCCAAGCCATGGCCTGTTTTCCTTGTTTGCATCAATCAGATGCAGGCAGTATAGGGAAAAAAATGTAAATCTGGCCAATAGATTATAGATTAGATTCTACTCCCAGACCATAGGGCTGCTGAATACACCACTAGTCAGCTACCTGCTGACTATCTCCCCAAGACTGGTGGAGAACTCTCAACAATAATTTGTATGATATCACATTGGTAATATCATAGCTAAACAGGGATTGATTAAAACCCTGGATGGAGACCAAAGTGGAGCTGCACATAGATACATTCTCCAGTGGAAGGTGCTGTCCAATTTATTGTTTATTTTTATGATTGTGGATATAATGTTAAAGATTTGATGTTGTTTTAAAGGTACAAATTCAACAATTTATATAAGGTTTGTCTATGTTAAAATTAGGTTACCATGATTTCACCCTCAAAACAACAGTTGCCATTAATATCCAATGCATTTTCCACGTAGATTCCATGTCACAATACGTTGACAAATTACGTTGAAACAACGTTGATTCAACCAGTTTGTGACCAGTGGGTTCCTCCTCAGGAAACGCCAGGGAACTCCTCCTGCGCTCAGTTCCCAGTCTCCAGCATATGTTCAGTCGCGACTCTCACCACATATGCACGCGCCACCAGTCGAGGACCGCTACAGCTGGAAAGTAACTTGACACAATAAAAATGACATAAAACTGAGGTTATTGTTTTACCTTTCTGGTCTCTGAATAGCTTTCCTTTCTGTTTCTCGGAATACGTGTGGTCTGGAATATAGATGTTGCTTTCTCACAAGGATTAATGAACGATAAATGGTTCGGATGCTCGCGCGGATGGTTCCTGAAAATGGATACAGGTATGAGAGCACTTCGATTTGAACAAATGTAGCCTTCTAATCAAATAGGCCCTAGGTCTTGACAACATTTGTTCATTTCATAATAAAACGCTGCATTGTCTGAGTTGTTTTATCCCGATAAAAAAAGGACTGTAAGAATGTGTCCTACCCATAACAAAACGGGAAAGGGACTCTGTGTGAAGGGAGGGGGACGGACTTGTGCTGCCTACAATTTGTGGAAGTTGACAAGACCTGGGATCATAATGCCACAGACTGGGATAACCTATAGGCGTGGTTGGCTAGCCAAATAGAGGTCAAATTGTTGTTTAGATATAGAACTGGTAATGCAATTCCAATCTTATTATTTCAATCATTGAAATCCCAAGTGTGAAAAGAGTCACTAGGTCTTTAGTCTATATCTGAAACTGTGAACAACTACAGTGCAGTAGTTAGGCTTTCTATGATGTAGTGTTAAGGGAAATGACTGTTGGTGGTCTAAAAATATATCTAATATATAGGATAATCGATTTATCTAATATCGAAACACATGAGTGATTATGAATTTATAGACACCAGATATTCTTTTGATAATGCGCATTATAGATTTGTGATAAGTTTTTCAATGGCATTGTTCTGTTGTAATTATGGGGACAGTTTACAAGGACTAAGTAAGCCTGTATGATGCTTGTCACATTGCTGCTTTGTTGAGAATCTGATTGGTTCTTCAAGGTACAGCCAGGGGTGCTGTTTTCCTCAGGTTATGTTGAGGAGATCTTATCACAGGAGGCTGGTGGCACCTGAATTGGGGAGGACGGGCTCATGGTAATGGCTGGTGCGGAGTTGGTGGAATGGTTTCAAATACATCAAACACATGGTTTCCATGATGCCATTCCATTTACTTCGTTCCAGCCATTATGAGCCGTCCTTCCCCCAGCAGCCTCCACTGGATCATATAAATGTAATGTAATGTCCTTATGTAATGTCCTTCTGTGTCCTGTTTGACCAGTTATGCTGTCAAATGTTTTATTTTGTCTTTAGTTTTTTTGTCCCTTGAAACTCACAACTTCAAAGGAGCAAAAACAGTCTATGAGAGGGGCTTCTCTCCGGTGAGTTGCAGAAAGTGACTTGGGGAAATCCTTTAGTAAATCCTTCAGTGTTAACTTGTGTCCCTCTAAGCAAAGTGTTCACTGCCAATACGCTTCCCAGGTGCCCTAGTCCAGCGGATAGGGGAAATAATCATGCATTTTGTGATAAAATGATCAAACTTGGTACACTAATTTAAGGGGACAATCCGCAGTTGAAATGATAACGCAGGGTCCTCTCTGCCCCTGTTTCGGGTTAAAAGCTGAGGGATGGGGCTGGAAAAATGTAACCACTCTCAAATTCATAGACTGAGCTATGGATGAAGGCCTGAACATCCATGCGATGAAAATGATAGTTTTAACTATGTTTGAGCCTATACAGTGTTTGTTTATATTTACTTTGTTTACAAACATTTGGAGTAAAACAAGCTTATATTTTGGGTTCTGATGGGGTACGACTGTTGAACTTAGCTTATGAGGCATTTATTAATTCATTTAGAAAACCAAAAATGGATGTAGCAACTGCAGATTGCCCCTTTCAGTAAGGAACATTTTAATGATTGGAAGCAGTCTGGGAAGCGAAATTTACATTCGTAGGATAGCCGGAGGCAAAGTAATTAATATTCATAAGTTATTTTGGGTGATTGGTTGAGACAGTAAGAACCGAATGACGTGAGAAACCTACCTTCAGCTTAATTCATTGGGAAATAAATGAAAGCCTCACCAATCTATTTTAGTTTCACTGTTCGATCATTCATAAGAGGAGTCCACTAATCCTTATTTTTATATTTACACAAACTGTCTGTTGCTTGATGTTATCCCAAATGTATCAAAGAATACGAAATCCACAATTTATTGGATAGTAATGGCCACTGCCTGGCCAGTGAGCTAGCTAGCTACATTTAAGTCATTTAGGTATCCTAAATGTGGTGGTCAGTGGATAAACTAACTATGACTTGAACATATTTGTCTGAAAACAAACTAGCCAATTATTGTTTCCCATGGTGTTATCATCTTTAACTAGTTTACTATTGTAGCCCGTGTGCCCATGAGCTCCCAAGTCTAGCTAGTGTTGTCGTTTGGTGTCCACGATAAGCTAACTGTTAGCTAGCTAGTTGGCTACTGCATGGCCAGTGTGAGCCAGCATGCTAGCTAGCTACATTTCAGTCGGTAGCTAATCTTCTAAATGCAGTGGTCACTGGATAAACTAGCTATGAGTTGAATATATTTGTCTAAAAACAAACTAGTAGCCAGTTATTGTTGCCCATGGTGGAATCACATCTGCAGCTGGCTCCTGAAGCCTATGATGTGTCCATGAGCGACGGTATGGTCTAAAAGGGATACAGCTTTTGTCAAAATTGACTTTTCGTAGCAGGTTTAGGAGAACTTACGTAGCAGGTTAGGATAATTAAGATAGTAGTATTATTAGTTTAGGAAAAAGGTTAAGGTTAGCAAATAAGCAACATTTTTTTACGGCAATTTGACAAAAGCTGCATCCCATCTAGACATGACCATGAGCTCCCAAGTCTAGACGCAATCTAGCTAAGGTTAGCTAGCCAGCGTCACTAGCTGAACTGTTTCATAAGAAAACGGCTGAGGTACCTCAAACCTTGTAGCTAGCTAGCAAGCCCTCCTTTGCGACAATGTTATTGGCATGCGGGAATATTAGATATGTATTTTAATTTTAAGATAACTGTCCTGAAAGTTGTTGGTTACTACTGGTTTTAGATTCGAGGCAAGATAAATTGTCTGCAATGTCTTTTGTGTTTTGGTAAGGGCTCGGAGTGATGTCACACACCCAAGAAGGCTCAGCCAATCACCTGGCAGATAATGACTTTGCCTCTGGCTATCCTACAAAAGTATATTTGCATCTGGGAAGCCAGTGTGGGGTGGTTAAGATTTTTGTTTTGTCGAACATGCTCTATTTTGGTAGTCTCTGGTACATTCTAATACTAGATTGTATTTTCAACTAGCAACTATCAGGAAATTCCACTGATCACATTTTTTCACACTTTTACAGTGTTAGTTTCATCAGCTGCTGTACAATTAAGCAATGAGGCCAGAGGTGTGGTATATGGCCAATATGCTATGGCTAAAGGCTGTTCTTATGCGCAACATGGAGTGCCTGGATATAGCCCTTAGCTGTGGTATAATGGCCATATACCACCAACCCCTGAGTTGCCTTATTGCTTTTATAAACAGTCCTGCAACAGTCTTCTCCTGGATATTCAGTGGTCGTCACCCTGGCTTGTCCTTTGTTGGTCATCTTGGTTTTTGGTTAAGAGAAAAAAAGTCCTTTAACCTCTACTCATTGCCCTCTACTGACCACCCCACCGCTCCCGCCATATGAAGGGGATGAACAAGGAGGCAATGAAAGACAACTATGTAGGGGTGAAAATATTAGGGGTTTTATTTTCCAAAACTTTAAGTTGTTTACAAAGTAAGAGAATTCAAAAACCATAGTGCATAAAAAGAGTACTTTAAGGTAAAATATAAACGTAAAACTGTATGATATCTGTGGATTAGAATGATAGCACGTACTAGAACAGTGCTTGAAAAATAAGTAATCTTAGCCTAAGTATTACGTCCTATACATCCTATTGAAAATGGTAGAATTCTATTGGAATGGTTTCATGTCCATTGTTAAATTTTCAACATTCTAAGTACATGGAATTAAGTAAGGTTTCTTGTCACATTGCTTGAAATTGACAAAATACAGAATGTCATATTGTTTATCATTGTAATCAGTAGACTTTAGGGAACCCCCATTTGAAGCCCCTCTGGAAACTTCTTTCTCAAGTTACGGATCCGGATTATGTTCTGCGCATATGTTATTTAATGCACAATACGTACAGTTTATCTTTATGGGGCATTGTGTGTATTGTGTGCTTTAAAGTCGGAAGTTTACATACACTTAGGTTGGAGTCATTAAAACTCATTTTTCAACCACACCACAAATTTCTTGTTAAGAAACTATAGTTTTGGCAAGTCGGTTGGGACATCTACTTTGTACATGACACAAGTCATTTTTCCAACAATTGTTTACAGACAGATTATTTCACTTATAATTCACTGTATTACAGATCCAGTGGGTCAGAAGTTTACATACACTAAGTCGACTGTGTCTTTAAACAGCTTGGAAAATTCCAGAAAATGATGTCATGGCTTTAGAAGCTTCTGATAGGCTAATTGACTTAATTTGAGTCAATTGGAGGTGTACCTGTGGATGTATTTCAAGGCCTACCTTCAAACATAGTGCCTCTTTGCTTGACATCATGGGAAAATCAAAAGAAATCAGCCAAAAAATTGTTGACCTTCACAAGTCTGGTTCATCCTTGGGAGAAATTTCCAAACGCCTGAAGGTACCATGTTCATCTGTACAAACAATAGTACACAAGTATAAACACCGTGGGAACACGCAGCCGTCATACCGCTCAGGAAGATGATGCATTCTGTCTCCTAGAGATGAACGTACTTTGGTGGAAAAGTACAAATCAATCCCAGAATAACAGCAAAGGACCTTGTGAAGATGCTGGAGGAAACAGGTACAAAAGTATCTACATCCACAGTAAAACGAGTCCTATATCGACAAAACCTGAAAGGCCGTTCAGCAAGGAAGAAGTCACTGCTCAAAAACCTCAATAAGAAGCCAGACTACGGAGACTACGTACTTTGGAGAAATGTTCTCTGGTCTGATGAAACAAAAATAGAACTGTTTGGCCATAATGACCATCGTTATGTTTGGAGGAACGTTATGTTTGGGGATGCTTGCAAGCCAAAGAACACCATCCCAACCGTGAATCAGGGGGGTGGCATAATCATGTTGTGGGGGTGCTTTGCTGCAGGAGGAACTGGTGCACTTCACAAAATAGATGGCGTCATGAGGAAGGGAAATTATGTGGATATGTTGAAGCAACATCTCAAGACATCAGTCAGGAAGATAAAGCTTGGTCGCAAATGGGTCTTCCAAATGGACAATGACCCCAAACATACTTCCAAAGTTGTGGCAAAATGGCTTAAGGACAACAAAGTCAAGGTATTGGAGTGGCCACCACAAAGCCCTGACATCAAACCTTCAGAAAATGTGTGGGCAGAACTGAAATAGCATGTTTGATTAAGGAGGCCTACAAACCTGACTCAGGTACACCAGCTCTGTCAGGAGGAATGGGCCAAAATTCACCCAACTTATTGTGGGAAGCTTGTGGAAGGCTACCTGAAACGTTTGACCCAAGTTAAACAATTAAAGGCAATGCTACCGAATGTGATGAAAGAAATAAAAGCTGCAATAAATCATTCTCTCTACTATTATTCTGACATTTCACATTCTTAAAATTAAGTGGTGATCCTAACTGACCTAAGACAGGGAATTATTACTAGGATTAAATGTCAGGAATTGTGAAAAACTGTAATTGTTGAGTCAAGGGTATTATTTTGTACCGGTTCAAAACCATGTGCCATGGAATTGGTACATCAAAAATATCCTATTTACCTTGCAACCTGTATGGCACAGCTGTCAACATTGTTGTCCTCAGATGAAACTGGTATATTTTTATATTTATGCCAGTTCCTTTCAGCCAATTTGTATGTGTAATATATGGCAGGCAGATAAGTTCCTTACCTTCTCCCTTATCCACTTGCCTCCTCCATTTTTTGTGGTAGTGCTGCAATCAATTGGTTGTAAGTTTAGATTGAGGAGATATTCCCATATATTTTCACTAACTGCATATGTGACGTAACTCCTCCGTTTAAATTCATAATATCATTAATACATATAATACCATTTAAAAAACAAAATCCATAAACAATGTTTTTTTTTAGGAATCAGTTTAATCAGAATTTGAGTTTAACGATAACATTTGTTTTTTGTGCAGACTGCTAACCTCACAATTTCCCCCCCCCCTGTAAATTTTGAATAATCCATTATCTTGTTTGGATATATCTAGTAGTAGCTCATGATGATGTCTTTTGTTTTGTTTTCAGATTTTAAGAAGCCTCCTCTTGCTCCTAAACCAAAACTTGTGAGTCACCTCACCTTCAAGCTTCCTTCCCCCCTCATGTCCCGGCCCTGTTCCTTAGCCAGGGGCCCCAAACCTCCCATCGCCCCCAAACCCACAGTACCACATGACCCTGAGGAGCGCGACTCCTCCCTACTCTACAACAACGCCCAGGAGGGTTGCACCAACGGGGACCTGCTGTCCTCAGACGAGGACCTGGACGAGGAGAACAAGCCAGAGGACTGTCTGAGTGGAGGGAAGGGGCTAGAGGAGGAGGAGCCAGTGGAACCTCAGTATGACTCATACTCTCTCAGTTCAGGGGTCAACGATCCTGAGAATGGTTATGAAGAGCAGATGGAACCGGAGAAGGAGGAGGAGATGATTCAGGAGAAAGAGGAGGACTGGAGGTTAACTGACAATGTTCAAGCAGAGGAGGTGGATTCTCTGGACACACTGGTGGTCAGTGATGCTGGATTCACAATTTATTCAGGGGACTCGGTGGAGATAATCGACACGGACATCACTGATGAGATTGACACAGAGGGCTGCTATGCTGGCGAGGCGCTGGCCGACACAGATGGCTTCTCTATCACCAGCATTGAGGAGGAGGAGGCAGCATGCTACTTCTGTGAAACTTGGCCTGGGAAAGAAAACAAGGAGAATGTGGAGGAAGAGCACCAAATAGAGGAAGAAGAAGCAGAAGAAGAAGCAGCTGAAACCACAGCAGATACAGAAACAGAATCTCTCTCTGAGGAACACATAGATCTCCTCGTCAAAGACAACGTAGAGGAGGACCTTGTTACCCAAGAGCCTTCATCCTTCAAGGAGGAGGATGAAGGGGAAGTAGAGGAATCCTCACCTTACCCTGGTAGTCCTACCAATGTCCTACAGGAGGACTTTGGATATGATGTCATTGGTCCCTCGGAGGAGAGAACACAAAGGTATCAACCATATTCCATAATTGATGAAGAGCCCATGACTGTTCAGTACAGTATGGAAGAGGGTGAGCGCCAACACAGCAAACATAAAGCAAAACAACTTTTCAACACAGAGGAGGAAGCAGTTGACCCTAGCCTGGAACCCTACTACATCTCAACTGAGGACATTGTGGATCCAGAGCAGAGCCCTGCAGAGGGCAAAGGTGACGGATCAGCAGAGAGTGAGAGCACACCGGAAGAATCTTCGCTGGTCACAACAGAGACCACGGAGCCCAGTGAGTACGCAGCCATAGGTGACGATGACTCCCTGTGTGAGGACATGGGTCATATTGAGTGTGTCTCTTCTGAGGACTACGTCGAGATAGGAGATGACGATGACGACGATGATGACGACAGGGAGAACATGACAGGTTCATGTCAGAGAAGGATGCCTGTAGTCCAGAGGGTGGAGGCTTTCTTGAACCAGAGTAACAACCAGCCCCGTTTCAGGCTGGTGTCCATCTCTGTGCCAGCGGACACAGACACCTCCCAGGCCTCATCTTTCTCTGACAGCCAGCTGCGCTCCCCAGATGACTCTGATGTGTTCAGGGATGAGGAGGACCTTGAGGGCCACATCATTCCCTACCTGGATGAGACAACTGACATAGAAGGTAACCTTAGTGATGAGCATGTCTACGAAGAGGCAGGCCTGGACTCAGAGGGGGAGAATTTCCTGCCTTTTGACAGAAAATCCATTGTGACCAGGTCCCGGTCGTTGTCAGGGAAAGTGCCTGGTTACGTGCCTGATACGGTTCCTGAGGAGGCGGGCTCCGAGTTCCACCTTCAGAACTACTGCGAGGTGGAATTGGACCGGAGCGGACCCGCGCTGAGCAGCAGTCCCATGTTAAACTCAACCTGGGCCAAGAGCTCATCCAAACAACATCGCTTTCTCCTGTACCCCCGCTCCTTCTCCATGGAGGGACGGGACCTGCCCCTGTGTGTGTACAGGGAGGGCCAGAGTTCCCCAGGGGAAAGGAGGGAGGACAGCCTCTCCCTGCCCTGTGTTATGGGCTCTTCTGGAAGCTTCACCCAGCAAAGTCCCCTGCCCTCCAGCGGCCTGTCCACCCCTACTTCAATGGTGGACATCCCTCCTCCCTTTGAGCTAGCATACATCACCAAGAAGCCCATCACCAAGAGCTCTCCATCCCTGTTCATCGAGGGGGACTCCCCAGACAGGCAGAAAAAGAAGAAGTCCTCCTTCAAGCGCTTCCTGATGCTGAAGTTCAGGAGGAAGACAGAGAGCAAGCTGCTGGTGGACGTCAATGTGTCCTCCTCCAGGTCCTCCCCTGAGTCCAGCCACCACGGCCCTGCCAGGGTCCTTGATTTAGAGAGGCGCAGCACAGGCAGCTCCCCGCAACTCAAGTCCCGGATGGTCAGTAAGCCCCAGCGCTCTCCGGACTCCCCCTCCACCTTTCTGTTCTATAAGGATGGGAAGAGAAAAGGGGGTTCCGTGGCCTTCCTCAACCGCAGTGTGGCACGGGTGGAGTCCTTTGAGGACCGCTCCCGCGCCCCCTACACCCCCCTCCCTCTGACCAAGCCCCGCTCCATCTCCTTTCCCAACACTGACATGTCAGACTACGAGAATATCCCTGCCCAGACCCTCAGCTCCGACTATGAGAACATCCAGATCCCTTCCCGGAGGCCTGTACGACCTGGGACCTTTGCAGAGTTCTTTGACCACACGAGTCGGGTGCTGTCCTCTGCCAATGACACTGATGGTTACGTGGATATGAGTAGCTTCCCTGGGTTTGAGAGAAAAGCTCAGTCGCCTGAGCAAGAGCCTGAAAGGTATGGGTAAATTTGAGTTAACTTTTACATCTGCCTTAGATCTCAAGGTGTATAGTTTGCACTGGTAACACACTTGTAATATTCATGTAACATACAACACACTTGTAACATTCATTTTTTTAATGTATGGTGGGTTATGTGTGTACTGTATGAGAGTGAACCACTGAAGTAGATAGATGCTCCCGGTTGTAATATTAGTGATCCCTGCCACCTCTTATACAGAGCACTAGTCTTTTTGATTACTGTGTCCCCGTTGTGTGTGTTATCCCTAGGGATAAGGGATTTAGAACTGTTCCTAAGGGAGGGTCCCTTGCTGCCTTGACCACACAGTGGTCAGTCACACACACACACACACACCACACACACACACACACACACACACACACACACACACACACACACACACACACACACACACACACACACACACACACACACACACACACACACAACCCTATCCCTATAATCTTCATTAAGCATTATAGTCATCATATTGCACATGACATAAAGGAGACCGTGGGGCCGCAGGACTGGTGGAGACTGCTTGGAAGTTGTGCTTACAGGTTCAGTCACATACAGTAGGAATTAGTTCATCATTGAGGAATGCATATATCAATTCATTTTGGCAGGTCATAGTTTGCTTTGGATGGCTACCTAAGGTATTATACAGACCTCCCCGGATGATTAATTTTCAGAACATTTTGGACTCATCACTCTTCCTTCCAGGCAGGTAATCAGAAAGAAGATTGGGAGATGCAATCTCAGTATTCTGTTAGCTCTATGATGTGTTGCCCTCAGCAATGCAGTATAGTAGCCATGTTTACTATTCTGGAGGTGTATGGGAGTTAAACACAAGGGTGTTTTGATACACAGGACTCTCAATCCTCTGAATTGGTGATGCTGTTGCATGTTGTTGCATCACAAGCATCCAAAAGATGTTCAGTTCACATTAACGCAGGGGTGTCAAACATGCGATCCGGTCCTCAAGGGGGTCCAATCCGGCCTGCAGGTGGTTTGAGTAAAAAAATCAATATACTTAAAAATGACTAAAACCAAATGGAAACTGTGTAGATATTATAATGGACCTATATTCATACAGTTTCTTGACAGTGTCCAGCTGTCATACAGTTTCTTGACAGTGTCCAAAAATCAGTGCAGCCCTCTGGACCTCGTTGAAGACCGGATGCAAAATTTGGTGCAAAATTTGTTTGACACCCCAGCATTAAGGTGACATATTGGTGCACTGCAAATGTTAATACCCACATTGTTCAATTGAACACTTTTTTAGTGTGTATAATATGACCCACCGAAATAGTGTTAAACTAACACTTTCAGTGTTGATAAACTAACACCCCAAGAGTGTTGAGTCCCTAACACCAAGGGTGTTGCAAATTCAGACTTAAATTAACACTTTCCTAGAGCTGATGCTGTTCATAGTGTTTTGGGGTGTCCTTTTGGCGGACCAAAATGCAGCGTGGTTAGTTTTGTGCATCTTTAATAAAGATGAAAGTACAACACTCTACAAAACAAGAAACGTGAAAAAACCAAAACAGTCCTATCTGGTGCCACAAACACAAAGACAGGAACAATCACCCACAAACACACAGTGAAACCCAGGCTACCTAAGTATGATTCTCAATCAGAGACAACTAATGACACCTGCCTCTGATTGAGAACCATACTAGGCCGAAACATAGAAATACCCAAATCATAGAAAAACAAACATAGACTGCCCACCCCAACTCACGCCCTGACCATACTAAATAATGACAAAACAAAGGAAATAAAGGTCAGAACGTGACAGTAGGACAGGGATCATCGACTAGATTCAGCCACAGGCCGATTTTTTCTTGAGTGGATGGTCGGGGGGCCGGACCATAATGACAAATAATTTGTAGACTGCAAATTGACCGCAAGAAGCCGAATATAATGTTTGACTAAAACATAATCATTTCAAACCTTGCTTACATTTGTATACGGTCACCTCTTGCCCCTTTATTATGCGTGGGAATACTTTGGAACAGATTTCTTATATTAAAATCACTTGGAGCTGATTTCCTGGTTTAAAAAAAAAGCTTTTTTATGTCCTTCAGAAAGTATTCAGGCCCCTTGACATTTCCACATTTTGTTACATTACAGCCTAATTCTAAAATGGATTAAGTTGTTTTTTTCCCTTCAGCAATCTACACACAATTCCCCATAATAACCAAGCGAAAACAGTAATTTTTTTATTTTAGCAAATGTTTTAAATATAAAAAACAAAAATACCTTATTTACATAAGTATTCAGACCCTTTCCTATGAGACTCAAAATTGAGCTCAGGTGCATCCTGTTTCCATTGATCATCATTGAGATGTTTCTACAACTTGATTGGAGTCCACCTGTGATAAATTCAATTGATTGGACAGGATTTGGAAAGGCACACACCTGTCTATATATATATAAGGTCCCACAGTTGACAGGTCATGTCAGAGCAAAAACAAAGCCATGAGGTCGAAGGAATTTTCCGTAGAACTCAGAGAGGATTGTGTCGAGGCACAGATCTGTGGAAGGGCACCAAAACATTTCTGCAGCATTGAAGGTCCCCAACAACACAGTGGCCTCCATCATTCTTAAATTGAAGAAGTTTGGAACCACCAAGACTCTTCCTACAGCTGGTCGTCCAGCCAAACTAAGCAATCGGGGGAGAAGGACCTTGGTCAGGGAGGTGACCAAGAACCCGATGGTCACTCTGACAGAGCTCCTTTGTGGAGATGGAAGAAACTTCCAGAAGGACAACCATCTCTGCAGCCCTCCACCAATCAGTTCTTTATGGTAGACTGGCAAAATAATGTTCTACACAGGTTTGAATAAAAAAAAAGCTATTTTTGCGGGACTATAAAAAAACGTGAAAGTACGTTGATAATCGGTTCCCATGCTTTAAAAAAAAAATCAAACAGAACATAATATTTACATTTTTGGTTTGGGTTCTGTTCCTCAAATAATTTGTTATTTTACAGTTTTCTGTTCTGTTCCCCGAGGACTTGACATGGACCAACAACACCACCACACTTGTCAAGAGGGTGCAACAGCATCTCTACTTCCTAAGGTGGCTGAATAATTCCTCTCCAAATACTACTGCTGCACCATTGAGAGCGTCCTCCTGACCAGTTGCATCACGGCCTAGTACAGGAATTGCTCCGTCCACGACAGCAAGGGCCTCTAGCGGTTGGTGAAGACTGCCCAGTACATGGACCGTGCTCCCACCCATCCAGGACATCTACTCCAAACGGTGCCCGAGGAAAGCCCGCAGCATCGTCAAGTACACCACACACCCCAGCCACGAGCTGTTCACTCCCTTACCATCGGGCTGATGATATCAGAGCATGAGGTCTGATACCAACAGGCTCAGAGAACGTTTATATCTACAAGCCATCAGACTGCTGAACACTTGAACTGGGCTGACCACACATGTACTCTCACTCACTCACTCACTCACTCACTCACTCACTCACTCACTCACTCACACACACACACACACACACACATTCATGCTACATACACATCACAACTGCTGCTACCAGAATATTATTATGATTGCTAAATACTGCACAATTGAAACACTTGCCCCCCTAATTTCTCCTTCCCCAAAACATGTGTAAATGTTCCTATATTGTACATATGCTAAAATGTTTATTATATTCTACTGAGCCGTTTACTGTATGTTCGTATTCTTATCTTTTATTATTTCTTATTGTTGTTGCATTTATCGAGAAGGAACCAGCAAGTAAGCATTTCTTTGGACGGTGTAAACCATGTGTATCCCGTACATACCACTAATAAAACTTGAATTTGAAACTTGAGGTTGGTCAACAGTGGTCAGGGGCTCTGCCTGTAGGTGTTGGCTAGAGGTTGGTCAGCAGTGGTCAGGAGCCCTGCCCATAGGCTAGGTGTTGGCTACAGGAAGGCCTGGGTGTGGGGCCTGTGAGGTCATTGTCAGGTCATCCCTGGGGAGGAAGTGTCCTGCCTTTGAGCGTCCATTTCTCTGTTTACGGGAAATGCCGGAGAAGGGGTGGAGGACTTTAAAGGGCTTTACAGTACATACAGGTCTTGACTTGTTTGTGGTGTTGAACGCAGAAACAGTCAAGCGCCGGGTACACCTCTTGTGATAGCATTGAGTAGGTGTGATGGTTTCTAAACCCCCCTGCTACTGTGATTTTCAATGTGAAATAATCTACGGTGGATCTCACTTAACATACTGAGGCACAATTATTTGTTACTCCAGCCTTCTTTACAGGTATCTTTACTAATTTCGCCACTAGAATAATTACTATCCGAGAAACCAAGTCCTTCAGTATATTTGAGGTCACTGACCAGTGGATACTCACCCTTCCACTATCAGCAGGTCAAACAAATAAGCTCACAAAGAGCCTGGGGAAGCGGGGAAGTATAATTTGTTATCCCCTTTTGTAATTCGCCACTGTAGATTTGTTCTTTGCCTGTAATAAAACATTATAGCACAGAGGCTGCAGAGACCGGATGCTATTTCCATGGTTAAGGGACAAAGTTGTAACATGCAGAGATTAAGATGTGTTTTTGGTTGGAAATGATTTGGAAGCTGAAAACTGGGAACTGATTCAATCGGTACCTTTGTTCCGATTTAGTCGAGGACACCACTATTAACTGCATCCCATCCCATTGATGCTGGTCCATGGCCTGGGTATGGCTGTGCCGCTGGAGGCACTCTAGGTTTATTGGTGGTCTTTCCCCACACTAAAAAGACCTCTCATCTCTTCTCATAATATCACGTTGTCGCTCTCCATATGTCTGATGTTCCTCCATATAACCTGCTATTATTACAACAGTCTTGCCCATTCACCCTCTGAATGGCACATATACACAATCCGTGTCTCAATTGTCTCAAGGCTTCAAAATCTTTCTTTAGCCTGTCTCCTCCCCTTCATCTACACTGATTGAAGTGGATTTAACAAGTGACATCAATAAGGGATCATAGCTTTCACCTGGATTCACCTGGTCAGTCTATGTAATGGAAATAGCAGGGAGTCCTTATGTTTTGTACACTCAGTGTAAATGTACTGTCAATGCTGTATAAAGATAATACTTCATGTTGTGGTCTGTAGATAAAGACATTCCTGATGGAAATGCCATACTGTACATTGGAATGGGCAGATAGAATCTTGAAAAATGTCTCTAACAATGTCATTGTTCTCTTCCTGAATGGTTTTTAATTTGTTTCCCTGAGAAACGTTGAGTTGTATTAGCCATTCATCATGGCAGAAGGCCTGACACCGTGACCTATGAGAGATCACTCTGGGGTTGATTAATCCTCCTTTCCATTGATCAGACATGTTCCTCTTCATTTCCTATAAAAAAGCGTTACCAGCCCTCTCTGTGTTGGTTTGAAAATGGCAGAAGGCCTGACACCGTGACCTATGAGAGATCACTCTGGGGTTGATTAATCCTCCTTTCCATTCATCAGGCATGTTCCTCTTCATTTCCTATAAAAAAGCGTTTCCAGCCCTCTCTGTGTTGGTTTGAAAATGGCAGAAGGCCTGACACCGTGACCTATGAGAGATCACTCTGGGGTTGATTAATCCTCCTTTCCATTCATCAGGCATGTTCCTCTTCATTTCCTATAAAAAAGCGTTACCAGCCCTCTCTGTGTTGGTTTGAAAATGGATCCTAGCTGAAGACAAGCTGTCTCACTCTGTCTCCCACCTTCATATTAATCTCAGGATGGTTTTTATGTTGTTTTTTTTATTTTTATCTTGCTAATGATCAGAGTTTGGGATTTTATGAATTAGATCCACTGCCCATCAGATGAGTTACAGCTTCATAATGCCTCTCTGTAAATGTCCTTTGGTTTAGTAATATATTTGATGGGTTTATTGTCTCTCCTCTCTCTCCTCTCATTCCTTCCTTCACTGGCTCACCCTCATCATTTGCCAGATTTCAGAAAACTGCACTGACAAAACTGTCACTGTATGGTGTGTGTGTTTGTTAACATACATATTTTAATGTTTGAATGTGTATTAGTTGACATGTATGTGTGAACTACACTACAGTAGGATCTTAATTTGAGCCAGATTGCTACAGCAGGAAAATAATCCTGCAGCAACGGGAAATGTGGATTATTATGTGTATTATAACTGACGATACATTTTTCGTAAGAGAAAATCAAGTCTGAAATTTAGAGTGGAAATTACAAACTTCAGAAACCTTTTTTTAACCTCAAATACACTACATGTTTTACATGTAGGAAAGTTCACCTGCAACAGGGTGATCAAATTAAGATCCTACATCTCTATACGGATGCTCTCATCTGGTCCTGTCCTCTCAGTGCCTATACAGAAGCCTACACCGTGTGCGCCATAGCTGTTGGTTCACCTGGCGGGTCAGAGGTTGAGGCTGGGGGCGGGACAGTGGAGGAGGAGGACAAAGAACAAACCTCTGAGGAGGAGGAGGGAGGAGCAGATAACACATATGACAGACGGGTAAGTTTTCAAAACCAAGATATTGTTATTATATTATGTTTGCTATTCCATAGAGATTTGTTACTGATAATGTTGTTCTTTACAGACCGACGGTCGATCCAGAGCCTTCTACATTGCCAAAGAGCTGGTGGACACTGAGAGATTGTGAGTGACCTGAGTATCACATATAACACTACTAATCAGCATCATTGTAACTCTTTTACTCTGTAACATTGTTATGTCCTTTTCACCTTGTTGTTTCACCTTAATAACCTGTAAATGAATGCATTTTTATATTCATCTGCACATGTAAACCTGACAGTGCCTCAATTCTCTCTCTGCAGACATGTGAAAGCCCTCAAGCTTCTCCAGGAGGTAGGTAATGAAGACGTCTCTGAACCAGACATGTATTTCTAGATGGATTAGATTTCCTCTCACCTTCATGTAGCAAACTCTGCTCCAGGAAAGCTCCCTGTCATTGGGCGTTGAGTTATGAGTTGGTAGGAGAAAGATACAGGAGATGGATCGGAGAGGCAGACAACAAGGTTTATACCAATCCCCTCTCTTGCAATCCCAATGCTAGGCTAGAAGCAAGGGGAAATAATGTCTAGATGCTTTTTACAGTGGAGATCCAGTTTATGAATTGCCTGGCTGGGCTGATGGGACAGTGGATGTGCAGTGATTTCTCAGATAGAACGGTAAACAGGCATTTCACCGTCATAGACGTGGGTTGTTGTGAATAGATAACAGTTGGAAACTTGGCTTGGGAGAGAGGGAAGGAAGGATGTATCTATAATACAATGTACTTGTATTTATTTTTGTGACTTGCAAACCTGCTGTAAAATGAATAAGAGTTCTGGACAAATTAGGAGAGGGTGTCGAGTCATTATTATTCCTTGTTTGCCATTATAGCCAATGGTGGTCATTGGTGAGAGTGGAGATGGGGCTCTATCTGAGGGTGAAGGTGGCTGAGAGGGCATCAGACACTTCCCTGAAGTATGTGTGGTGCCTCCACTCATCTCACTTTTGTCTCTCTGTGAACCACTTTCCCCAAGTAGAGCCCCACCAACCACTGTACTTTAATTCAATTTTGAAGGTATTACAAACTAATGTGACTTTACTTTCATTAATCTGATTACTTATATTTATCGAATCAACTATGTTTAATTGTTACCCGATTAAATTAACAATGTAACAATTAACTCATTAGGAATTTGGGGCACCATGAGAGAAGTTGTTTAAAGAGTTACCATCTCCCGATTTAAACTCTAAAGGTCTTTACCTATCACATCCATAAAGCAGTCAACGTATTAATGATAACCTCTTATCATATCGTCATTCTGAACAGTCATAACCTTCTTGGATCTGCAAAAACCCCAGCCTTACTTATGAATTCAATACTACACAAATTGGTTTAATTATTTATTTTATAGCTAACTAAATAATAACACAGAATAAACTTACACACTCAATACATGAGAAAAAGTCCCTAGTGGACTGACACAATATGGTGGCTTTTTACAAAACAACATGGAGAGGGAGAGAGAGAGAAAAATAAAGTGAGACACATCATTTATACATTTTAGAAACTATTCTCACAATAATCGTGTACTTTGCACAAGAACCGCCACCTCTTTAGAATTAGAAATCATGAACGTATTTATGTGTGTATGCCTTCGCTCACCGTTTATCACTGTCAGAACCCACCCTCCCCAGCAAGGTTGTTGGCCTTTCAGCGACACGCTTGTATAGCTCTGATTGTCCGAAAGTGGTCTCCCCTTTCCCATCTTCTACTGTTGTTCACTCTGGAAGATGCTCCATGGAAGATAGGGTAGCCAGCTGTGTAGACAGTTCCCATTGGCGATGAGAGTAGTAGGATACAATGATTTGACAAGAGTAGTAGGATGGTAGGATGGCTAATCAGCCGTACCAGTGATTGTTTGGAAGGTGAGCTTCTCTCCGCTTCCGGGTGTTGATATTCAAGGTTCAAACCACTCTGGACGTGAGCTGCAGCTCTATACACACCTTTCTGGTCTGGGAGGTGAGTTTATTTTCTTCACCTCGTGTTGAGGTTCAAAGTTCCAACCATTTCAAAAGTTTAACTACCACTTCACATTTCCTGGTCTACTGTTAATTTCTCCACAAATCCTTTTATGCACTCTGGCTGAAGGGGATGGCTCCGTCTGGCTGACACGCTCTCTGACCTCACTCAGGGTGTGGCTACATGCTATTCAAAGATTTAGGAGACAAATTATCTTATGGCTCCTAAAATTATTTTCATAATTTTTCATATTTCTTATACAACGTTAAGTATGGAGACTTCATACATGTAGTGTATATAATTTAAGTTACAGTATTTCCTTTATAACCTTTTGAATAACATGACAAAATACATAACAATTTGACATTAGTTTTCTATAGATCATCTCTGACCATTCCCCACGTTCTTTTGTTAGAAATATTGTTTAGTGGGAAAAAGTCTGTTAACAAAGCACATTCCTTGGTGGATTTTGGAGGGAGATCTATCTGGATCTCCTCTCCTTTAATTTATGACAGAGTGTGAGCTGTCAAACTGGCCCAGTTCCCCCCCCCCCTCTTTTGTGGGTGAGAGAAGGACTGGTTACTGTCATCCATTGCCAAGCTGATCTGACCCATTTGAATCCTCACAGGACAGTCATGACATTGAACACAGTGTTTAAGTGGCAGTCTTTCTCCAATGTATTTACAATGACATAACCCACAGACTTTTGGTACATTAGGAGAGGAGTTGGAGCCTAAAAGCCCTAAAAAGGCATAACACCTCAAAGTACAAAGTACTTGCTTCATGTGTGTTCATATATTAAAAGTTTTCTCAGCCTACATGTTCACACATTCTATATATGTAATGTATACAATAACTATGTATACAATAACTATGTATTCATGCTATGACTCTCCCATATCCATGAGATGTCCACCACCCTCATATGACATGTCTGCTAAAATGTTTTATCTGGTTCTTCAATGATAGGATTAGACCCATCCGTTGTATAAAGTGATATGGTTGGTACAGTAATAGGTACACAAGCAAAAGCATGTTCAGATCTTGGCAGACATAACATTTTTTGTCTGTGGTGACGTCAAATCGTGTGAATCACTCAGACAAGATAGAATCATTGGGATGGCTTTGAATTATGTAATGGAGGGGTACCTACAGACTGGAGAACAGCACTGTCTGCATTAGCTGTGTAGAAGTGTTTTCAGCAGCAGAGAAGCCTATCCTATTTTGGGGGAGAGTAAGTGGTTCATTGCACATTTCTGAGAGAAGGCAAGGGAAGGCAACCCTTCTGTGGTCAAAGTTCATCTCGGTTCACTTCTCGCTGCATTACATCACAAGGCCTTGTCTGTCACCTCTTTCCTGAGAAACCAGGCTTGGATTGGTATGGCGCTTTAAAAAGTAGGTCAGCTCTTGCCTTGGGACTGATTCAACATTCCAACGTGGTTAATGGAATGACACAGCAATTTTACACTGTATTATTTCTAAAATACTGGTTGAGAACAATTGTTGTGATCAATGAGACGTAATTGTAAGATGTAATGAAAATTCCATCACAGAATGTGGTAATGCCCCTCTCCCAGTCATTGACAGGGTGCTGTACTATACTGTACATAGGGAAGCTGGTAAACATACCGTAGAAATCCTACTTACTTCTCATGGCGTATAGAGATAATCTAATGTTCTGTGCTCTGTACATTATATGCTAACTGGCTACTTCATGCAGTCATTTATAGTCAGTCTAAAAATAGACATCATAACACAGACAGACAGAATGCTCACTGAATTGGAAGTTATCATTTTAGTTATGTGAATGGAGGAGTCGTCCAGCCAGGACTGGAAGCACTTGTCGAATTCATACGTTGAGTGTGTATCATGTACAGTTTATTAATAACCCATATGGTGAAATCATCTTTGTCTCTGTGTCAGGACTTCAGGGAGGCGGTGGGGGCTGCAGTAGGGGATGAGGGGGATCCTGTGCTGGAGGAGGAGCGGCTGAGAGAGATCCTCAACGAGCTGCCCGATGTTTACACTCTGCACCGCAGAATCCTCACCGAGTTAGAGAATCGCATCCGACAGTGGTGAGATATTGACTGCACACCATATACACAAATCAAATCAAATTGTATTGCTCACATACATGTGTTCAGCAGATGTTATTGCAGATGTAGCAAAATGCTTTGGCTTTTAGTTCCGACAGTGCAGCAATATCTTACAAGTAATATCTAACAATTTTGCAACAAATACCTAATACACACAAATCTAAGTAAAGTAATGGAATTAAGAGTATATACATATATGGATGAGCAATGTCAGAGCGGCATAGACTAAGATACAGTAGATAGTATAGAATACAGTATATATATAATATATATATATATATATATATATAGGCTACAAAATTACTGGCACCCCTGACTGGCAATGCACAAATAATGCTTAACCGGTCTAGGACTGGGGTTCCCGCAACAGCCAGTGAAAGTGCAGGGCACCAAATTCAAAACAAAAAAAATCTCATAATTAAAATTCCTCAAGCATACAAGTATCTTACACCATTTTAAAGATACAATTCTCATTAATCCAGCCAGTGTCTGATTTCAAAAAGGATTTACAGTGAAATCACCACAAAAGATTATGTTAGGTCACCACCAAGCCACAGAAAAATACAGCCATTTTCCAGCCAAAGAGAGGAGTCACAAAAAGCAGAAATAAAGATAAAATGAATCACTAACCTTTGATGATATTCATCAGATGACACTCATAGGACTTCATGTTACACAATACATGTATGTTTTGTTTGATAAAGTTCATATTCATATAAAAAAATCAGAGTTTACATTGGCGCGTTACGTTCAGTAGTTCTAAAACATGCGGTGATTTAGCTTAGTGTAACGCTTCTCATTGGTGGAAGGAGAGGAGGACCAAAATTCAGCGTGGTAAGTGTTCGTCATGTTTTAATTGAACAAACTGAACACTACACAAAATAATAACGAAGAGAAACGAAACAGTTCTGCCAGGTGAACAGACACTAAACAGAAATTAAACACCCACAACCAAAATGGGGAAAACAGGCTACCTAAGTATGATTCTCAATCAGAGACAACGAACGACACCTGCCTCTGATTGAGAACCATACTAGGCCAAACACATAGAAATATAACAACCTAGAAAAAATAACATAGACTACCCACCCCAACTCACGCCCTGACTAACCTAACATAAAGACATAAAAAAGGAACTAAGGTCAGAACATGACACTTAGAGCCCCATCAAATTACAGAAAAACTCTTAATTAACATTGATACGATAACAAGATACGACTATTATACATGGAACTTTAGATACATTTCTCCTTAATGCAACCGCTGCGTCAGATTTATTTTTAACTTTACGGAGAAAGCAAACCATGCAATAATCTGAGTACAGCCTTTAGACAACAAAGCAGCCAAAAAGATACCCGCCATATTGGGTAGTCAACATTACTCAGAAATAGCATTTTAAATATTCACTTACATTTGATGATCTTCATCAGAATGCACTCCCAGGAATCCCAGTTCCACCATAAATGTTTGATTTGTTCGATAATGTCCATCAGTTATGTCCAAATATCTTCTTTTGTTAGGGCATTTGGTAAACAAATCCAAAAGCGCGTTCAGGTCGCGCCGAACGTCGGACGAAAAGTTCATGCCAAACTAAGTATGGAATCAATCTTTAGGATGTTTTTAACATAAAACTTAATTAATGCTTCAACCGGACAATTCCTTTGTCTGTACAAATTAAGTGGAACGTAGCTACCTTTCACGTGAGCGCGCCAGACCGAGGCTGTGGCACTCTGCCAGACCACTCACTCAACGCCTTCCTTTATAGTAGAATCCTCAAAACGGTTTCTAAATACTGTTGACATCTAGTGGAAGCCTTGGGAAGTGAAACATAACTAATATCCCACGGTCTCTTCAATAGGGGCTGAGTTCAAAAACTACCAACCTTCCGGGTTGGATTTTTACTCAGGTTTTTGCCTGCCATATGAGTTCTGTTATAATCACAGACATCATTCAAACAGTTTTAGTAACTTCAGAGTGTTTTCTATCCGAATTTACTAATTATATGCATATTCTAGCTTTTACGGCTGAGTAGCAGGCAGCTTAATTTGGGCTCGTATTTCATCCAAGCTACCCAATACTGCCCCCTACCCCAAAGAAGTTAAACAAATATAAACAAAATAAATATAGAGATAAACTCAAAATACCAACATGTGAGAAATACGATACTTTATTAATGTTTCAATGGAATCAACCAAAATAATTGATTGATTTAATTAAAAATCAATGTCCTCCAAATCAAGGTTTCACAATTAATGGCACACTTAAAGATGATTGGAAATAACATCTACCAAAATTAAACCACAAATTAAATTCCACTTATTTAAGTTTATCTAAGTCTTAAGGAACTATATTGAGACATTACATCACTTCCTGTTTCACTAGGGTATAAAAATGAGGTAACCCACACACAATATCCCACTGTCATCCAACACCATGAAGAAAACAAAAGAACTGGCATTTCAAAAGAGACAGATGGTCGTAGACCTTCATAAATCTGGTAATGGCTACAAGAAGATCCACAACCGATTGAATATACCATAGAGCACTGTCAGGGCAAATATAAAAAAATGCTAAAGATATGGAACAGTTGAAAACCTCATGGGTAGAGGACGCAAATGCATTTTGCCCCCCAGGATAGGGAGGAGGATGGTGAGAGAAGCAACAAAATCCCCAAGAATCACTGTGAAAGAATTGCAGGCCTTGGTGGCGTCTTGGGGTCACCAGGTTTCAAAAAGCACCATCAGATGCCACCTCCACAACCACAGGCTCTTTGGAAGGGTTGCCAGAAGAAAGCCCTTTCTGACCACAAGACACAGACGCAAGTGCTTGGAGTTTGCCAAACGTCATTTAAAATATGACTGGAAGAAGGTGTTCTGGTCAGATGAGACCAAAATTAAAAGTTTTGGTCAGATACAGCATCGGCATGTTTGGTGTCGAAACTGAGATGCATACAAGGAGAGGCACCTCATACCCACGGTGAAATATGGAGGGTGGTCAGTGATGTTTTGGGGCTGTTTTAATTCCAGAGGTCCAGGGGCACTGGTTAAGATTGATGGCATAATGAATTCCACCAAGTATCAGGCAATTTTGAAATTAGTAATGTAAGATATGTAAATATTATTAAAGTGACATTATTAAAGTGACTAGTGTTATATGTATTAAAGTAGTATGCTGGCTACTTTAGTCCACCTCCACTAGAGGAGCCTCAGCTGACATATACACAACTCAAGGGCTGACAAATCAAATGTTGTATGTCACATGCGTAAACTAACAGTGAAA
Source organism: Oncorhynchus mykiss (assembly GCF_013265735.2). Classification (NCBI taxonomy): domain Eukaryota; kingdom Metazoa; phylum Chordata; class Actinopteri; order Salmoniformes; family Salmonidae; genus Oncorhynchus; species Oncorhynchus mykiss. The sequence continues at coordinate 62,187,296 of NC_048581.1, read as the reverse complement.
TGCTTACTTATGGGCCTTCGCAACAATGCAGAGACAAAAATATAGAAAAATATTAGCACAAGGAATAAATACACAATAAGTAACGATAACTTGGCTATATACACAGGATACCAGTACAGAGTCGATTTGCGTAGGTACAAGGTAATTTAGGTAGATATGTAAACTGTACATGTAGGTAGGGGTAAAGTGACTAGGCAACAGGATAGATAATAAACAGTAGCAGCAGCATATGTGATGAGTCAAAAGAGTTATGGCAACGAGGGTCAATGCAGATAGTCCAGGTAACTATTTGGTTAACAATTTATTAACAATTTAGTAATGTGTCTGCTGCATACTGAGCCCAGTGTCTAGTGTGCACTCCATCATTTCACTCCCTGTTTTTTTGTCTTCATCCCATTCTTTCTCTTCCTTCAGGGAGGAGAGCCAGAGGATTGCCGATGTCATCCTATCCAGGAAGTCAGAGTTTGTGGTCTTTACGACTTACATTGGCCACTACGACCGCAGCATGAGCCTGCTGGACGAAAGCTGCCGGACCTCGCCCGCCTTCTCAGCAATCGTCCGCCAATATGAGGTCAGATGTCAAAGTCAAGTCAAAACTGTTTATAGCACTTATACAGAGGCACTGTTATAGTAAGTAGGTGTGCACTTTCTAGATGCAATATATTTGAATGCCATTCAAACATATACACTTTGGGATACGCGTTTATGAAGACACTGGTTGTTCTAGCAGGCTACATACAATGCTACTGTCTGTATGTTTGTGTAAATTCATGTAATCTGCAGCAGTGTTTTGTAATCATAATGTCCTGACTTTCATGAGGAGTTTGTATAAAATGTATTCTCCTAAATGAGATGACTACAATGGAATGTTGAAAAGATGGTAGATCAGAATCAAATGTCTTACCTTTAACAGTAAGGCTGATGTTTCTGTATTCGGTCACTGATTTGACACCTGTCCCAACCCTGATCCTCCTCAGTGAGGTGTAAGAGGAGGACAAAGAGGTTCTCAGTAAACAGCTTCACTCCGTCTCTGTAGAGAATACTCTGGGTTCACTTCTGAATTTAGTTCATGTGAATCTGGGAGGTTTAGCACGGGGGTCAGTCCAGGAGCACAGACTGTCCTGGGTAGGCATTGATCTCCTTCAGAGAAGAGGAAGTGCCTGACAGAATACAGCCTATAGAGACACAGAGCACGTAAACCTTAGATGTAGTTTTCTTATGAACATTCGGGATTTGTTTTGAATGTACAATATACACCATAGTTTGTTTTATTCATAACAAATTTACGCTAATGATCAAACTTACATTTTAAGCTATTACAATTAACCAGTTAACCTAATGGTTGAACCTCGTCTATGGTTATGTTGTTTCTGAAATACTGACAAACAAATAGACAGATCTGAAAATGTGATCTTGGTGAATGTAAACACACTGTAGGACTCACCTTCTTGACCTGCAGTGATATGAAGGACTGAGCTGACATATAGATTCACATGGTGACTGTCCACATCCAGGAGAGAAACACTACTTATCCAGAGAGTTGGGACACTTGGGTGGTGCACTTCTCTGTGTACAAGCCTAGGGCTGTGGCAGTCAAGACATTTTGTCAGCCAGTGATTGTCAAGCAAATATCGAATCAAATCAAATAACTGTGTTTCTCACGGTAATGGACCGTTAATTAACATAAACACATTTTGCAATTCCTGGCTTCCACACATAGCTTACAAGCCACTTATGCAGACCTTTGGAACATCTACATTTTAAAAAGTCTAATAAATCCATGTAATATAGCCTACATCTTCACAATAAATCCATTATTTATTTTAGACAGGTCTAAAATTGGTTTGGCAATGCCACTGTCAGCCAGAGAAACATGCTGAGAAGGATTATTACCACAGCAAGCAAGGTACTTGGAGTCAAACCGACAGGCCTGGATAAGATCTTTAAGGTCAGGGCCCTCCGTAAGGCTCACAAAATCATTTTAGACCCAAGTCACCCCCTGTGCCTGGACTTTGAATTACTCCTCTCTGGGCGCAGGTATGGGCACCCCTCAGCAGGAAAAACAGAACGAGACAATCATTTGTGCCAGGTGTGATATCCCTCCTAAATAGCTCGGGGAATGTTCCCATTGACTCCGTAAGGCCAGCAGGCTAGTCTTTTCTTATTTTTTATGTAATGTTTTATTTCTTATTTCTTACTATTATTATTTTTATTGGTGCGTAACTGTTATGAAAGTTGTATTGTCAATTTTGTTTTGTATTTAAACGCCACTTTAAACGTGTACATGACACTGCAACAAAATTTCCCCATGGGGACAATACAGTCAGTAAGTAAGTAAGTAAGTAAGTAAAGAAACAGGATATGAAGAAAATGTAGTCTATTTAAAAAAAACTAGTGGGCTACACTAGTTCATTTAGCAGACAAGTTTTGCTCTGAATTCCGTGGCATTCTTTTTTATTTTTCTATAGTTTGAAGAATACAATTGAACAAAGCTTAATAAAATGTAAATATTTTCTCCAAACGATTTGAGGGAGTGGCACATGCAGCTATTCTGTGTTGAGCAGTTATAAATAGGTACTCCTATATGGGTAATTTATAGTTATTAATGTAACTTTAGTTGTTCAACAAACATTGTGCTATATGTTTTGATGTTTAATACATTGTAAGGCTGCATGATGAGACTCTAATAATGATTTGAAAGGCATGAGCTCTTCTTTGTTTTTTTTTGTTGCACAGGCTGTACACACTCCAATAGTCTCTCATTCACAATTTGACCAGCACTTGATAATGCCTCGAATTTCGCAGCGGCATCTCCTTTGTGGCTGTAATGCATCGTAAAGAAATCCATGCCTTTTATCCCACTGTGTATTCAATAGGGTCTGGGTTGAAAATCGACCAACCTCAGATTTTCCACTTCCTGTTTGGATTTCTTCTCAGGTTTTTGCCTGCCATATGAGTTCTGTTATACTCACAGACATCATTCAAACAGTTTTAGAAACTTCACAGTGCGTTCTATCCAATAATAATAATAATATGCATATATTAGCAATTGAGACTGAGGAGCAGGCCGTTGACTCTGGGCACCTCTGGGCACCTTTCATCCAAGATACTCCATACTGCCCCTGCAGACATAAGAAGTTAACACCCCCACTGACACTGAATGAGGCTCTTCCCCATTTCTGTCTTTCGTAAAATCCATTGTACAGTTCCAGTCCCCGCCGACCACCAGCTCCTCAGGTGCTAACTGTGACAGTTCCTGTCTAAGACACCCAAATAGAACCCCCCTCTCTCTCCCTGTGTTAGGCTCATACACATTTGTAAAGACAAAACCCATGTTGTTAATTTCTGCTTTTTCAACAAGCAGCCTACCCCTACACACCACCTTTGAGGAGCAAATTTTTACAGACAGACACGGTACAAAAAGGACTGCCACCCCTGCACTAAAATTTGTCCCATGGCTCAACACACTTACCCTTTTCCACTAGAGCCCCTAATTGACTTTATTCAATACATGCGTCTCCTGCAGAAACAACCTGTACTTATTTTTGTTTTAAATATATACCCAACACACTCCTCTTTCCCGCATCTCTGGCACCATTTATATTAAGCGATCCTACCCAAAGAGTCTCCATAATAAGTGGGAGAAAAGCCAGCAAAGAAAGAAACCAATAGCAAAGCTCAAAAAGCCCCCGTGCCAGAAAGAAACTATACATCTAAACAGTGTCTGAAGGTAGACCCTTATGCACTGTTGTGACCCACTTCCTCAACCTAAATCATTTCCTGGGTGAGAGGACACCATGCCCCTCATTTTTCATAGCATGTTGTGCTGATCTTACAAACTTTCTCGGATCTGAAAAAAAGCCTCAATATTAACTTTTTTCCCCTTGGTCTCATTCAGGAACCTTGTCAGTTCCTTCAATGTGAACTTTGACCCTTCTACTTGACTAGCTGTCAGCTCCGGACCCATTGAAGAGGAGTCTGAAAAAAATAACTCCTCATCATCCTCTTCCTCAGACTCACTTTCCTCCTCATCTCCCATCCTGACCACCTGCCCTTCCTCTCTGGTCAGGGCCTCCCCCCCAGCAACAGGCAAAGGTTCCATGGTGCCTTAGACCACTTCCTTTTTCCTTTTCCGCTTGACACCCTCCTCCTCCCCCCTAGTCTCTTACACTTCCCTACTATACTCTCCTCATCCACTAGCATAACCTGACTAGACCCAGCCTCATCTACACAACCCTCCATAGCATGACTAGACCCAGACTCCGCTACACCACCATCCATAACATGACTAGACCCCGCCTCATCTACACCACCATCCATAGCATGACTAGACCCAGCCTCCGCAACACCACCATCCATAGCATGACTAGACCCAGTCTCATCTACACCACCATCTCTAGCCTGACTAGACCCAGACTCCGCTACACCACCATCCATAACATGACTAGACCCCGCCTCATCTACACCACCATCCATAGCATGACTAGACCCAGCCTCCGCAACACCACCATCCATAGCATGACTAGACCCAGTCTCATCTACACCACCATCCATAGCATGACTAGACCCAGCCTCATCTACACCACCATCCATAGCATGGCTAGACCCCGCCTCATCTACACCACCATCCATAGCATGACTAGACCCAGCCTCCGCAACACCACCATCCATAGCATGACTAGACCCAGTCTCATCTACACCACCATCCATAGCATGACTAGACCCAGCCTCCGCAACACCACCATCCATAGCATGACTAGACCCAGTCTCATCTACACCACCATCTCTAGCCTGACTAGGCCCAGCTTCATCTACACCACCATCCCTGGCATGACTAGGCCCAGCCTCTGCTGTCCGCATCTCATTGCCCCCTGCACGTTGACCTCGATTTCCCCCACTGGCGCTTGTGCCCTCACCTTGTCTATGGCCTTTATGTGGGCACGCAAAGCTCTTATGCCCCAAATCCCCACACTCAAAACACTGTAGACTATCTGTGCTAGCAAACCCTGCGTAGAGCCACACTTTAAAATGCACATTTAGCTGTTGCTCATTGTTATTCAGAAACATAAACACTTGCCTCACTGAACGAAACCATGTGCTTAACGACATCTGCCTGAAAACCTGCCGACAGTACACGAAAAACGCTAGCAAACTTACCAAAATGACTCAGCTCTTTCCTGATTTGATCATCCTTAATAAACTGAGGCAAATTTGCAACTACCACCCTTGTCAAAGGGGTAGAAAGAGGTCAAATTGGCACCAACACACCCCTTACAAATATTCCACTAGCAATTAGCCTACCAACCAAATGTGCTCTTTTCATGAACACAACCACAGCTTTGTTCATTCTAGAAGCGGAATGTATAAAATCAGCTCCTACCTGTTCACAAACTGCAAGCAGAACCTCCTGCACTTTAACTCCATTCTCAGGAACACACCTGAATCCATGCCGTATAGACAGCGTCTCCTCCACGCCCGGGTGAGAAGCCATCGCGCACACCACACCTTTCAAACCTCAGGAAACTAACTCTGTCCTCGTCCACCCTAACTTTGAAAAAGACCGTGGATACCGCTAAAACAAATCATGCATTAGCCCTCCACCATAGAAAATAAAATTGAAAGAAAAGACCAAGGACAGAATCAAGAAAGATAGTTAGGACAGAGCCCTCCACACCAAACACTCAAACTCCAAAACTCCCAGCATGCACAGAGACAGAGAGACAGAGAGAGAGAGAGAGAGAGAGAGAGAGCTGATATGGTCTATGTTACTGTACAGTAGGGTGTTTGTCTTTGGTTGCATTGCTGTTGTCTAGCTGCTGGTGAAGAAGATAAGAAAAGCTAATTAGCAGATGGTCAGTCTTTAAAACTCCCCTATCAAATCAACATATTGCTCTGCCAGGACTTTGGCATTGATTTGTGACCCATGCTGTATGTGGGGGGAAGTGTGATCATGGATGTGTGTGTGTGTATGTGTGTGTACATGCTTGTTTGTGTGTGTAAAAGTGCAAGTGTATAGGGATGTTTCTGGAGGGCACTGTAGGGACTATAAGTGCTGACCAGCACTATGTTGAGATATTGGCACTGGCTTGTCACATAAGTGACTTGTAATTCTTCTGAAACTCTTAGAATTAGTGGTGACTTGAGGAAACCTGGTGATCATCAAGGAATCCCTAGAGTTCCTCAAGGAACTATTGCTAGTATCTTCAATGAAGGTATCAGAGGCGTATGAGTTCTTAAAGTGCCTAATCAAATCCCAAAGTTGGATTAGTTAACACTTTATTACTGTATGTACGCAGCAATGTCAATATTATATTAGAATGTTTAATATGCATAAATATTCAAGGAACATTTTAATTTGCAGTGTACCAACTGAACATGATAAACAGGAATGACCTAAAATAACTCTGCCACACCTCCCGTCTGATAGGCTGCCACCTCTACAATATATTATTAAAGGTCCCGAACAGTTGAAGTTGGAAGTTTACATACACTTATGTTGGAGTCATTAAAACTCGTTTTTCAACCACTCCACACATTTCTTGTAAACAAACTATAGTTTTGGCAAGTCGGTTAGGACATCTACTTTGTGCATGACACAAGTGATTTTTCCAACAATTGTTTACAGACAGATTATTTCACTTATAATTCACTGTATCACAATTCCAGTGGATCAGAAGTTTACATACACTAAGTTGACTGTGCCTTTAAACAGCTTGGAAAATTCCAGAAAATGATGTCATGGCTGTAGAAGCTTCTTATAGGCTAATTGACATAATTTGAGTCAATTGGAGGTGTACCTGTGGATGTATTTCAAGGCCTACTTTCAAACTCAGTGCCTCTTTGCTTGACATCGTGGGAAAATCAAAAGAAATCAGCAAAGAATATTGTAGACCCCCACAAGTCTGGTTCATCCTTGGGGCAATTTCCAAATGCCTGAAGGTACCGCGTTCATCTGTACAAGCAATAGTACGCACGTATAAACACCATGGGACCACGCAGCCGTCATACCGCTCAGCAAGGAGACGCATTCTGTCTCCTAGAGGTGAATACCAGAACAGCAAAGGACCATGTGAAGATGCTGGAGGAAACAGGTACAACGTATCTATATCCACAGTAAAACAAATCCTATATCGACATAACCTTAAAGGCCACTCAGCAAGGAAGAAGCCACTGCTCCAAAACCTCCATAAAAAAGCCAGATTACGTTTTGCAACTGCACATGGGGACAAAGATTGTACTTTTTTGAGAAATATCCTCTGGTTTGATGAAACAAAAATAGAACTGTTGGCCATAATGACAAACGTTATGTTTGGAGGAAAAAGGGGGAGGCTTGCAAGCCAAAGAACACCATCCCAACCGTGAAGCACGGGGGTGGCAGCATCATGTTGTGGGGGTGCTTTGCTGCAGGAGGGACTGGTGCACTTCACAAAATAGATGGCATCATGAAGGAGGAAAATTATGTGGATATGTTGAAGCAACATCTCAAGACATCAGTCAGGAAGTTAAAGGTCTTCCAAATGGACAATGACCCCAAGCATACTTCCAAAGTTGTGGAAAATGGCTTAAGGACAAAAAAGTCAAGGTATTGGAGAGGCCATCATAAAGCCCTGACCTCATCCTATAAAACGTTTGCACAGAACTGAAAAAGCATGTGCGAGCAAGGAGGCCTACAAACCTGACTCAGTTACACCAGCTCTGTCTGGAGGAATGGGCCAAACTTCACCCAACATATTGTGGGAAGCTTGTGGAAGGCTACCCAAAACGTTTGACCCAAGTTAAACAATTTAAAGGCAATGCTACCAAATACTAATTGAGTGTATGTAAACTTCTGTGTCACACCCTGGTCTTAGTATTCTGTGTTTTCTTTATTATTTTGGTTAGGCCAGGGTGTGACATGAGTTTATTATGTGGTGTGTTTTGTCTTGGGGTTTTTCGTAGGTTTTGGGATTGTGGCTTAGTGGGGTTTTCTTGCATAGTCTATGGCTGTCTGGTGGTTCTCAATCAGAGGCAGGTGTTTATCGTTGTCTCTGATTGGGAACCATATTTAGGCAGCCATATTCTTTGAGTGTTTCATGGGTGATTGTTCCTGTCTCTGTGTTTGTTTGCACCAAATAGACTGTATAGATTTTCACGTTACGTTTTTGTTTTTTTCGTCGTCATTAAACATGTATCAAGAATACCACGCTGCATTTTGGTCCGACTCTCTTTCACCTAAAGAAAACCGTTACATTCTGACCCACTGGGAATGTGATGACAGAAATAAAAGCTGAAATAAATCCTTCTCTCTACTATTATTCTGACATTTCACATTCTTAAAATAAAGTGGTGATCCTAACTGACCTAAGACAGGGAATTTCTACTACGATTAAATGTCAGGAATTGTGAAAAACTGAGTTTAAATGTATTTGGCTAAGGTGTATGTAAACTTCCGACTTCAACTGTAAATAGCCTTTTGACTAAAATATCACCCATTGTGTTTTTGTGAAAAGTACTTTTTCTCTCATTGCTAAGTGCCAGGAAGTTTGAAAAGACAGGCTTAGTGGGCGGGGAGCTTTTATTCATGAGCTCACCTTGACTGACAGCACTTTGAGATGCCTATGTCAATAAACTTGGATGTAGTGAGCAGTGTTGCAGTAAAATAGTCTCAAGCAAGTTTGGCAATACACAAAGCAACTCAAAGAACATTGAAATTTCATCAATTATGTATTTTTTTTAAATATAATATATCTCCTGTTTGGTATGTGTCTTCGGATGTGGTTCACATCACTGACGGTTGTGTTGACCTGACAACTCCGTCAGAGTTTTGAATGACCCTCCTCCCCTTTTGTTCCATGCTGGCTGGAGATCTAGCTAACCTGTAACTAGCTAACACCAAACACAGATGAAATGGGAAATATAAGTATCTTTGCCATAAATGAATAGGGTAAGCTTTTAATTATATTTTCTGACACCCTACAGACATATTTTGGCACCAGTAGAGTAGCGATCTAGCTATATAAGCCCCACCCCTCTGCAAACACGCCTTCTCTGATGTTGGTTACAAGGTGGTACTTATTTGAATTGGGTAAGAGAATATCATGTTACCATTGGTGTATTCACATTTTTGAGTTAGGGTTACCTCACCCTATCCCCTTAACAATCCCGCCTCCTGAATCCACGTGTTTGACATGCGGAAGGGGACCAGAAACATTATGTAGAAGCAACAGTCAGTCATTTTTCATACTTTGGTCATCATACTTTGATCTGGTTTCATCCAAATATCATTACATTTCATGATTTTGACTGTTCATGCCTGTAAAAAGGTTCAACATTGAACACCTCCCATCACAGAAAGGTTTGAACCTTTACACAGTGTTTCCTCTAGCATTCTTTTCAGAGGGGTAGTACAAGGAACCTTTTTAAAATGGATAGGTTCCGCCGGTATGGCAACCCAAAAGGTTCTTCAAAGGCACCTTCACTTTTAAGAGTGTGGAGTGCAATTTACACAGGTCTATCCTCCTGCCACCCGCTCATTTTCTCCCTTTCTTTTTATTTTCTCTGTCTGTCTACTCATCTGTCGGTGCAAAAGCTCATAATTTGGTCAACCTTTCTCTTACTGTAACAATGAAGAATTTTTGGAAAGATATGGATATAGGAAATAGCTTTGTGTTATGTGTAGGCTATCAGTAACATGTCTGTCTGTTTTTCCCAGCAGCAGAGTCCGGCAGGAGACAATGTCTCTCTCAAACACCAGCTTCTGCAGGTCATCGTACGGGTGGCTCAATACTGCATGCTCCTCAATGGTAAGTGTGTGCGTGCGCGTGTCAATCATTTTTGATTATGTACTGTACCAGTCAAAAGTTTGGACACACCTACTCATTCCAGGGTTTTTCTTTATTTTTTCTAATTTCTACATTGTAGAATAATAGTGAAGACATCACAACTATAAAATAACACATATGGAATTATGTAGTAACCAAAAAAGTATTAAACAAATCAAAGTAAATGTTATAATTGAGATTAAATATGCAAAGAGAAATTACAGTCCATCATTACTTCAAGACGTGAAGGTCAGTCAATCCGGAAAATGTCAAGAACTTTTCAAGTTTCTTCAAGTGTAGTCGCAAAAACCATCAAGCGCTACGATGAAACTGGCTCTCAGGAGGATCGCCAAAGGAAAGGAAGACCCAGAGTTACCTATGCTGCAGAGGATAAGGTCATTAGAGTTAATTGCACCTCAGATTGCAGTCCAAATAAATGCTTCCCAGAGTTAAAGTAACAGACACATCTCAACCACAGCATTCTGCATTCAGCGATACGCCATCCCATCTGGTTTGAGCTTAGTGAGACTATAATTTGTTTTTCAACAGGACAATGACCCAAAACACACCTCCAGACTGTGTAAAGGCTATGTGACCAAGAAGGATAGTGATGGAGTACTGCATCAGATGACCTGGCCTCCATAATCACCCGACCTCAACCCAGTTGAGATAGTTTGGGATGAGTTGGATCGCAGAGTGAAGAAAAAGCAGCCAACAAGTGCTCAGCATATGTGGGAACTCCTTCAAGATTGTTGGAAAAGCATTCCAGGTGAAGCTGGATAAAAGAATGCCAAGAGTGTGCAAAGCTGTCATCAAGGCCAAGGGTGGCTGCTTTGAAGAATCTCAAATATAAAATGTATTTTGATTTGTTTAACACTTTTATTGGTACTACATGATTCCAAATGTGTTATTTCATAGTGTTGATGTCTTCCCTATTATTCTACAATGTAGAAAATATAAAGAAATAAGAAAAACCCTTGAATGAGTAGGTGTGTCCAAACTTTTGACCGGTACTGTATATCAAAACATTTATACATAAAAATTGTATATGATGAAAATGATCTCTTTCTGTCTCATCTTACTGTGGTTCAATCAATTGCCATGTATCTTTTCTCAATTGCTGCTGTTTGTTTTCCTCATCCTCCAGATTACCTGAACAACCTCTCCCCAGACTCCAAAGAATACGAAGATACACAAGGTACAGTGGAGCTCTGCTATAAGCACTAGCCATGGTATAGTTAAGCAATACGTCCCGAGGAGGTGTGGTATATGGCCAATATACCATGGCATGTTCTTATGCATGACGCAACGCAGAGTACATGGATACAGCCATTAGCTGTGGTATATTGGCCATAAACCACAAACCCTGAGGTGCCTTATTGCTATTATAAACTGGTTACAAAAGTAATTAGAGCAGTAAAAATACATGTTTTGTCATACCCGTGGTATACGGTCTGATATACCACGGCTGTCAGCCAATCACCATCCAGGGCTTGAACCACCCAGTTTATAATACCTCCTTAGTCTGTATTGCATTATTCACAAGAGGGCCATGTCGGCTCTGTTTGTATGTGTTTATAAGGGATTTATTTGGGCTCATTTGGCATTTTGAGTAACTCACAGGGGAGCCATTTTACCCTATGTTTTTCTTTGTGTGTGGGTAAGTCACTAGGGAGACATTTTGGCTGTCTTGTCTCTGTGTACTGTATATGTAATTCACGAGTGGGTAGCTACTGTGCTATCTTTGGCCCCTCTGGTCTGTGTGTGTCTGTGCACAGCAAATTCTCCAGTGTTAAATCAGGTCCACACTGTTACACTTTATCAGTGTTAAGGAAATTAACACTTTCAGTGTTGTGCAATAACATCTCATATAGTATTTTTTATTATTACACCCCAAGGTCAGTATTTCAGTGTTGGAATAAGGACAACACAACAACATTTAGTTTGCCGTTTGCAAATTAGTTTTTATGAAAGATTTACAAAGGCATCATAATTAGCAGCAGACATACTCAGTATTTAATTAACACAACCAAAGACCACATAAACTGCTACAACACTTCCACTCACGGGTGGCCAAAAATAATTAGTTGAAAGCCACGCCCCCAGTAAGCCACGCCCCCAATCTAATTGCCTTTTAAAGTGAATTGTAAAGTTACCACCCATGACTGTATTTGTTAGTGACAGAGACATGGTTGTTTAATTCATTACTTTTCAATTCTGTGGACTTTCTCAAGTGTGTTACTACCGTAGGTGAATGCTACCAGTAAACTGTTTATAGAGTTTTATGTTCCTTGTTGTCCACATCACCAACAAATGATCATGGTCCGAACACACCAAGCCAGTTGTGAAGAGGGCACAACAACACCTTTTTCCCCTCAGGAGACTGAAAAGATTTGCCATGGGTCCCCAGATCCTCAAAAAGTTCTACTGCTGCAACATCGAGATCATCCTGACCGGTTGTATTATTGCCTGGTATGGCGGCGCTACAGATGGTAGTGCGTATGGCCCAATACATCACTGGGGCCAAGCTTCCTGACATCCAGGACCTATATAAGTTGGTGTCAGAGGAAGGCCCAAAAAAGTGTCAAAGACTCCAGTCAGCTAAGTCATAGACTGTTCTCTCTGCTACTGCACGGCAGGCAGTACTGGAGCGCCAAGTCTCGGACCAAAAGACTCCTTAACAGCTTCTACCCCCAAGCTATAAGACTGCTGAACAATTAAACTAATCAAATGGCCACCGGACTATTTACATTGAACCCCCCTCCTTTTGTTTTGACACTGCTGCTACTCGCTGTTTATTATCTATATATAGTCCCTTTACAAATGACCTCGATTAACCTGTACCCCCGCATATTGACTCGGTACCGGTACCCCCTGTATGTATCCTTGTTATTGTTATGTACATTTCTTTTGTACCTTGTGATTTTCATGTTTTACTATAGTTTATGTAGTAAATCTTGTATTAACTCTAACTCTATCTATAACTCTAACTGCATTGTTAAGAGCTTGTAAGTAAGCATTTTACAATAATATATTCTGCAAAACCTGCAATTTAGCATTAGATTATAAACGGAAAGACAGGATAGACAGCCATCTGAAATAATAACACATTACGGTGTCTCAGAAGAAGGCCCAAGACAATTTTGATTTTCTAACGAATATGATGTGAAAAATATTTCACAATAATAAACACAAATCTAAAGTAAAGGAATGGAATTAAAAATATATAAATATTTGGATGAGCAATGTCAGAGCGGCATAGACTAAGATACAGTAGAATGGAAAAGAATACAGTATATACATATGAGATGAGTAATGAAAAATATGTAAACATTATTAAATTGACAAGTCTTCCATTATTAAAGTGGCCAGTGATTTCAAGTCTATGTATATAGGGCAGCAGCCTCTAATGTACTAGTGATGGCTATTTAACAGTCTAGTCTGATGGCCTTGAGATAGAACCTGTTTTTCAGTTTCTCGGTCCCAGCTTTGATTCACCTGTACTGACCTTGCCTTATGGATGATACCGGGGTGAACAGGCAGTGGCTCAGATGGTTGTTGTCCTTGATGATCTTTTTGGCCTTCCTGTGACATCGGGTGATATAGTTGTCATGGAGGGCAGGTAGTTTTCCCACAGTGATGCTTTATGCAGACCGCACCACCCTCTGGAGAGCCCTGCGGTAGCAGGCGGTGCAGTTGCCGTACCAGGCGGTGATACAGCCTGACAGAATGCTCTCAATTGTGCATCTGTAAAAGAGTTTGAGGGTTTTAGCTGCCAATCTAAATTTCTTCAGCCTCCTGAGGTTGAAGAGGCGCTGTTGCGCCTTCTTCACCACACTGTCTGTGTGGGTGGACCATTTCAGTGCGTCAGTGATGTGTACGCCGAGGAACTTGAAGCTTTCCACCTTCTCCACTGCCGTCCCCTCGATGTGGATAGGGGGGTGCTCCCCCTGCCATTTCCTGAAGTCCCTGATAAGCTCCTTTGTTTTGTTGACGTTGGGTGAGAGGTTATTTTCCTGGCTCTCACCTCCCCCTGTAGGCTGTCTCGTCATTGTTGTTAATGAGGCCTACTACTGTTGTATGGTCTGCAAACTTGATGATTGAGTTGAAGGCGTGTGTGGCCATGCAGTCATGGGTGAACATGGAGTACAGGAGTGGGCTGTTCTGTTAACAATTCTGTTAAGACCACAGTATTTGGAGAGAAATGCTTCTCCACCTTCACAAAGCATTTGTAAAAGTACAGGTACTCACATAGGCGAAATTGCCACAGAGGATATATTCAGAACAGGTCGATTCATCCCCTCAATACTTTCTTTAAAAATATGCCCCCCCCCAGATAGCATATGAACACATCATAAGCAATGGCAAAATGTGTAGAATTGCAGGAAATTAGCTTTAACGGTCGACATTGGGCACAAAAAAGGGTCCAACTTATCCTCTTTCTCAATTTTCATACAAAAATGGGGTGTGCCTTTGGTGGTTCATCGATGTGTCATTCTGGTCATGCGCGCCATGACCGACGTAGCTAGTTTGTTAACTAAACTAGCCAATTGTAGCTAGCCAGTAACTCCTCCAGTATGTGTTGACGTCATTCCACATTATTTGTTTTTGGACAGAAGCTGTAGAGATTGGTAGGAAATGGTACTTCTGTAGTCAAGTATCTTATTCATACATTTTTTTAACATTAAATGACCTGGTATGATGGTGCATTGATCAGTTATAAAGTTGAAAGTTATTGTTGCGTTTTTGGCCAAAGTTTAACTTTAAAGTATGTGTCCAATGCCTCCCGAGTGGCGCAGCGGTCTAAGGCGTCACTAGACAACCGGGTTCGATCCCTGGCTCTGTCGCTGCTGTCCGCGACCAGGAGACCCATGAGGCGGCGCACAATTGGCCCAGCATTGTCCGGGTTAGGGGAAGGTTTGGCCAGCCGGGATGTCCTTGTCCCATCGTGCTCTAGCAACGCATGCACGCTGACATGGTCGCCAGTTGTAAGGTGTTTCGTCCGAGACATTGGTGCGGCTGGCTTCCAGGTTAAGCGAGCAGGGTGTCAAGAAGCAGTGGGGCTTGGCAGGATCGTGTTTCGGAGGACACATGGCTCTCAACCTTCACCTCTCCCGAGTCCATACAGGAGTTGCAGCGAGGGGACAAGACTGTAACTACAAATTGGATATCATGAAAAAGGGGTAAAAAATATATGAACATGTATTAAGTGTCCAGTGTTTCCAGATTTCTATTAAATATGACTGATAATTAATTACAATATGAGTGAAATAGTTTTCCTTAATTATGTTAAAAAGCAGCTTTTCTGTGTTGGAATGGTGTGGGCGTACCCCAACATCAGAATGGTATGGGTATATACCGGTCATAAAAAATATTAATGCGAGTAGAACACTGATTGGCCAGCTCATCCTCCTCAGGAGGATGACATCATCCTCTATGAGGAAATATCAAGCATTTTTTAAATGGTCTGTTCAAGATACAAGTTTGAGGTGATTGTTTTGTTGTTTTTTTCTCCAATTTATGCTTTGGCCACAAATACCAGTATAGGATGAGTCAACAACATTATTTGGATGAGTTAACAGAATATGAACTTTTAAAAGTGAGATTTTCACTGGACAGTTACTTTAAAACAAAATGTTCTCTCAGCCTCATGGAACAATTTGTAGAGTAACAGGAAATTAGCTTTGAAACTGCAAAATGTTTTCTCATCCTCATGGCAAAATATGAAGAATAGCATGACATGAATTGCACGTTTTTCTCTCTGCCCCATGGCAAAATGTGTAGAATTGCAGAAAATAAATTCTGACTCATTTTTTTATAAAGCAAATGTTGTGAAATCAAGGAAGTTAGCTGTCCCCCCCCATCCCCTCCCCCCTTAATAATAATAATACAAAATATTTTTGGTTAAAATACCCCTCCATATACCCCTGAAAACACCCCTCGTCCCCCCAAATATCTACATCACAATTTCCCCCTTGTTGTACTGACATTGTTGAATAATACACTGCCTGCAAATATACTGTATCAGCCAGAACAATTTGTCTACATCCAGCTCTCCTACAAAATATAGTCTTGTGTGTCAGTGGATTTGTCCGTTATTATGGAGATTCTTTCAGTTTTTTTTACCAGACTGCACCTCCGTTCTATAGGATACATTTGTGTTAATGAATGAGTGCATTTTGTCAATGTTTTCAAAAGGGATGTTGGAGCTTGCAAAATAAATGTATGTTTTAATATATTGCTATAGCGAATGAAAATGGCTACTTTGTTCTGAAATAGGCTACATTTTCTTAGATAAAAGGGTGGAACATGTACAGGTCATGAAAGATGAGAATGGTCTCTGTCCCTCTCTGGTTCTCTGTACGTTTTGATTTTTGTTTTAACACCCCTTTACTTTTCTATTTTCACTGTCTCCTCTCTCTCAGCCGCACTGGTGATAGTATCAGACGTTGCGGATCAAGCCAATGACAGTTTGAAACATGGGGTGAGTTTCAAGTGCGAAGACGAGTGTTTGTGACAGTTCCTCCAACATGGTGTGTGTACATTATGTGTGCGTGAGTGCTTGCGTACATTCCTGCCTGCCTGCCTGTCTGTCTGCCTGTCTGCCTGTCTGCCTGTCTGCCTGTCTGCCTGTCTGTCTGTCTGTCTGTCTGCCTGTCTGTCTGTCTGTCTGCCTGTCTGTCTGTCTGTCTGTCTGCCTGCCTGCCTGCCTGCCTGCCTGCCTGCATGCCTGCATGCCTGCATGCCTGCCTGTCTGCCTGTCTGTCTGTCTATCTGCCTGTCTATCTGCCTATATGCCTGCCTTTCTGCCTGTGTGTGTGTTAGCGTGTACAGTCAGTGTTGTGGGATGCACAACGTTTTATCTTTTAGTTATTGTTATTGTTTAACATGGAATGTTGGCATAATCTCTCATACAAGCTCTCTCTCTCTCTCCCTCTCTCTCTCTCAGGAGAACCTGTTGCGTCTGGTCAACATAGAGTACAGTGTTCGAGGCCAGAGGGATCTGCTCCAGCCTGGCAGGGTGAGCTCCGTCCTGCCTGATAACACCATTGTTTCTACCCAGGGCTCCGGGCACCCTCCACCTCTCCATCCCACCCGTGTCGCCCTTTATATAACCAGTCAGCTGGGAATCCCCTGGCCCTCTCTTTGTGTCTAGGTGGGGTGGAGTAGAACAGGCACACACTCTTAAAGGACTCTTTAAAAGCCCTCTCTCCAACTTTCTTGATTCAATGTTAAAACTGCCGAATACTTCCCACTGACTGCCCCCAATTGCTATGTAATCTACTTTGTCTAACTAGGGTTATAAAATTCTCTAAAAATAAATAAATACATGTTTATTAAATTCCCTGGTTTTCCAGAAATTCTGGTTGGAGGATTCTGGATTTCCTGCTTATTTTCTATGAGTTCGGGGATTCCTTCGACCAGGAATTTTGTAACCCTATGTCTGACCCTGTGTGTGTGTGTGTGTGTGTGTGTGTGTGTGTTGTTCTCAGGTGTTTGTGAAGGAGGGCACTCTGATGAAGGTCAGCAGGAAGTTCAGACAGCCACGCCACCTGTTTCTGGTAAATGTCACTTCCTTTTGGTGGGAGGGTAGGACACTCACCAGCACAAACCTATAGATATACAACTGACAGAACAAGCAATGGGGTTTTTAGGCTAAAAATACCATTGTTTAACAGAATTGTCAATCACAATTTGCTCTAATTTTAACATGGTCATCTCACTTGTCATTATGACTACACAACTATGCACCATCTTCTGCCATGTAAATGTGAAAGGGAGAAGCAGCAGTTCTGTTCTGTTTGCACTATATCTATGGCCTGGTCCTCCCAGACCCTGCTATTGAGAGAGCAGTTTCCTGGCAGGATGTTTCTGAATGGGCGCTTCCTGAACTGCTCTTTACTGAGGGGACAGGGAACCTCAGGAACACTCCTCATACACCCACACACACACATACCCCCTAGACCAGATACTCGTTCATTTGAACAATGCTGATACAGCCATACACACTAAACCTGGTAGTTTTTCTGTTCAACACTGCTGATACAGCCACACACACTAGACCTGGAGAAAACTCCACTATTTAAACCTCTTTTTGTTAGTTCGTCCAATCATAACTGTCTTTAAGAAATAGAGGAAGATAGAAATGTGTAATACTTAGTATGTAGATCAGTAGATGTTCACATGGATGTCCTACTATTGTTTTACCACACCATGTTAATCAAAATGTGTATCATTACTCATTACTGCCCCCACCTAGATACTGTCATCTTTCTAAAAAAGAACACATGCATCCTAAGCAACCCTACATCTACACTCATGATAGGGTAGTATGGGTCACCTATCTGGGGTAGGAGAGGAGGATGAGGAGGAGGATGGGGGGGGGTGTAATTTATAAAGACAGAGTAACGACTCTAAATAGAGTAACGACTTCAGACAGGCCATTCTTTAGCAGCCTGGCAGCGCACGCCCCCTCTGTAACCATGCCAACAGAACACTCTGACTGTGCCATCTCAGAGTGAGAGAGAGGGATGTGAGCAGAAGAGAAAGAGCATAAAACAAGGAATGGTTTACTATGACATATAATTACAGGATAAAAGGGGATTTCGATCTTTTTTCAAATGTCCAGCCCTCTCAGTGGCGGTAAACAAAGATAGAAAGAATAGTTAGAGAGTTAAAGGGTCAATCTGCAGTTGCTACATACATTTTGGACATATAAATTAAAGTTGTATACCTATTGCCACCAGAACCCAAAATATACGCTTGTTTTACTCCAATGTTTGTAAACAAAGTAAATGTAAACAAACATTATATCCTCAAATCATTTTGATATCATGGATGGTCAGTCGTTGCACCCACAGCTCTGTCTTTGAATTTGAGAGTGGGCACATTTCCCCAGGCCGATGACCTTTTACCAACAGAGACATGGTGTTGGCTTTGTTATTGTTTAAACTGCGGATTCTAGCTTTAAAGAAAGACAAACATAATCTGAAAATGAAAAGCTAATCCAAAATGATGCCTATCCTCGAATGACCAATGACCTTTATTCACATCTATTTATACCCCAGTATTAGTCAACTTTTATGTTTAATAAGTCACTGTTGTCAAACTAGAGGGATTTAAGGCGATTTACTCAATCATATTTGGAAATATTATCCAACAGGATAAAACTTCATTTCAAATCTTATAGGAAAAGCTGTAGGAACTGCTTGTGGGAAATCCCTTAAACATGTAAGAATAAACACTGAAGCTATAGGCTGTCAATCCACTCATGATGACATACACAACTATAATCGTCCATTTAATGTTTTTCTACAACAGAGTACTCTCGCTTTGTCAAGGAAGTGAAGTTAGGGTGTGCTCAGGGTCTCAGTGGAATGATGAGTAGGGCACATGTCATGCGATCAGAAAAACGTACAGTTCTGAATATAACTACACTTCTCTGAATGAGGGAACGAGGTATAACATATTATGGGGAGTCAACTGCCAATCATATTCACCTGAAGTGTCCAGGTCGGTGCCATAGGCTTAGACACTGTTCTGAGCTGAGTCACGCCTTTCAGGAGCCGCACCAGCAGAGGATGACACCTCGGGGTAGAGCCGTCAATCAATTCATCGAGGCATGGACTCTACAAGGTGTCGAAAGCATTCTACAGGGATGCTGGCCCATGTTGACTCCAATGCTTCACATAGTTGTGTCAAGTTGGCTGGATGTCCTTTGGGTGGAGGACCATTCTTGATACACACAGGAAACTGTTGAGTGTGAAAAACCCAGCAGTGTTGCAGTTCTTGATACAAACTGGTGCAACTGGCACTTACTACCATACCCCATTCGGAGGCACTTACATTTCTGGTCTTGCCCATTCACCCTCTGGATGTCACACATACACAATCCATGTCTCAATCTCATCAAGGCTTAAAAATACTTATTTAACCTGTCTCCTCCCCTTCATCTACACTGATTGAAGTGGATTTAACAAGTGACATCAATAAGGGATCATAGCTTTCACCTGGATTCACCTTGTCAGTCTATATTATGGAAAGAGAAGGTGTTCTTATGTTTTGTATAGCCTCTTGTAGAGGGTGCACGTGACGACTGTATAGTTGTATTCACGTTCGAAGGTAAACCCCTAGCCGTCAAATTCAACCTTCAGGGGCCAAAACCACAGATCCCATATCTGCGTTCGTGGGTGCCAAACTTTCCCGTGTGCCTGGGACAATAGATTCCGATGACACGGAACCCTCCGTGGGTTCCCGCCCAACAGACGTATGATCTCTGGGAACCAGGGTTGTCTGTGCCAACGGGGTGCCACCAGAATCAACAACAGACCCTCCTAACGGACCCTCTGCATGGTGGCCGGAATCAGGTCCCCTGGAGGAAACACATAGAGCAGGGTCCCAGGCCGCTGATAAGGGGCCGAGGCCACCAAAGCATTCGTTCCTAACGGAGTGCCCATATCCCTCATTGAGAGGAATAGACAACAATGCTCATTTTCTCGTGATGCGTAAAGATCTACGTCGGGCCTGCCGAACTGAACTCTCCTCTCCGTAGAGATAGGACCCCCTGGAAAGTAGAACCGCACCCACGTTGAGAAATCCAGAAAGATACTTGCCCTGCCCGAGAGGAAATGTGCGCTGCTCCATACGAGCAGATAATAGGCCAGGTGTACATCACCGCTGTCCTGTTGCCGGACCTTATCAACACATGCTGGCCCTCCAACATCGGAAGTACACGCTTCAGCGCTAGCAAACCTGTCAGTAGCTTTAGGTAATTGATATGCAGAGCCCTTTGTGCTGTTGACCAAAACCCCTTTCCCGAGTAAACCACACATGGTGCTCCACATCCCAGTAAGGATGCGTCTGTCATGATCATCCTTCGGGACGCTATCCGGCCTATAAGAACTCCCTGCAATAGCAGTCGATGGTCCGTCCAAGTAGTCAATGCCCTTAGGCACGAGGAGGATACCTTGAGCAACCAATGGCAGTGGCGCGATGCGTCCAGATGTGTAGCAATCACCCAGAGCTGAAACAGACGTATCAACAGAAGTCCAAGAGGCACCACAGCTATCATAGGGGCCATCAGACCCAATAAACACAGGCACAAGCGAAACGGCACTGAGTGCCCCAGTTGAAACCGTGGCAGATGGAGCCAGATGCATGATTCAGAACCGAGTCCACAACATGATCCAGAAACTGAACGCACTGAGCTGGAGTCAAACTCATTTTCTTTTGGCTCACTATGAACCCCAGAATATGAGAAAGTAGCGTGGCAGTGTGGAGCTCCACCTGTTCCCTCGACTCCGCTACGACCAGCCAATCATCCAGAAAGGTCAATACTCTGATCACTTGGCACCGCATCGGTGCCAAAGTCGCCTCCACCACCATACAAAAGGTGTGGGGCAATCGGGAGAGCCTGAAAAGCAGGCCCAGAAACGCATAGGCCACACCCTCGAAATGAAACCTCCAAAACTTTCTGTGGGGAGGATGTGATTAAATGGAGTCCACCAAGATTCTTACTGTATGGTAAATGTTTGCATGTCAGCATCACATTATCCATATGCTGCAAAAACAGCCTTTTGGCAGGTAGCCTAGTGGTTAGAGCATTGGGCCAGTAACCAAACGTTTGCTGGATCGAATCCCTGAGCTGACAATGTACAAACGTTGTTCTGTCCCTGAGCAAGGCAGTTAACCCTATGTTCCCCAGGCACTGAAGACGTGGATGTCGATTAAAGCAGCCCCCCGCACCTCTCTGATTCAGAGGGGTTGGGTTAAATGTGGAAGACACATTTCAGTTGAAGGCATTCAGCTGTACAACTGACTAGGTATCACCCTTTCCCCTAATTCTCAACTTGTATGTTGCTTTTGTCATTAAGCATGTAAATAACAGAATTTGATTAAATCACATGAAGGACAAAACACTCACTGTACAGAAAAAGATAACACAATACATATATACCAGTTCACATAAGTTACTGGGTAAACACTATGAAAAGGATTAGACTACATGTACATCAGTTCACATAAATTACTGGGTAAACACTATGAAAAGGATTAGACTACATGTACATCAGTTCACATAAATTACTGGGTAAACACTATGAAAAGGATTAGACTACACGTACATCAGTTCACATAAATTACTGGGTAAACACTATGAAAAGGATTAGACTACATGTACATCAGTTCACATAAATTACTGGGTAAACACTATGAAAAGGATTAGACTACATGTACATCAGTTCACATAAATTACTGGGTAAACACTATGAAAAGGATTAGACTACATGTACATCAGTTCACATAAATTACTGGGTAAACACTATGAAAAGGATTAGACTACACGTACATCAGTTCACATAAATGACTGGGTAAACACTATGAAATGGATTAGACTACATGTACATCAGTTCACATAAATTACTGGGTAAACACTATGAAAAGGATTAGACTACATGTACATCAGTTCACATAAATTACTGGGTAAACACTATGAAAAGGATTAGACTACATGTACATCAGTTCACATACTTGGTAAACACTATGAAAAGGATTAGACTACATGTACATCAGTTCACATACTTGGTAAACACTATGAAAAGGATTAGACTACATGTACATCAGTTCACATAAATTACTGGGTAAACACTATGAAAAGGATTAGACTACATGTACATCAGTTCACATAAATTACTGGGTAAACACTATGAAAAGGATTAGACTACATGTACATCAGTTCACATACTTGGTAAACACTATGAAAAGGATTAGACTACATGTATATCAGTTCACATAAATGACTGGGTAAACACTATGAAAAGGATTAGACTACATGTACATCAGTTCACATAAATGACTGGGTAAACACTATGAAAAGGATTAGACTACATGTACATCAGTTCACATAAATTACTGGGTAAACACTATGAAAAGGATTAGACTACATGTACATCAGTTCACATAAATTACTGGGTAAACACTATGAAAAGGATTAGACTACATGTACATCAGTTCACATAAATTACTGGGTAAACACTATGAAAAGGATTAGACTACATGTACATCAGTTCACATAAATTACTGAGTGAACACTATGAGAAGGATTAGACAATGTGTACATCAGTTCACATAAATTACTGGGTGAACACTATGAGAAGGATTAGACAATGTGTACATCAGTTCACATACTGGGTAAACACTATGAAAATGATTAGACTACATGTACATCAGTTCACATAATTACTGGGTAAACACTATGAAAAGTGATAAGCCAAGCAGTCTAATGTATTTGGTATTAACCCCACGACTGGTGTCTGGGCAACTTGCTCATTAATATTTCATTTATTTATGTTAGAAATGTGGATCACATGTAGGTCTATGTACATAGATTGTAAGGATGAAGATGTAGTTAAGCTCTAAATAGTCATCCAACCAAAACAGTAAACATGCATTGCTAATAACCAATGACAGGTGGCGACATCAACCATTTATGAGCATGTAGTGCCTTTTGAGTCCAAAAAAACAGAAGAAGGTAGTGTCCCACAATCCTTCAGTTCCTACTTCAAGTTGCAGTTGGTGAGGAGAAACTGCAGAAATGTCCAGTTGACTGCAGTTGAAAGATTATGAACTTTGATCACATGGTTGTTGTAAAGGTCATGCAGTCGACCTGTAGTCGCGAGTGGAAAAATGTATATACCCTTAATGCAACACATTTTGAAAGGCGGTAACCAACATTGGTCAACGTCTTGACAAACGTGATCAAATCTGATGAAATGATGATCACTAAAACAGCCCGATTCCTCCTAAAAGAACTGATAGTTTCCTCTTAGTTTAGACCGCCATCGTGTGGTCAGTTAGCATGCAGGCATAATGTCAAAAGGATTTTAGTACTGAGAATAAGTCCATGTATGCATTTCACATGGTTTAATTTCTCTGTGCACTTGTTCTGTCCAACAGCTGAATCAGTGGAATGTTTGTAACAGTATTATCTTGTTCATTGGCTTTGAGAATAAAACATGAAAGTATGCTTGATTCTGAGGCTTGTCAGTGAATAATGAGTGTGTTTGTGTGTTAACAGATGAATGATGTGCTGCTGTACACCTACCCTCAGCAGGACGGGAAATACAGACTGAAGAACACCCTCCTACTGACTGGGATGAAGGTCAGAGTCCCCCTCCCCATCACTCATTCCCCTCACTCACATTTTTTCCCCTCTCGCCCCCATCTCTTGAACTTTGTCTCTATCTTTTTCACTCCCTCTCACTTATTCTTTGTCCCTCCCTAACTTCTCACTTTGCCACTCACCATCCTCTCCCTCTCTCTCTCTCTCTCTCTCTCTCTCTCTCTCTCTCTCTCTCTCTTTCTCTCTCACACCATCCTCTCATTCTCGCTTCCCTTTTTAAACCTATCTGTCCTCTCTCTCACTGATTCCTCATCAGTCTATGTCATGTGCTGTTGATGATTGATGTTCCAGGTCAGTAAACCCATCATAGAGGATGTGCAGAACGCTCTGAGGATTGAGGGAGCAGACATCTCCATCACCTTGGCAGCCAGGTGCGTCACACTAATACATACACCTTGGTTGGAATAATGATTGGGGTTCACAGTTCTCGTGGTCACCAATTTTACAGTCTCAACAGTGAATGAAGTATAGTGATGTCTCTTGTGCCAGGCTTCTAGGCTCTTTTACAAGTAGTGTCAGTGTTATTTTTCTGACCACGTATCTAGACCACTCCGGGCCATTTATACCTCTAAAAGTAAGATAGTCAAACACCCCACTGGACACACACTGGTTGAATCAAAGTTTCCACGTCATTTCAGTAACATTACGTTGAATCAACGTACTGTAGAATAGATGTTGAATTGACATCTGTGCCCAGTGGGACATTACTGGTAAATGAGACTACGTACAGTAAGAGGGCTTAATGACCTGTGCTCTGTGTGTCCCTGTGCAGCTCCTGTAGTGAGAGAGAGGACTGGTTCCACACTCTGAGTCGGACAGTGTCTGACCACGCCAGAGGACCTGGAACTTTCAGCAGCTGCTCTGGAGAGGTAAGGACGACTTTGACTGGGAGACGGTGCCTACATTAAATGTCATTTTAGCAATAACATAGTTATGCTCCCCACTCAATGACAATAGCAAACCAATACTCATACATTTTCTAAAGTTACATAGCATTGCAGCCTGTCTCCTCAGTGTGACTGTGAAGTCTAGTGTGGTAGCCGCATGTTGAAACTATATTGTCCTTTCTCTTTCCCAGGCCAGAGAGCGTCTGTGGCTGTCCCTGGGGGAGAAGGCTCCTACTCTGGTGCCTGTATCCCATGTGATGATGTGTATGAATTGCACCTCAGACTTCAGCCTCACACTGCGCAGACACCACTGCCACGCCTGCGGGAGGGTGAGTCTCTCTCACACACACACACACATGGAATGAAAATGTTTTAAAGGAATGGCTATGTTAATTAGAGGCATAGTTTTGTGCAGTATGATGTGGCTGGATGGTATGGTAGTCTATGGTCTGACCTGTGTGTGTTTAGTGTTCTGACGTGTCCTGGTCTTGGTCTTGCTCTACTCAGATTGTGTGTCGGAGCTGCTCCAGGAACAGATACCCTCTGAAGTACCTGAAGGACCACATGGCCAAAGTGTGTGACCACTGTTACAGCGAGCTCAAGAAGAGAGGTACACTACGCCTCCTGCCTTTTACTGTTTTGTATTGTACTATACTGTACTGTACTATACTATAATGTGTTGTACTATACTGTACTATACCATATTGTACTGTACTGCACTGTACTGTACTGTACTGTACTGTACTATACTGTACTGCACTGTACTGTACTATACTGTACATGCCCCTCTTGACTACTGGAGCACATTGAATGTGTGTGAGTCCAGTATTAAGGTGTTCTCTGCCACCGTAGGAGATGTGTCTGGGGCGAGTGGTACTGACAGTCCTCGTTCTAACCGCCGCTCCGGCCGCCCTCTCTCTGCCGTCTTCCAGAACATTCACCCTCCCAGCCTGTGGAGACACCGCAAGGGCACCGCATCTCTGAGCCAGGTATCCACACACACACACCACTCCTATTCTACCAAATGAGCAGGGAATTGGTTGTTGACATTGACATTGCGAAAACCATTGTCCACATCCTGCTGTAGCTGCATTACTCAGTCCTGTACTGTTATCCATTTGAAAAGTACTCCTTTATTATTGGACCCAAATTACGATGTTAGAATTATAAGATCATTGTAAGAATCTATCATTGTAGAAAATTATTATAGAAAATTCAGCAAAAATATCAATAATTTTGGTCTTCAATTCATGCACCTTGGTTGTACTGAGTAAGTCGCAGTATACTTTTCGCTGTGCACTGTTATGTATCTAACTAATGGCTGTTCCTGTGTTGTCTCCAGGCGAGTGTGTCAGAGGAGGGCTCTATGAGTGGTACTCTACAGCGCAGTAAGAGGAGCAAGAGGAACTGGAAGAGGTTGTGGTTCCAACTCAAAGACAAGGTGCTTTACACCTACCAGGCCCGCGAGGTGAGGGGGAACACACGCTCCCCTTAAACCTGAACCCTCACACACACCTCACCCCTACAACACCGCTCCCTGTAAATCTGTAACTTACACATACCCAACTCAGATGGAGAAAGAGCATTGAGTTTCTCTAGTATAGCTCCACTTTCTTAGTTTCTGAATGCCCACAAAACTAGGGGACTATGGTACATGTATTCACAAAACTAGGGGACTATGGTACATGTATTCACAAAGCTAGGGGACTATGGTACATGTATTCACAAAACTAGGGGACTATGGTACATGTATTCACAAAGCTAGGGGACTATGGTACATGTATTCACAAAACTAGGGGACTATGGTACATGTATTCACAAAACTAGGGGACTATGGTACATGTATTCACAAAACTAGGGGACTATGGTACATGTATTCACAAAGCTAGGGGACTATGGTACATGTATTCACAAAACTAGGGGACTATGGTACATGTATTCACAAAACTAGGGGACTATGGTACATGTATTCACAAAACTAGGGGACTATGGTAAATGTATTCACAAAACTAGGGGACTATGGTACATGTATTCACAAAACTAGGGGACTATGGTACATGTATTCACAAAACTAGGGGACTATGGTACATGTATTCACAAAACTAGGGGACTATGGTACATGTATTCACAAAACTAGGGGACTATGGTACATGTATTCACAAAACTAGGGGACTATGGTACATGTATTCACAAAACTAGGGGACTATGGTACATGTATTCACAAAACTAGGGGACTATGGTACATGTATTCACAAAACTAGGGGACTATGGTACATGTATTCACAAAACTAGGGGACTATGGTACATGTATTCACAAAACTAGGGGACTATGGTACATGTATTCACAAAACTAGGGGACTATGGTACATGTATTCACAAAACTAGGGGACTATGGTACATGTATTCACAAAACTAGGGGACTATGGTACATGTATTCACAAAACTAGGGGACTATGGTAAATGTATTCACAAAGCTAGGGGACTATGGTACATGTATTCACAAAACTAGGGGACTATGGTACATGTATTCACAAAACTAGGGGACTATGGTAAATGTATTCACAAAGCTAGGGGACTATGGTACATGTATTCACAAAACTAGGGGACTATGGTACATGTATTCACAAAACTAGGGGACTATGGTAAATGTATTCACAAAGCTAGGGGACTATGGTACATGTATTCACAAAACTAGGGGACTATGGTACATGTATTCACAAAGCTAGGGGACTATGGTACATGTATTCACAAAACTAGGGGACTATGGTACATGTATTCACAAAACTAGGGGACTATGGTACATGTATTCACAAAGCTATGGGACTATGGTAAATGTATTCACAAAACTAGGGGACTATGGTACATGCATTCACAAAACTAGGGGACTATGGTACATGCATTCACAAAACTAGGGGTGTAACTGTACTTGTATTCACAAAACTAGGTGTGTAACTGTAATTGTATTTGTAACGAACTGTTCGGTATGGGGACGTCAGTTCGGTCCGCACTGTGAACCCGAATGAATACATAAAACAATATATTTAAAAAATAAAACCCTAGGCTAAACTGCTGTAAATCTGATCTGAAAAAAAAAAATTAGAGCCTATGCGCACTTTGTAATCAAAATTCTAATATTTATTGCCGCATTTCAAACGATCCTTTTGTGAGGTGGAGCCGGGAACTAGTTCTGTACGATGGAGAGTGGTGGGGTTAATAAACCAGGAGGATCCATCATCGTTTAAATCTACAGTTTGGGAACATTTTGGCCTCCCAGTAAATTACAACAGCGATGGACAGAGAGATTATGTTGACACTGCTCAACGAGAATAGCCTATGCAGCTACCAACACCTGAAAGATGTTGACACATTTA
Organism: Oncorhynchus mykiss; assembly: GCF_013265735.2. Classification (NCBI taxonomy): domain Eukaryota; kingdom Metazoa; phylum Chordata; class Actinopteri; order Salmoniformes; family Salmonidae; genus Oncorhynchus; species Oncorhynchus mykiss. Next base: position 62,159,059 of record NC_048581.1, on the reverse strand, counting down.
TGCCGACATCACCTCAGTATTCCTACCACCGGATCCAGACGGAAACGCAAAAAAAACATCAACATAACATTTTCTCTTCACTCTGCATTCAAGCAGCCCCTCTCAACTGATTCTGACCAAAGAAATTACAAGAGAGATAGGTATGTTTTTATCCGCAGATATGCGCCCATTCTCTTTGGTTGAGAATAGGGGGTTTCAGCACTACTAGCACACTGGACGCAAGGGAGGGGTGAGGGGCGGCGGCTGCCCCCCACCCCTGAGGGGCCCATGCGCCTATCATTGGTCATAATGCTTCTTAGGTAGTTCTCTCACTTTAACTGAGCCTCTCATTCTCCTTAATTGCCGGCCTTAGCATGTTACGGAAAGAGATTAACTGTAATAGAAGCTCTGGGGACATGTCGTCTGGCTGCTGGACAGCCAATACATAGGCAGATGCAAACAGATTATCATCTTTAGCGGGCAACAGTTCTTGAGGGCTCAAACAAAAAAAATCACAATTTCGTTCATACTGGTGAACCAGCGTTTGAGTTGTGTGGTTGCAATATCAGCAGTCCCTTATCTCTGGTATAGTTTAAATTGTGTGCAGCACAATGGACATTTAATATACAATGTCTCAGGAAAGACTGTCTGTGTTGTCAATACTTAGTATAGAAAATAGTCGGGCTGCAACCTACGCCTACAGGCCGTGGTTTGCACACGAACATTCAAGGCAATGCAGTAGCATACTGTAGCTACTTTCTCTTTTCAAGAAAGAAAGAGAAAAAGAGACAGTCAGAGAGAGGCAGCTAGGAATACTTCAGGAGAATTGTTAGGCTATTTGTATTTTTTTATAAAAAGTGTATAAATACCAGTTAAATACTGTATAGCTAAAGGATACACTGCATAAGGAAACAATCCCTAGTAAGCTAGTGTTTTGAGGGTGGACTGACTGTACTATTACTGTACTATTACTATTAACTACTTTCATTAATAGACTGGTTTTATTCACAACAACTTTCTTTCCAAGTGTTACCGATGTGAAATGGCTAGATAGTTAGTGGTGGTGCGAGCTAATAGCGTTTCAATCGGTGACGTCAATCGCTCTGAGACCTTGAAGTAGTTGTTCCCCTTGCTCTGCAAGGGCTGCAGCTTTTGTGGCGTGATGCTTCGTGGGTGTCCGTTGTTGATGTTTTTTAGATTTATTTTACCTTTATTTAACTAGGCAAGTCAGTTAAGAACAAATTCTTATTTTCAATGACTGCCTAGGAACAGTGGGTTAACTGCCTGTTCAGGGGAAGAACGACAGATTTGTACCTTATCAGCTCAGGGATTTGAACTTGCAACCTTTCGCCTGCTAGTCCAACGGTCTAACCACTAGGCTGCCCAAAGTGTGTGCCGAGGGTCCCTGGTTCGAGCCCAGGTAGGGGCAAGGAGAGCGACGGAAGCTATAATGTTACACAAGCTGGGAGAAAGCATGAGGAGGACTCATGTCATGCAGGTTTAGGTAGCCTATACAGGACAGTTGTATATGTAATTTTTAAATCGATTGGTAGATTATGCATCAAAAATACATTTTGCAATCTGCATTATTTGAATTTACAACTTAAATTACTGTAATTACATTGTTACCGCCAGCCAGCAGTCTAAATGTCAGTATTGCGACACCGTGTATAGCTTCGTGAAATGTTAGGCTTAACATGAGAAAATGTGGCAATAAACATTTATCCATTAGCTGAAGCAAAGCTATAGGCTATATGCCCTGGCACAACAGAAAGCCTATCGTCGATTCGATAGGCAGCTACATAGACGTCGCAATTTCAGCACCATGGACAGCGATCGGTAGTCTATACTTTGTGAGTAGCTGTCTGGCTGACACATTCAATTTTGTATTTTAGGAAAAGGGTAGGGTCCAGAGAAATTGCGTTACGCCAGTGTCCAGCGCCTCATGAAAGTATTCAAGCCACGTTACGAAATTAGCTCTCTTGCACCAATTTCAGCAAACAGGTAGTACCCGCTCTATATAAGCAAGCTAAAGTCGAAGTTGCCAGTGAATTGGCCAATGCACCATGTGTTGCGCTTGCTACAGATGGATGAACCTCCAGGGCTATAGAGAGCTACTTAATTAAAACATCTTCTTATGAAGTTAAGGATCAACCCCTTTTTTTTATATTTTCGCTTAAATGACATACCCAAATCTAACTGGCTGTACCTCAGGCCCTGAAGCAAGGAATACATATTCTTGGTACAATTTGAAAGGAAACACTTTGAATTTTGTGGAAATGTGAAAGGAATGTAGGAGAATAAAACACATTAGATCTGGTAAAAGATCTAAGAGAAAAAAGTGTTTTTGTATTTTTTTTGTACCATCAAAAATGCAAGAGACAGACCTTTATCTATTATTCCAGCCCAGGTGAAATTTATATTTTGGCCACTAGATAGCAGCAGTGTATGTGCAAAGTTTCAGACTGATCCAATGAAACATTGCATTTCTGTTAAAAATGTTGTATCAAGACTGCCCAAATGTGCCTAATTTGTGTATTAATAACTTTTCATGTTCAAAACTGTGCACTCTCCTCAAACAATAGCATGGTATTATTTCACTGTAATAGCTACTGTAAATTGGACAGTGCATTTAGATTAACAAGAATTTAAGCTTTCTGCCAATATCAGAAATGTCTATGTCCTGGGAAATGTTCTTGTTACTTACAACCTCATGCTAATCGCATTAGCCTACGTTAGCTCTACCGTCCTGCAGGGGACCCACCAATCCTGAAGAAGATGTATAACAGTGACAGCCCATCACATTACCCCGGAGTGGTAAATGAGAATTATCGCGCTAGAGACATGCCCCCTTTATGAGAGTCACACAAGTACTAATCTTTTTCTCTTTGTAAGAAAACATTATAGCATAGGCCTATACAATGTCTGAGCCATGTTTACATATTGATTTCACATGCATATTGTTTTTTTATTTTTGTGTTGTTGAGTAATCTTGTGTTTTCATTTAAGAAAATACAAAGTATTGATGTTCCTGATTGTACTCTCATCAGACATTATATGACTCATGATCATATATGGAATCAGGAATACCAACACTTTGTATTTGATTAAGTCATCAACAATTAACTACAGTAACTGTTGGCATTTCATTTTGTACCGAAACCATGACCCCAAAACAGCAATACGTACCGAACCATGGATTTGGCAAGCCGTTACTTACACCCCTACACAAAACCCCCACAAACTACACCCTGAAGACTATGCTGGTCTCTTTCTGTCTGTATTACTCTCTGTCTCTCTCTCCCCCCTCTCTCTCTCCCTCTCTTCACCTCTCTCTCTCTCTCTCTTCAGGAGAAGGTAGCGTCTGAGAGTTTGCCTCTGTTGGGCTTCACAGTGAAGCTGCCTGACAGGCCAGGGGGAGAGGAGACAACCAACGTCTTTGAGCTGTACCACAAGAAGACCCTGTACTACACCTTTAAGGCCGAGAACAACCACACTGCTGAGAGGTGAGCTCTGCACTGCACCTTTTATGACCACATGATCTGACCAGGAGAAACTATGGGCCCAAGTTATAGCCTTTATCCTTTTACTTAGTGAGGTAGAACTCCTGGCCCCAGTTACAGGCCTCATTCAGTAACCTCATAAGTGTGACTCACATTGACAACAGCATCAACACAACAATCATATTGTTATTACAATGTTATTACAGTCAGCACTTTCTTCTCTATCCAGATGGGTGAATGCCATGGAGGAAGCCACAGTTTTATAGCAGTGGCCATCTTGGGTGGTTTGTCGAGACTGTGGTTGCGTTCCACTGCTCAGACGTTGCATGTATCAACCAATGATTGCGTGCCACGTCATTGACTGTGTCATCGACGGACAGATTTCTATAACATATGATGTGGTTGGCTGATACGTAAAATACCTATCCAGGCGTTATAAGATCTGGCAGGCGTCAGCAACGCCTGGACAGAGGAACGCGCCCTATAACTCACCTTTCAGACTTACCCTGGAGTCCTCGCTGCCACTCTCCTACTACACATAGCCATCCCTCAGAATGCCTGAATGTAAAACAAAAAGGGAAGAGGAGGAAGATGCTCATTTTGCCTTTAGTCAGCTGTGACGGTTGTGTCTTACTGTGTGGACTGGGAGAGGAGAGAACAAGACATGGTGTTCTTAAAGGAGGGGACACGCTCACCTACTTTGTCATCTTCCAACGTCCCCATCCCGCTGCTACAGCAGGTGTGATGCCTAGAGCCAAGAGAGAAACTGTCCCAGATACGTACCCTTCTGGAAAATTCCACCAAGGCTACCTATGACTCTCCCTCCAGTGTTTCATGGCATTAACCACTCTGGATTACTTATACAAATGGAATGAAAATTACATTCATATTTTTTGGGGATATCTTATTTTATTTGAATTAAGAACACTGTAAAAACAATGTAGTTGTTTCAACTAGTTATTATTAAATAACAGTTTCCACAGACTTTTCGGGCAGAGTGTTACCTGAACCCAATTTTTTGGGGGGCACAAACTTGATTACATTTTGCATGTTCATATATACAGGAATTCATATCAAATAAAATAACACTTTATTGATCACATACATATGGTTAGCAGATGTTAATGCGAGTGTAGCGAAATGCTTGTGCTTCTAGTTCCGACAGTGCAGTAATATCTAACAAGTAATCTAACAATTCCCAACAACTACCTAATACACACAAATCTAAAGGGGTGAATGAGAATATGTACATATAAGTATATGGATGAGCGATGGCCGAGGGGAATAGACATGGTGCAGTAGATGGTATAAAATACAGTATATACATGTGATATGAGTCATCCAAGATATGTAAACATTATTAAAGTGGCATTGTGACTAGTGATCCATTTATTAAAATGTCCAGTGATTGGGTCTCAATGTGGGCAGCAGCCTCTCTGAGTTCCTGATTGCTGTTTAGCAGTCTGATGGCCTTGAGATAGAAGCTGTTTTTCAGTCTCTCGGTCCCAGCTTTGATGCACCTGTACTGACCTCGCCTTCTGGTTGATAGTGGTGTGAACAGGCAGTGGCTCGGGTGGTTGATGTCCTTGATGATCTTGTTGGCCTTCCTGTGACATCGGGTGCTGTAGGTGTCATGGAGCGCAGGTAGTTTGCCCCCGGTGATGCGTTGTGCACCACCCTCTGGAGAGCCCTTGCAGTATTGAAAATGTCCTCACCTGTGATTTGAAGACACAACCTCTTAGTGCACGCTGAGCCACCATGTCTGTGTCAATGACTGATTTCACCTGCATTGCTACACTTTGCACCTCAAAGTAAATCTCAGCTCTATTAAAAGTACACTCAAGAAAAAATATTTGATTTATCATAGTGATTAAGTCGGGGTTTCCTAAACTCACTCCTCGGGACCCCAAGGGGTGCACGTTTTGGCTTTCACCCTGGCACTACACAGCTGATTCAAGTAATCAACTAATCATCAAGCTTTGATCATTTGAATCAGCTGTGTAGTGTTAGGACAAAAAACAAAACGTGCACCCCTTGGGGTCCAGAGGATCGAGTTTGGGAAACGCTGGATTAAGGAGTAACATTAAAACAGAGTAATATTGCCCACCAACATTAAACAACCAGACAGAAAACCATCAAATGGCTGAAACAAGTAAATCAAATCAATGATGAGAGAATAGTCAAATTAACTGAGAACTGACACAGACATGGTGGTGTAGCAGGAAGATTGGAATGCCATGAGCCAAAAGGTTGTGCGTTCAAATCCCAGGTGAGCACATGTTGAATAATGGGGACGTGGGGATGGCAGGTAGCCTAGCAGTTGAGAGCGTTGGGCCAGTAACCGAAAGGTCACTGGTTTAAATCACCGAGCCTACTAGTTGAAAAATCTGTCAATGTGCCCTAAATCAAGGCACTTAACCATAATTGCTCTGGATAAGAGCATCTGCTATATGAATAATTTCTGTATAAATGAACATGCATGGTAGATAATGATGTCAACGTGTCAAATTTGTAAGTTGAAAACATTGCATGTTAAAAGCACTGTCTCTGTGTGTAACCAGTTGCCCAGCTTTTTTTTAGTTAAGATGCCCAAATAATAATTTACATTTAAATTGACTGAATTTTTGCCTAAGTTTTCACAAGTTGGAGCTAAGTTTGGGCCAACAATTTTTGTAGTTGTTCAGATAACACAAACAGTTGAGTAAACAGAAGAAAAGGCTGTGTTACTTAATAATAATTAGTTGAAACAACTAGATTTTTTTCAGTGAACAGTAACAGTAAATGTTATTAAACTGCATGTACTACTAGGGTGTAACCTACATCCAGAGGTTATGAAAATGCTGAATCTGTTATTAATACACGTTGACCACATGCCAACGTGACCGTTGTTTTAATGTGATGTCAGAAGCATAAAGGTTGTGTGCCATATTGGTTTAGAAAGGCTGTCTTGCACTGTGAACATGACAGCACATATTGGGTCTAATGGGAGGGGGGTGAATGAACCCACCATCTCAAACCTTGGTGGATGATGTAATAATACATGGAGATGTATGGAGATGTATTATTACGTCATCCACCAAGGTTTGAGATGGTGGGTTCATTCACCCCCCTCCCATTAGACCCAATATGTGCTGTCATGTTCACAGTGCAAGACAGCCTTTCTAAACCAATATGGCACTACTTACTGAATGAATTCTCAATGTCTTTATTTTATCAGAACACTTTCCTGCACTCGACTTAGCCAGCTTCACGTACCTTAATGCCTGACATTTTAAAGCACAGGTTCTGCTCAAAGGATGACTATTCATGGATGGCACCTCATTCGGTTGTTGCTGATATTATCAACGTTGTTAGATCTCGCAGCATATTGATGTCCGACTGATGGTTAATGGTCAGTCTTTCTGAACGAGGGCTAATGACTGTTTCATGAAAATTACGCTATAGAAGCCTGGAAATACGATGACATTGCTAAAGTATACAAATAATTCGTAGAAAACAACTTTGCCATCATTATGATGTCGTCAAGTTTACTTTAGAGAGATGGCAATGTTGCCTTGAGCTAGAAAAGTTTGTTCCCTCAGCCCTATGTTCCCTGGGCCATATGATCCCTCAACCTATGTTCCCAGAGCCCTATATTCCCCCAGCCCTATGTTTCCTCAGCCCTATGTTCCCTGGGCCCTGTGTTCCCTCAGCCCTATGTTCCCTGGGCCCTGTGTTCCCTCAGTCCTATGTTCCCTCAGTACCCACTAAACCAATTTCAATCACAATTGGCATAAATGCATTTCTATTTTAATCAAATACCCAGTGTGATTTGTAAGTGTTCATTTTCACATAACATTTTGGTCATTTAGCAGACATTTTTATCACACCATAGTGCCATCACACTTCTGATACAAATGCAGTACATTTGGGGTGATAGGAGCCCACAGAAGTGTGAGTCGCTATAAAAAATGGTGTAGAAAAGTATTTTGTATTTTGAAATTGTGTAACTTATTGCAAAATACATTTCTTTGTAGTTAAGGCCAGTGGAATACAAATTACACAAAATACTCAAAAGTAACTGAAATGCACTTCTGTTCAAAAGTTTAGTGTCACTTAGAAATGTCCTTGTTTTTAATCAAATACCCAGTGTGATTTGTAAGTGTTCATTTTCACATAACATTTTGGTCATTTAGCAGACATTTTTATCACACCATAGTGCCATCACACTTCTGATACAAATGCAGTACATTTGGGGTGATAGGAGCCCACAGAAGTGTGAGTCGCTATAAAAAATGGTGTAGAAAAGTATTTTGTATTTTGAAATTGTGTAACTTATTGCAAAATACATTTCTTTGTAGTTAAGGCCAGTGGAATACAAATTACACAAAATACTCAAAAGTAACTGAAATGCACTTCTGTTCAAAAGTTTAGTGTCACTTAGAAATGTCCTTGTTTTTTTTAAAGAAAAGCACAGTTTTTGTCCATTAAAATAACATCAAATTGATCAGAAATACAGTGTAGACCTTACTAATGTTGTAAATAACTATTGTAGCTAGAAACGGCTGATTTTTTTGTGGAATATCTACATAGGTGTACAGAGGCCCATTATCAGCAACCATCACTCCTGTGTTCCAATGGCACGTTGTGTTAGCTAATCTGAGTTTATCATTTTAAAAGGCTAATTGATCATTAGAAAACCCTTTTGCAATTATGTTAGCACAGCTGAAAACTGTTGTTCTGATTAAAGAAGCAATAAAGCTGGCCTTCTTTCGACTAGTTGAGTTGCAAAGAAAAAGCCATATCGCAGACTGGCCAATAAAAATCAAATATTAAGATGGGCAAAATAACACAGACACTGGACAGAGGAACTCTGCCTAGGAGGCCAGCATACTGGAGTCGCCTCTTCACTGTTGACGTTGAGACTGGAGTTTTGCGGGTACTATTTAATGAAGCTGCCAGTTGAGGACTTGTGATTAGTCTGTTTCTCAAACTAGACACTCTAATGTACTTGTCCTTTTGCTCAGTTGTGCACCAGTGGCTAGATGTGCCAATATTTTTTGTGTTATTTCTTGTTTGTTTCACAAGAAAAAATATTTTGCATCTTCAAAGTGGTAGGCATACAACCCCCCCCCCCCCCCCCCCCCCCCCCCCCCCCCATAGGGCTGTGGGAACATAGGGCTGTGGGAACATAGGGCTGTGGGAACATAGGGCCCAGGGAACATAGGGCCCAGGGAACATAGGGCCCAGGGAACATAGGGCCCAGGGAACATAGGGCCCAGGGAACATAGGGCCCAGGGAACATAGGGCCCAGGGAACATAGGGACATGGAGCATAGGGCTGTGGGAACATAGGGCCGAGGGGACACAGGGCTGACGTAACATGGACATGGTCCCTCAGAAATAGCTAGAAATGCTAATGTTAGCTAGCAAAAATGTCAGTGCTCTCCCCCCAATTTTACCTAGCTAGCTAAAGTTATACTGCATCTCAAGTCAATCTGGTGACATCACAATGATGACAAAAGCTTTTCCTACTAATCATTTGCCTCCTTTTGAAATGTTGTTTCCAAGCCACAGTAATGCACTTCAGACAAAATCTTAATCAGCACCTACACTCTTAGAAAAAAAGGGTTCTAAAAGGGTTCTTTGGCTGTCCCTATAAGAGAACCCTTTTTGGTTCCAGGTTTAACCTTTTTGGGCTCCAAGTAGAACCCTCTTGGGTTACATGAAGAACTCTCTGTGAAAAGGGTCCTACATGGAACCAAAAGGGTTCTGCCTGGAACCAAAAAGGGTTCTTCAAAGTGTTCTCCTATGGGGACAGTCGAAGAACCCTTTTAGGTTCTAGATAACACCTTTTTTTATACGTGTGTGTTTAGACTGCATTGCATAGAATGCTCAGCTGGGCTTCAGTCCTGAAACGAACAGTCCTGAAACTAACCTTAAAAACAACATTGTGATTAAATGATTTGTCTTGTTTTTTTTGCATTTAGTGTGTTTCTTTGCTATGCATTTTTGTCATGTACTGTATTTTCTGAAATGGCCTTGCATACAGCAACTAGTTCATGTAAATACATGTAGATTTTGATAGGCAAATATTGTTTTGCTTTATTTGCACTGATATGAGAATGGAACTGAAAGTGGAATGTAAGTGCACTCTTCTCCTAAATGTTATTCTTTAATCCTGTGTCTTGGTCGACCTGTGCCAAACTCACTAAGCCCAGTGCCTGGAGTTAGCTAACCATGGATATATCAGTTATATCAGATCAATGACAAAAAAGAGACTTCAACATTAAGTTACATAACATGTCAAATTCCTATTTGTATCAAGCCACAGCTCAGCTTTATAATGAGAGTGGTTTCCCTGATGTGAAACCCTGCTATTAGCCATAACTACTGTAGTGGACTTTGTACTGGATGAGTTATTTATTTCAAACCGTGGGGGTTTCTCAGACAACTAAAGTGACTAAGGTCGGATATCCTTTGCATGTGTCAGTTTGTGTGATTTCTTCTAATTACCCTGTGCTAGGGTTGCAAAGCTACTGGTAATTTACCAAAGTTCCCAAAATCTTCAGTCATTTTTATTTTTTATTTATTTTTATTTTACACCTTTTTCTCCCCAATTTCGTGGTATCCAATTGTTTAGTAGCTACTATCTTGTCTCGTCGCTACAACTCCCGTACGGGCTCGGGAGAGACATTGACATTACAGTAGTAAAATAACTAAAAGTGTGCAAAAAAAGATAATATACAACTATTTCTCCCTGTGCGCATTCTGACTTTGAACTTAAGCATGAGAATAGTGTGCTGTTCACCTGAATGTACTGTACATGTGCTCAGGGAGACGGCAACCTTACTGTGGTCCAGGACCAGCTCTGTCTCTCTTCAACTCTTGGTTGTCCAAGTGGATTATTATTTGTTCAGAAGATGATGAGAACATAAATATGTACAAAAAGGAAAAATACAAAAGGCATGCCCAAACAAAAGACTCAAAAATAAACTAAAGTCTCTGTGGGCTATTTATACTCCCACACGTATTTCAACTGTGTCTGTGTATAACTGTAACTGCACTAATAAAGCAGAAGTGCAATGTATCTGGTTTCAGATCACTGTGAGGGCTTCAGCAGAGCGAGCAGCAGGGCCTGGGTGATACAGACAGACAGGCAGCAGTATGCAGTATAGGAGAGTAGGGCAGGAGAAATGGCAGCACTGCTCTGTTCCTTACCTCTCCCTTGAGGCTTCCTGACCCAGAATAGTGAGGGGGGAAAGTTTGTTTTCTGGGGTAACTGAAAGTTGCAGACACCTTGTTCTATATAGGCTGCATCCTTCATCATCCAGTGCTCTCCTTCTTTCCCTCTCCCAGGGTCCCTCTCTTTCTCGTTACTTTCTTCAACAGTATCCCCACATTATTTCAACTCTTCCTCATTATTTTTTGTCTATCTCTCTTTCTGTTTCACAACGTATCCTGTTTCTCAGTTGTAAGGCTGTTGGTGAGGTCCTCTTTAGTTCATGCAGGTTTCATCATACTTACTCATACCTATTACATAGGGCCAGGGGTTTTTCCAGATCTGAGCAAGAAAAACTCCATGCTCTACTCATACTGCATACCACTCCAGTGATTCCTACTCTTTTTGACTAATGACCATTCATTTGCTCCAGTTCTTCCCTCTCTAGATACAAACCCCTCCCCTGGTACCTGCTGCTCCTGTTCCTATTATCCGGCTTGGGGGTTTTGGTAAACACTTCATTAGCAACTAGGTTGTGCTAATAGCTACTGTTGATGCTGTTACTGTACTTCAGTTATTATTCACAGTACTGATCATTTGCTCAGCAGATGTATCAATCATGAGGCAGGCATGTACATGATCAAAGAGGGAAGTGCCAGGTAATAATATGACATTTATCTGACCATCCTTGACTGTTTTTGTTTTCTTTATCAGCCTATAATACCTTCAGTATTCTAATTCTGGCCCCTATTGGCCATCTGTTCTTTAGTCTATATTGTATCAATACCAAAAATGCAATTTTTGTATTCCATGCGCCCAAACTGTCTCAAAGGAAACACTGAATGTGAGAGATTAGTGATCATCACAATAGAGACGGGACAGGGCAATAATAAACAAGGTGATATAACAATTGTGATGTCTGTACAAGTAAGAAGTAGTGGGGTGGAGAAGTGAGACCTAAAAAGAGAGAAGAGGGAGGTCAGTTCTAATACAGATGTAGGCTCTTAATTTGTATTGTCGCAGCAAAATAATATAAAATATTGTCTGCAGAAACAGGATTTGAACATTTAGTCCATAATGTTGCTTGATTGATGGTTAGCTGGCCAAAATTAGGTTACATGAAAAGTGCAATATTGTTAAAAGTGCATTTATCTGACCATCCTTGACTGTTAACCATCAATCAAGCAACATTATGGACTAAATGTTCAAATCCTGTTTCTGCAGAAAATATTTTTGTGTTAGTGAGGGTTTTTTGTGAATTGATGTAAGGCGCAGGAAAATTCTCAGTAGCAAAATAGTGATCAAATTAAGATTCTACATCTGTAGTCATCTTAGTTTTTCTCTGTGTCCTCATTACTGACACTGACTGAGTGTTGAGTACACTGCTTGTTTTAGGATGGAGGTCGGGGGTGGGAGGATACGCTGTTATAGTGGGATGGTACTGTAGCAGCGTCATAACCCAAACACACACACACACACACACATGCCCCAGGCATGAGGCACAGAGAGCGAAGCATGCGACTCATCAATGCCACAGAATAGAACAGCTCAATAAAGTCCGCTGCCCTCGGCTCTAATTGTCTCTCAGGCTATTGTCTCTCAAATGCACAGCAAACTGTTAAAGATTGCTCAAATATCTATAAGGAAGTAAACATATTCCTTCTGACCTTAGAGGATGACAAAGTGAGAGCTGCCTTGTGTGAACTCATGGCCAAATTCACGTTGACACACACATGATAGCAAGGATAAGCTTTCTAAGGCACTCATCAGAGAGGCGAAAGAGCCGTGTGTGTCTGTGCACTAGCTTCAAATGCAGTTCTGAAACTCATATTGCCATTGGTTACCATATACACCCTCATCTTCCTGTCAAGTATTACCCAAATGTGTTTTTTTCTGCTGCTTTATGTTCAAAAAGAGAAAGCATCACCAGTGGGGATGTAGGAGGTGGTTTAACCCATTTACAGAGACTTAAAGAGTCATAGAACTGGAGCTGTGAAAGAGAAAGAGAGGAAAGAAAGAGATTGAGAAAAAAAGAGCAAATACATCCTCATGACATTAGCTTGACATTTCTGGGTCTGCACCTTGTCCCGTGTTCGTCCGCAATGCAGTGGAGAGAGAGAGGAGAACAGGAGAGGGGAGGAGAGGTAGAGGAGGGTGGAAGAAGAGAGGGACAAGCTGTATGTCCCACTTTAGTGACTCTACATGCAGCCCACACTGACAAGTCACACCTCTTCCTCTCCCTCCATTCCGCCATCCTTTCACCAGTCCACTTTTAGAATCCCCCCTCTCTCCCTCCCTGAAACAAACAGACAAATAGGAAGAAAATAAGCCCCTCAACCCCCCGGCCCTGTGTTATCTATACATGGAGTGTGTTATGGTTTCCATACTCTGTTTCAGCAATGTTAGTCTGCAGAGAGAGAACTCTAAACATGCGAGCAGCGCTGAGGGAAACCACTAAAGATCAGATAAGTTAGATCAAATATACTTGTCTTCAGCTTTCATCAAACACCCCCGATATGCACACAAACACACATTACGTTTAAAGCCCAGCTCTGAGGACAGGCGCCTGTGTCTATGGTTGTGACCCAGATGGCACCCTATTCCCGAGTGCACTACTTTTGACCAGGGCTCATAGGGATCTGTTCAAAAGTAGTCCACTATATAGAGAATAGATTGTCATTTGAGACTCATGCTATGTCTGTCTGTAGTGGTGCTGGGTGGTATTAACTGTCCCTGTGGGGATTTACGTAAGTATCCTATTGGCTGGGTGTCATTAGCATTAGGAATTGAATGGCTGGGCTTTCATAACAACGCAAAGGGTCATTACGCGCACCACTATGACAGGGTTTCCTCTCCAGTCAATTTAATCAAACAATGAATCACTGATCACATTACCACAGAGCGACTCTCATTAACTTACCCAAGAGACTCGGTATAAATACTATAGAAGAGATAGTAGTGCCACGAGTCAGAGGCAGAGGAGTCAGAAAGTACATCATGGACCCTCTGGGTGTGATTGTTCCCAGTAACCATGCTTATGTCCCAAATGTAACCCTAGTCCCTATATAGTGCACTACCTTTGAACAGAGCTATATGGGCTCTGGTCAAAAGAAGTGCCCTAAAAATGAATATGGTGCCATTTACCTCCGCCTCTGTGACCTCGAGCTAGCTGTGACCTATTAGAGAATTAGAGCCATGTATGTCAGTGCAGAGCTGGGGGAGTCAGCTGTGTGGAGCCAGATCCATCAGGAAGCCATCGCTCAATGTAATCTCCACATGCTAAATTTACCTCCATGTTCTGCACCCCAGAGTCAGAGTCAGAAGCTGAGTTCCACACACCCACAGAGTTGTGTAAGGTGAGGAATTCCCCAGTTCTGTCATGAGTCAGGATCTCCCTGTTATGTAATCATGATTGGAGTAGAGCAGTGACACATACCTGTACCTCCCTGTCCCACAGAGGTCTCATCTTACAGCAGGGGACCCCCCCACACACACACAGTTTAATTAATCCATCTATAATTAAGCCTCTATGTAGGGATAATAGACATATTTATACTGCCGAAATACTGCGCGCTAATCTCTGTGATGGTCTTTAGTAGTTAATGATGTGTGTGTGTGTGTCTACGTGCATGCGTCTGTGTGTGCACTTGCTACTGCATTGCGTGTGCGCACATGAGTGTGGGGAGTATCTGCACTTGAAGCCTAAACATTGGATGATGTTCAACCATTTACAGTTTTGGTGCCAGTTTAGCCTGAGGTACAGTGGTAGCCTCAGCAGCAGCCAACTCTACCACCTCCACATCCTCAGAGTTCTGCCCAAGCCAGACTACCCCCGCAGCCGAGCCGCGTGATCCAAACCCACACACACCAGGACTTTATGTAAAACTCAGCCCAGGTCTTTTTCCCACACAGAAAAAACACCCGAATTTCAGATTATCTACACGTGATCTTGTGTGATCTCATGTGATTCAATGTGAAGTAAATGTGATAACATAACACTACACGTGACATGCTAGCACATGTAAGCACATGATCTCATGTGAAATTAATGTGAAATACATGTGACAACATGGGGATGCAAAATCTCAACATGTGATACCGTGAAACTACATGTGACAACAGGTGAACATGTGAAAACACGATCTCGTGTGAAATACATGTGACAACATGGAGATGCAAAATCTCAACATTTTTAATGTTTGCAAATGTATTAAAAATAACAAACATAAATACCTTATTTACGTACAGTAAGTTTTCAGACCCTTTGCTATGAGACTCAAAATTGAGCTCAGGTGCATCCTGTTTCCATTGATCATCATTGAGATGTTTCTGCAACTCAATTGATTGTACATGATTTGGAAAGGCACACACCTGTCCATATAACATCCCACAGTTGACGGTGCATGTCAGAGCAAAAACCAAGCCATGCAGTTAAAGGAATTGTCCATAGAGCTCCGAGACAGGATTGTGTCGAGGGACGTGTTTGCAGCATTGAAAGTTCCCAAGAACGCAGTGGTCTCTATCATTCTTAAATGGAAGAAGTTTGGAACCACCAAGACTCTTCCTCCCCAGAGCTGGCCGTCCAGCCAAACTGAGCAAATGGGTGAGAAGGGTCTTGGTCAGGGAGGTGCTGTGGGGATGTTTTTCAGTGATAGGGACACGGCAAAGACAACGCAGGAGTGGCTTTGGGAAAAGTCCCTGAATGTCCTTAAGTGGCCCAGCCAGAGCCTGGACTTGAACCCGATCTCTGGAGAGACCTGAAAATAGCTGTGCAGCAACGCTCCCCATCCAAACTGACAGAGCTAAGGAGGATCTGCAGAGAATAATGGGATAAACTCCCCAAATACAGGTGTTCCAAGCTTGTAGAGTCATTCCCAATTAGACTTGAGGCTGTAATAACTGCCAAAAGGGCTTCAACAAAGGGTCTGAATACTTATGTAAATGTGATATTGAAGTTTTTTTAATTTTAATATATTTGCAAAAATAAATAAAACATGTTTTTGCTTTACCTTTATGGGGCATTGTGGGCATAGTGCGCTTTGAAATATACATTTGAAGTCGAAAGTTTACATACACTTAGGTTGGAGTTGTTAAAACTAGTTTTTCAACCACTTCACAGTTAGATGTTAACAAACTATAATTTTGGCAAGTCGGTTAGGGCATCTACTTTGTGCATGACACAAGTCATTTTTCCAACAGTTGTTTACAGACATATTATTTCACTTATAGTTTACTGTATCACAATTCCAGTGTGATACATACACTAAGTTGACTGTGCCTTTAAACAGCTTGGAAAATTCCAGAAAATGATGTCATGGCTTTAGAAGCGTCTAATAGGCTCATTGACATCATTTGAGTCAATTGGAGGTGAACCTGTGGACGTATTTCAAGGCCTACTGTCAAACTCAGTGCCTTTGCTTGACATCGTGGGAAAATCAAAAGAAATCAGCAAAGACCTCAGAAAAAAAATTGTAGACCTCCACAAGTCTGGTTCATCCTTGGGAGCAATTTCCAAATGCCTGAAGGTACCATGTTCATCTGTACAAACAATAGTATGCAAGTATAAACACCATGGGACCACATAGCCGTCATACGGCTCTGGAAGGAGACGCATTCTGTCTCCTAGAGATGAACATACTTTGGTGCGAAAACTGCAAATCAATCCCAGAACAACAGCAAAGGACCTTGTGAAGATACTGGAGGAAACAGCTACAAAAGTATCTATATCCACAGTAAAACAAGTCCTATATCGACATAACCTGAAAGGCCGCTCAGCAAGGAAGAAGCCACTGCTCCAAAACTGCCATAAAAAAAGCCAGACTACGGTTTGCAACTGCACATGGGGACAAAGATTGTACTTTTTAGAGAAATGTCCTCTGGTCTGATGAAACAAAAATAGAACTGGTTGGCCATAATGACCATCGTTATGTTTGGAGGAAAAGGGGGAGGCTTGCAAGCCAAAGAACACCATCCCAACCGTGAAGCACAGGGGTGGCAGCATCATGCATACTTCCAAATTTGTGGCAAAATGGCTTAAGGACAGCATAGTCATGGTATTGGTGTGGCCATCACAAAGCCCTGACCTCAATCCTATGGAAAATGTGTGGGCAGAACTGAAAAAGTGTGTGCGAGCAAAGAGGCCTACAAACCTGTTTCAGTTACACCAGCTTTGTCAGGAGGAATGGGCCAAAATTCACCCAACTTATTGTGGGAAGCTTGTGGAATGCTACCCAAAACATTTGACCCAAGTTAAACAATTTAAAAGCAATGCTACCAAATACATTGAGTGTCTGTAAACTTCTGACCCACTGGGAATGTGATGAAAGAAATGAAAGCTGAAATAAATCATTATCTACTGTTATTCTGACATTTCACATTCTTAAAATAAAGTGGTGATCCTAACTGACCTAAGACAGGGAATTTTTACTAGGATTAAATGTCAGGAATTGTGAAAAACTGAGTTTAAATGCATTTGGCTAAGGTGTATGTAAACTTCTGACTTTAACTGTAAGTGGGGGAAATATACTAGTAGGGAACATTAGCATATTTCGGGGCATGGTCAAATAAATGTGCATTTGTGCCAACCGTCAGTGGAAGTGTTGTAGCAGTTGGTTATGGCGATGCAAATTATGCACTTATTTTGATACTGCCTCTTCTGCAAACTTTGTAAGTAAATTAATGGCAATTCTTTTCTGTGAATTTGTCATTTCTTACCTAGTAAGTCAGTGTAAAATTCACATTAATACTGGCAAAACATTGCCAGTAACCTACAAGACACACACTGCTACTAACAATCCTTGTCAGTAACCTACTGTACCTTCACTGGCTCTTCTGTTGACAACATGCACATCACCTGCTGATTGGCAGCATACTGTAGCAGCGGCAGAAGATTGCAGGTGTAGCTTTTTGGAGATGTAGCTTTTAGCTAACACTTTTTGTCTCTTGGTGTGTCATTCAAGTTAATGTACTCTGCTGCATTATTTTCATAAACACAAAACTGTCAGTTCTGCAGCCTTGTTAAAGTACTACAAAACAGCCATACAATATTTAGTTTGTCATTGTAATACTCAGCAATTCATTGTTGTCCTCTGTAGTGGACATCAGTTCTTGGTCCGTACCTCAGAGGCCATACAAGCCACTGTATTAAGTCATGTTGTTCTGGGCTTTTCAATGATATCACATGTGTGGGGGAGAGACCTTGGCCACTTTATCTTCCTGGTACTTAACGAAATGGCTGTCAAACTTAGCACATTCTATGGAAATTTGAAAAGAAGTGTGTGTACAGTAATTATTATAATGTTTGTGAGTTTGGTATTCAAATTGTTTCTAGTAAGTGAAAATCTCAGGAATAGTTAAGTGAGTTGTCAGGACTGTGCAATACTTTTTTCACATTCTATAAGACACCTGGTGTAGCGTGGTGCGTAATTGGTGGCAGAGAAGTCAGGCGCAGGAGAGCAGAACTGGGTGATAACCGGAGATTTATTTAGCAAAACCAACGGCATCCAGAACAACAAGATACATGGGCACAAAAATAACCCGTTGTGCGCTCACGGGGAACGTGTACAAGCACTACAATAAACAATCCCACACAAAGACATGGGGGGAACAGAGGGTTAAGTACACAACAAGTAATTGAGGGAATTGAAACCAGGTGTGAGGAAAAACAAGACAAAACACATGGAAAATGAAAAGTGGATCGACGATGGCTAGAAGACCGGCGACGGCGACCGCCAAGTCCCGCCAAACAAGTAGAGGACCCGACTTCGGCGGAAGTCGTGACAGTACCCCTCCTTGACGCGCGGCTCCAGCAGCGCGCCAACGCCGGCCTCGGGGACGACCCGGAGGGCGAGGCGCAGGGCGATCCGGACGGAGACGATGGAACTCCCGCAGCATTGACGGGTCCAACACATCCTCCACCGGAACCCAGCATCTCTCCTCCGGACCGTACCCCTCCCACTCCACGAGGTACTACACCGGCGCAGATGGTTAATGCAGCTTGTTGGCCATTAGGCAATCAGCATTTCTCAACAAGTTCAAAGCACATGAATGCATCCAACTAGTATTTACGACTTCACAACTAGTAAATTTCCACCTCCCAAATGGTTACGAGTCGAGCATTAAATTGAATGTGATGGGTAGAACATTTTACTATTATGCTAGATTCTCCGCACATGTACAGTACCAGTTAAAAGTTTGGACACACCTACTCATTCCAGGGGTTTTCTTTATTTTCACTATTTTCTACATTGTAGAATAATAGTGAAGACATCAAAACTATGAAATAATACACATGGAATCATGTAGTAACCAAAAAAGGGTTAAACAAATAAAATATAAATAATATTTCAGATTCTTCGAAGTAGCTACCCTTTGCATTGATGACAGCTTTGCACACTCTTGGCTTTCTATCAACCAGCTTCACCTGGAATGCTTTTCCAGTCGTCATGAAGGAGTTCCGATATATGCCGAGCACTTGTTGGCTGCTTTTCTTTCACTCTGCAGTCCCACTCATCCCAAACCATCTGAATTGGGTTGAGGTCGGGTGATTGTGGTGCCCAGGTCATCTGATGCAGCACTCCATCACTCTCCTTCTTGGTCAAATAGCCCTTACACAGCCTGGAGGTTATTTTCATGTTTCATGTGTTATCGCTATTCAGCTAAAGTATGACCCCACCTGGAATTTGAACTCAAATCTTCTGGATGTGAGGTACACTGACCTTTCTGCTGTGCCACAAAGTATGTATACGCATTCAATACATCTCTGCACTTACATTGATTTATTTCCTCAATTTGAGTGTTTTCTGTCTAGCTGTATAATGTTGGTGGTGCATATTTGTCTGCTTTAATGTTACACCTGAATCCCTATGATAAATAATACTTTTTCTTGAGTGTATTTTTTTATCAAAGCTGGGATGTACTTTGAAGTCCAAAAGTGTAGGAATAAAGGTGAAATCAGTAATAGACATGGTGGGATAGCAGGATGATTGGAATGCAGTGTTCCAAGCATTTGTGAGTTCAAATCCCAGGTAAGGACATGTTAAATAGTTATTACTGTAAACATATTCAAAGTGTGTCAAATATGTAAAAAAATAAATTAAAAAAGCACTGTGTGTGTATCATAACAACTATATTTGATTGCAAGGCATCACCTGGGAAATTTCATGTGAAAATGTGTAATTCACTTGTGAAAGGTTATGCGATCACATGTGAAACTTCATGTGAAATATCATCACATGTGAAGTTTTCGAAAAACACATTGTTTTAGATTATTTCACCTGTGCAAAACATGTGGAAATGTCACATGTGAAAAGTGTTTTTTTCCATAACGGTCCCCCATACAGCGATCTGGAACAGACATACTCATCCCGCATACAGCGATCTAGGACAGACATACTCACAGCGCTGCCAATATTGAGAAAGGCTTAAAAAAGTCACGGTATAAAAAACTGTAGAATTCAATAGGGAAGTGGAGGCAGACTTGACTAAGCACTGTTGTAAAGCTAAGAGTTGAAGAACTTGGAGTTAAAAGAGGGCAATTCATTATTATCACCAATTGGCATAAATGTTTTATGATGCCTATACAATGGATCAATGTCACACAGGAGTCAGGAGATGACCAATAATCAGTGAAACCAAAAGAGGACATGGACCCGTGTATTCTGGGTTGCCGCAAAGACTTCTGCATCCGCAGTGCAGTGCAGTATAGTGCGTGCGTGTGTGTGTGCGTGCGTGTGTGTGTATGGTCGACGTCACTTCGCTACAGTCTGCGGAGAAGCCTGAGAGCAAGCGAGCAGTAGCTTACTTCCTCGATCGACGGAATCACAGACGAGAAACTGAAGGGAAGACAAGAACAAGAAAACTCACGAAACAAGAAATAATCCACACGTTTGCAAGACGAGGTAAGTCAACGGAAAATGACTTTCGGTCATTCGGCCAATTGAGGAAATATATTTTTGTAACTTTTTTCGGTTTTGTTGCGTTTTGCAACCTAGTTTGAGAAGTTTTTCAGGGTTGATTATTGAATGCTTAAATAGCTTTTATACTTTTTACTAGTAGTTGCACTTGCGTGAATAGCGTACTAGTATTTCGAGTACTAGCCTACAACTGTAATGTTATCTGTTGTTTATGGCGGGCACTGACATGCGCCACATTCCAGATAAAAAAAATTACACAGTAACCTACAGTTTCATGACGTGCAAGAGACGAATGAATCCTTCAAGAGAACGTTGGCCTTGACGAATACTTCAAATGTTTCTAAACTGTAAACGCCGGGGTCTTTTTATGAACAGACTGTCATTGAAATCCAGACTTTTCTCAATTATGAGACATCAAGAAACTATTATTTTCTATTTGTAGAAAAGAGTGATGATACTGTACATAATAGCCTACCTTGCTTCCAAAGCGCTCTGGAGTTTCTCAAGATCACGACACGTTGAATTGATGTCTGTGCCCAGTGAGAAGGCATTGATGGAGAAACCGTTTTAAAGGCATCCACTTATCAACACTGTTCAATTCATTTCCCAATTACTTTACATTTCATGACCAATTCTGCATGTTTGTTGTTGGCTAATAACTGTTGAAATGAAAGGTACTTGACTGTGAAACTTTGGTCCCCCGGGGCCCTTTTGTATGCAGGTTTGCTTGCTAAGGGAATCCCCCTTTCATGTTGCATTGTGAGTCACCACTGGGCCCAATCACAATGCCTACTGGATTTGGTGAAGCACATTCACATCCAACTAACAGTGCAAAGATGAAACAAGAAGGAGACATGATCTCTGCACACCCAGCTGTTGACCAACTTGAACTGATCAGATGATGATGTTGAAGACACTGATCTCATTCTTCTCAAAAGGAAGTGTGTGTGTGTGTGTGTGTGTGTGTGTGTGCGTGTGTGTGTGTGTGTTCCGGTGCATGGAGTAAATGGACTCTTTAATATCTTATTCCGTTGTGTCCCACTATAAAGACTGGACTGATCATCGTGTTGCAGCCTCCATCACAGAGGGTGATCAGCTTTATCCATACGCTTCACTTTCATTGCCTGGAGTGTTGCCCATTGTGTGAGTGTGCGTGCGTGTTTATTTGCGCTGCTCAACAATCAGAAGATCATACCCCGACTGGAACATTGTTCAGCTCACTAGCTGCATGGCTTTGGCTGTGACTGCACTGGAGATGTTATGTCATAGATTAACAGGCTGAATAGTGGTCACTTTGAATGGCCCCATTAGATTTTGAGTTATGAGTCTGTGTAAGAAGGCCTGTAGTCATTACCGCTCGCTCTCCGTTCATCCATCTCTCCCTCTCTCCCTTCATCTCGGTCTCTCTGTTAGATCATAAGTATTTGTTCTCGCCCGTTGGTTTGGTGACAGACTTCAACTTTATAGGATCAATTGCACTATAGATGGTAACACAAAAGGTGGACGGGGACATATATATATTTTTATCAGGTCAGATGAACACTCCAAACAGCCTACCAGACCGCTCTGAGGCGTCCGCATGGTCCTAAAGCACACCCTGGCTTCGTTTTGGATCACATTTTAATGATAAAACTGGGGGGGGGGGGACAAATGCAATTTCAGAATGTGGGGGGGGGACAAATGCAATTTCAGAATGTGGGGGGACATGTCCCAAGTGAAAATTGTACAGTACACTACTGGCCCAGTAGCCTTGAGTTACGAAGGAGGAGATTAGAGTCCAGGTCCTCTACAGTCTACTACAGGTCTTGTCTCCTGCAGGGTCTACTAGAAGTGGTCTGCTGTGAAAGAAATAACCATGACTGCCATAGATCGTATGAGCTTGTTCCAGGACTGCTGTCTCACTAGTGTGTGTGTGTGTGTGTGTCAGAGGGGTTATTTAAGCTTGTGTGACGGTCTCTCAGCTATAATAAGTGTTTGTCTCTGTGTATGGTGTGTGTGCTTGCATGTCTACTAGCATGAGTCTACCGTTGTTGCGTTGTTTGATCTCCACAGGGTGATGATGCAATGATGCTTCACTTCCCTGTCCAGATCTGTATTCTCTACATAAAAGTTTGGACTAACACACAGTTTCACACTCCGCCCACACATGCGCTCACGCACGCACGCACGCACGCACGCACGCAAGCAGACACACTATTAGTGTTCGGTTTAAAGCTGGAATCCACATTAGGTGAAACAGCGCCAATGGTCGCCCCAGGCGCATTTGTTACTGTTTTTGTTTTGTTTATGGAAGGAGGAAAGGAGCATCCAGCATATTGGTAAAACAAAAATGGAATATAAACTCTGTTTTCCCACATGTGCAATGATGTCCAATGGGGAAGAACTGTCTTTGTTGTGATATCGCAAATGGACATGGCAGTTTCACTGCTAATGAGTCCAGCTTTAAGACCCACGTGATTTGATAGGATGTGTGATGCTTATTTATCACAGTTTCGTTGTGTGCTGTAATAGAATCCTCTACAGCCTTGTAAATACACCTGGCTACCCATGGCTGACTAGTAACTTACATGTTTCCAGTCTGCGCTAGTCATTTACCAAAAAGCTCTGCCACAGTTTGCCAGGCTAATGATGGCCAGTGTACTGTAGCACAGCTGTGTGATGTCATTGTCTGAGGTGCTGTCAGTCAGCTGTCTGTGAGTCAGAAGGGGATGATGTGTGAATGCATGACTGCATTGGGACAATATGCATATGTTTATTCAACACAGTTGCTGTGATTCACTAGATTGTCATACTATAAACAAACAAAGTGTTTGGAGAGGGAGGTGGACAGTGGACACAGGCGATGGGAGAGGAGGAAGAAAGAAAGCGATATGGAAAGGAATATGAGCTCACAGCCAGGCTCATTGCTACCACATACAGAGAGAGAGAGAGAACCGGCTGGTGGACAAGATTATAGTGCTGAGCGATTAACCGAAATATCAGTTATTTTTAGTTTTTTAAACAACTAATTGACCAACCTATTTGAATTCCATTTAGTTCGTTTTTTTAATGTGAGCTCAATGTGCACACTGCGCTGCACCTTTTCTGGAGATAAATTAGATCATGCCAGAACTGTGTGATATAGTAGTGAGTTGTAGTTTCCAACAGGCCAATGTTTTACATAGTTTAGCGCAGAAAACATCAGAATTAACTACAATGACCATAATCCATTTTGCGTCTACTTGTACGGTCTGAGTTTATTTTACTCCTGCTACGTAAGAGACAGAAGGATGTGCGATCAAGAGGATACATAGCAGAGCAGTTTACACACGCTCACCCATCACTCACATGCTACTGATGTACAGAGTAGTTTACACACGCTCACCCATCACTCACATGCTACTGATGTACAGAGCAGTTTACACACGCTCACCCCTCACTCACATGCTACTGATGTACAGAGCAGTTTACACACGCTCACCCATCACTCACATGCTACTGATGTACAGAGCAGTTTACACACGCTCACCCATCACTCACATGCTACTGATGTACAGAGCAGTTTACACACGCTCACCCATCACTCACATGCTACTGATGTACAGAGCAGTTTACACACGCTCACCCATCACTCACATGCTACTGATGTACAGAGCAGTTTACACACGCTCACCCATCACTCACATGCTACTGATGTACAGAGCAGTTTACACACGCTCACCCATCACTCACATGCTACTGATGTACAGAGCAGTTTACACACGCTCACCCATCACTCACATGCTACTGATGTACAGAGCAGTTTACACACGCTCACCCATCACTCACATGCTACTGATGTGCAGAGCAGTTTACACACGCTCACCCATCACTCACATGCTACTGATGTACAGAGCAGTTTACACACGCTCACCCATCACTCACATGCTACTGATGTACAGAGCAGTTTACACACGCTCACCCATCACTCACATGCTACTGATGTACAGAGCAGTTTACACACGCTCACCCATCACTCACATTCTACTGATGTACAGAGCAGTTTACACACGCTCACCCCTCACTCACATGCTACTGATGTACAGAGCAGTTTACACACGCTCACCCCTCACTCACATGCTACTGATGTACAGAGCAGTTTACACACGCTCACCCATCACTCACATGCTACTGATGTACAGAGTAGTTTACACACGCTCACCCATCACTCACATGCTACTGATGTACAGAGCAGTTTACACACGCTCACCCCTCACTCACATGCTACTGATGTACAGAGCAGTTTCTTCGTGGGGTATCTCTACCTGAAAATACATGATCTAAGTGATTGCTGGTAGGTTTTCAACAGTCATAAAAGTATGCTTTATTTACTTTGAATAACTAATAAAATAGTGATTTTGTCAGACAGCATAGACAGCAGGTGTACAGAGATGAGATGATGAGATGAGATGAGATGAGATGACTTGGAATGAAATAATAAAGTCAGCAAATAAAACAAATGTAATATACACAACAACTGAAATATTTTATTAAAATAAAGTCATGTCAATAAGTGATGGTTAATAAGTGATAAGCAGTAATGGTAACTACCATCATGGGACTTTTATTCATTGTTTTATTCTGTGTTGTTGCAGCATTCAATCCACATAATGCATAGAGCATTTCATGTTTTAAAAAATGATCGGGCCTTCTGAGTGGCACAGCGGTCTAAGGCACTGCATCACAGTGCTAGAGGTGTCACTACAGACCTGGGTTTGATCCCAGGCTGTATCATAACTGGCCGTGATCGGGAGTCCTATAGGGCGGTGCACAATTGTCCCAGTGTCGTCCAGGTTAGGGGAGGGTTTGGCCGGGGAGGGGGGTTTACTTGGCTCATCGCGCTCTAGTGACTCCTTGTGGCAGGCCGGGCACTTGCAGGTTGACCTTGGTCGTCAGTTGAACGGTGTTTCCTTCCGATACATTGGTGCGGCTGGCACCAATATCTGATTGCCTGGTAACACACACACACACACACACACACACAGTTTATTATTGATCAACACCCGGAATCATCACAGCTCAAAGCTTGAACACATCGACTCCTGCTTTAATACATGCTGAATGTCATTCCTCTGTCTGTCATTTTTCTGTCCTCTCTTACTTTTTCTCTTTTTTCTTTCCTTGTTTTTGCCATCATTTCTTTGTCTTCTGACATATTTTTGACGTGTATGGGTGGTGGTGTAAAGCTGGGGAACAGAAACACAGGAATGTTGTTGAGGAGCCCTCTTTAGACTTTGGACTTGTTGAGACTTGCTCCCTCCCAGGATGCAGGGAAATACCTTCAGTACCAGAGCTACAGTACACTCAGAGAGAATCACAGAGATCACACACACACATTCTTCAACACCTGCTACTATCATTTCACACCATACACACATTCTCACTGACAAAATTATAAATGAAGCTGTTCTTGACCGAAGTGCTTAAATGCCATGTTTTCTGTGTTCCTATTGTAGGCTATGTGTGTGTGTTGGTTTGGATTAGGGTTCTTCTAATGTGAGATTGAACCATCAGAGTTTAAGTTGAACCTAAGGTAAGGTTAAAGTCAAGTGGATGTGAGATATGTGAGAAGGGCGTTGACTCAGCTCCGTTTCTCATTCGTAGGTTTAGGCCTATGTCACAGAAAGAGTTTCTGTTTGTTAAGGTGACTCAGAATATCTTTATTTCTCATACACACCCATACTCTCACTCGCTAACTAGACTCACTCACTCACTCACGCACGCACGCACACTCACTGACACACGCACGCACACACACACTATCCCACATACGCACTCACACACACACACAAATATACTCACTCACATAAATAGTGGCTGGTTGCACCACGGGTGGCTGGTTGCACCTTAATTGGGGAGGACGGGCTCATAGTGATGGCTGGAATGGAATTAATGGAATGGTATCAAACACATAAGAGTAAATACATAGTTTTACCTTCGCTAAGAACACAAAATCTACTTAAGATTTCCCATCCTAGATAAAGCAGATACATTTTCTTTCCATAGTTGAGTTAAATGAACTTTGTTATTCACTATTAACCATTTATAACTTGTTAACTGTTAATACATAGAACCATTACTGTAAAATGAATAGCTCTATGTGTTTGATGCCATTCCATTGACTCCATTCCAGACATTACTATGTGCCGTCCTCCCCTCACCAGCCTCCTGTAATATACACACATATGGATACATACAGTACCAGTCAAAAGTTTGGACACACCTACTCATTCAAGGGTCCTTTATTTTTGTTTATTTTCTACATTGCAGAATAATAGTGAATAGATCAAACTGAAATATCACATATGGAATCATGTAGTAACCAAAAGAGTGTTCAACAAATCAAAATATATTTTATATTTGAGATTCTTCAAAGTAGCCACCCTTTTCCTTGATGACAGCTTTGCACACTCTTGGCATTCTCTCAACCAGCTTCACCTGGAATGCTTTTCCAACTGTCTTGAAGGAGTTCCCACATATCCTCAGCACTTGTTGGCTATTTTTCTTTCCCTCTGCGGTCCAACTCATCCCAAACCATCTCAATTGGGTTGAGGTCAGATGATTGTGGAGGCCAGGTCATATGATGCAGCACTCCATCACTCTACTTGGTCAAATAGCCCTTACACAATCTGAGGATGTGTTTTGGGTCATTGTCCTGTTGAAAAACATATGATAGTCCCACTAAGCACAAACCAGATGGGATGGCGTATCGCTGTAGAATGCTCTGATAACCATGCTGGTTAAGTGTGCCTTGAATTCTAAATAAATCACTGACGGTGTCACCAGCAAAGCATCCCCAACCATCACACCTCCTCCCCCATGCTTCACAGTGGGAACCACACATGAGCTGATCATCCATTCACCTACTCTGTGTCTCACAGAGACACGATAGTTGGAACAAAAAATCTCCAATTTGGTCTCATCAGACCAAAGGACAGATCTCCACCGGTCTAATGTCCATTGCTCGTGTTTCTTGGCCCAAGCAAGTCTCTTCTTATTGATGGCCTTGAGTAGTGGTTTCTTTGCAGCAATTTGACCATGAAGGCCTGATTCACACAGTCTCCTTTGAACAGTTGATGTTGAGATGTGTCTGTTACTTGAACTCTGTGATGCATTTATTTGGGCTGCAATTTCTGAGGCTGGTAACTCTGATGACTTATCCTCTGCAGCAGAGGTAACTCTGGGTCTTCCTTTCCTGTGGTGGTCGTTGTGAGAGACGGTTAACTGTAATGAACTTATCCTCTGCAGCAGAGGTAACTCTGGGTCTTTCCTGTGGCGGTCCTCATGAGAGTCAGTTTCATCATAGTGCTTTGGTGGTTTTTGCAACTGCACTTGAAGAAACTTTCAAAGTTCTTGAAATTTTCCCGACTTTTTTTTTTTTGACCTTCATGTCTTAAAGTAATGATGGTCATTTTCCTTTGCTTATTTTAGCTTGCCATCATATGGACTTGGTCTTTTATAACGACACAAGGCGAGACCCAGATGTAGACACGGGAGGCAGATGGTTTGAGCTCTGGTATTTATTATAATCCAAGGAGTAGGCAAAAGGCAGGTTGGGGACAGGCGAGAGTTCATAACCAGGTCAGAGTCCAAAACGATACAGGGCAGCAGGCAGGCGGGCTCAGAGCCAGGACAGGCGAGAGTTCATAACCAGGTCAGAGTCCAAAACGATACAGGGCAGCAGGCAGGCTCGAGGTCAGGGGCAAGCAGAATGGTCAGGCAGGCGGGCTCAGAGCCAGGACAGGCGAGAGTTCATAACCAGGTCAGAGTCCAAAACGATACAGGGCAGCAGGCAGGCTCGAGGTCAGGGGCAGGCAGAATGGTCAGGCAGGCGGGCTCAGAGCCAGGACAGGCGAGAGTTCATAACCAGGTCAGAGTCCAAAACGATACAGGGCAGCAGGCAGGCTCGAGGTCAGGGGCAGGCAGAATGGTCAGGCAGGCGGGCTCAGAGCCAGGACAGGCGAGAGTTCATAACCAGGTCAGAGTCCAAAACGATACAGGGCAGCAGGCAGGCTCGAGGTCAAGGGCAGGCAGAATGGTCAGGCAGGCGGGCTCAGAGCCAGGACAGGCGAGAGTTCATAACCAGGTCAGAGTCCAAAACGATACAGGGCAGCAGGCAGGCTCGAGGTCAAGGGCAGGCAGAATGGTCAGGCAGGCGGGCTCAGAGCCAGGACAGGCGAGAGTTCATAACCAGGTCAGAGTCCAAAACGATACAGGGCAGCAGGCAGGCTCGAGGTCAAGGGCAGGCAGAATGGTCAGGCAGGCGGGCTCAGAGCCAGGACAGGCAAGGGTCAGAACCATGAGGACGAGAAAAACAGGCTGCAATAAAACAGCTGGATTGACTTGAGCTAGGAGAAAAAACGCTGGTTCACTTGACAAACAAGACAAACTGGCACAGACAGACAGAAAACACAGGTATAAATATACAGGGAATAATGGGGAAGATGGGCGGCACCTGGGGGGGTGGAGACAAGCACAAGGACGGTTGAAACGGATCAGGTTGTGACACTTTTACCAAATAGGGCTATACTCTGTATACCACCCCTACCTTGTCAAAACACAATTGATTCGCTCAAACGCATTAAGAAGGAAAGAAATTCCACAAATTAACTTTTATCAAAGCACACCACATGAAGCTGGTTGAGAGAATGCCAAGAGTGTGCAAAGCTGTCATCAAGGCAAAGGGTGGCTACTTTGAAGAATCTCAACTATAAAATATATTTTGATTTCTTTAACACTTTTTTTGGTAACTACATGATTCTATATGTGTTATTTCATAGTTTTGATGTCTTCACTATTATTTTACAATGTAGAAAATTGTAAAATAAAGAAAAACCCTCAAATGAGTAGGTGTGTCCAAACTTTTGACTCATGAAACAATGAATGAAACAATTATCCACATTAGTAGCATGTGACTGATGCTGGTGGATGTGTGTGTTTGCATGCGCGTGCCTGCGTGCGTGTGTGCATACCCCTCATAACAGATGGTGATGTTACTGAATCACGGCTGTCATGTGCGTATGAACAGGAGGCTGAGTGACGGACATGTCACTGCAAATATGTTGCCGTGGTTACATTCTGCTTGGCCATGTCTTTGAACAGGTGGCCCAGTGACACATCACCATGGCGCCCTTCTTGCGGATTGCCTTCAACTCCTACGACCTGGGTGTGCTGTCTCCGCTGGCCCCTTCTGATCCCCCCTTCTGTGCCATCAAGATGAAGGAGGCCCTCACCACCGGTGAGAATCTGACTATTACTGTAGTTATTACTGTGTTATAGTAGGACTATTTTAGTTCCATTGTCCCATAGAATCACATTGTAACCTGTAACCAGTGTGGTACAGATGTGCAAATTTTTTGATTGTTACACAAGAGTATGAAAAATCAGTCTCTTATCTTATCTTTTTAACCTTTATCTAACCTTTCTCTCTCCTTCCCCCTCTTTCCCTCCTTCTCTCCAGAGCGTGGTAAGACCCTGGTTCAGAGGAAGCCCACCATGTTCCCAGCCTGGAAGGCCAGCTTCGACGCCCACATCTACGAGGGGCGTGTCTTGCAGGTGCTGCTGATGAAGACTGCCGAGGAGCCATTGGCCGAGGTCACAGTGGGCGTGTCCGTCCTTGCCGAGCGCTGCAAAAAGGGCAACGGCCGTGCTGAATTTTGGGTAGGAGGTCTGCAGTCGGATTCTCTACCTTCCTGCCTGAATTATGTGTCTAATTTACAGATTGTTTGTGTTCAGGTGGACCTGCAGCCCTCAGGGAAGGTGATGATGGCAGTGCAGTTCTTCTTGGAGGGAGCAACTGATACAGGTGAGAGTCAGGAGACAAAGCCCACCTCTCTTCTTCTCATCCTCCACTTTTCCCTTCCTACCTGGCCTGTTTTGAATGTATCTTTTATGTGATGTTTGTCACACTGAAGCCTTCTGTCTGTTCCCTTGGTTCTCATCTGTTCACTGCACTTACTTCTTGAATACAGACAGAGCAGACAGCACAGCACACACATTCTTGCAGTCATGTACAGGTCTTGTATATGAATCCCGGTTTTCTAAACATAGTTCTCTATTCTTGGCTTTCCTATATAAGGTTTTGCCTGTTTTCTCATACTAACAGTGGACCAGGCACTCCAAATGTTGTCCCTACTGTTCCTAACGTTACATTCATGTTTCTAAATTGTAGCGCTTCACTGACACTTCTCTCCCTGTCACCCATAGAGGGCAAGCTGCCCACGAAGGAGGAGGAAGGGGGGCCCACCATAAACCGCAGGCGAGGAGCCATCAAACAGGCCAAGATCCACGAGGTCAAATGTCACGAGTTCATCGCCACCTTCTTCAGACAGCCCACCTTCTGCTCCGTCTGCAGAGAGTTTGTCTGGTCAGTTATTCAGTCTGTCCAGCCATCTGGCTCTTACTCCTATTATCTGTTCGCTTTTTGCTAACAGAAGTGATTCAATATTTACCCATTTTAATATCGGTTCCATTCATCTAATTTAAGTGGCAACGTCTTGGTCGGTCTACTTCATGCTGAGAGACTGAGTGGGGAGATAATATTAGATAATGTCTTAGTAATCTCCTCCTATCTCAAATCAAATCAAATGTATTTATATAGCCCTTCGTACATCAGCTGATATCTCAAAGTGCTGTACAGAAACCCAGCCTAAAACCCCAAACAGCAAGCAATGCAGGTGTCCTATCTATCTAACTTTAGACTTAGGGTTGGTGGCTAAGGAAGTGGGTCAGAAATCCTGCATTGTGTGGAAATACCAGCACAACATTTAGCAGTGTATTTGCAAAATCAGCACCGCTTACACTGCTAGTAATTTATTTTCAAGTGCTGTAGTGTGTTGTGTTCTACTAGAATAGGTGGTGTCTGTAGAGACGGTGACAGAGTCTCCGTTTGCTGCTGTATAAACAGTGCTCAACTGTCAGCTACAGTCACAACCACAATTATTGGCAACCTTGATAAAGATTAGCAAAACATACTGTACACTCTTAGAAAAAAAGGCTTCCAAAAGACTTCTTGTCTCCATAGGAGAACCCTTTTTGGTTCCAAGTAGAACCCTTTTGGGTTTCATATGGAACCCAATGTGGAAAGGGTTCTATGTAGAAACCAAAAGGGCACTTCAAAGGGTTCACTCTTTTACAGTAGGTTGTAGATAGCACCTTTTTTTTCTAAGAGTGTATAAAATCAACAGCATACAAATACTGAGCTGTATTGTATGCTCCAAAAAATACTAATACAACTGCTCTGAGAAAAAGATGGCTATCAAAATTATTGGCACCCCTGTTTTCAATACTTTGTGCACCCTCCCCTAGCAAAAATAGCGGCACTTAGCCTTGTTCTATAATGTTTTATGGGATTGAAGAACACATTGGGAGGGATGTTAGTCCATTCCTCCATACAGCATCTTTCCAGATCCTTGATATTCTTCGGTCTGCGCATATGGACTGCCCAACAAGGCCCCATGACCAGTGGAAGCAAAACAGCCTCATGTGGAAGCAAAACAGCCCCATAACATCAATATACCATATTTTACAGTAGGCATGCAGTTATTTTCTGCATATGCATCCTTCTTTCAAGGCCAAACCCACCACTGGTGTGTGTGGCCAAAGAGCTCTATTTGTGTCTCATCTGACCATAGCACCTGGTTCTAATCCAAGTGCCAATGGCGTTTACCAAACTCTAGGCGTTTACATTTGTTGGTTTCTCTCAATAAAGGCTTTTCTATGGCAACCTTTCCAAATAGTCTATTGGCATGGAGGTGGCGTCTAATTCTAGATTTGGAGACTTGGCAACCCCAGGATGTGACCAAGTTCTGTAATTCTCCAACTGTTGCCATTGCTCTTTTCTTTGCCTCCCAAACCATCTTCCTCACTGTGCGTGGGGACGAGATACACGTGGGTCCACTTCCAGGCAAGTAATCCACTGTTTCAGTGGTTATAAACTTCTTCATTGTTTCCCTAATAGTGGTAAGCTGTATATTTGTTTGTTTTTTTCAGTCTGTTTTTTTTGTACACATTGCCTGATTTTATGAAAGTCAAAAACCATTTGTCTCTTTTCATTAGCGAGTTCTTTGCCTATCCCCATGGTGATGGATGACAAGTGGACCAACTTCTTTAACCCCAGTGAAACAGGAAGCCCTGAAAGGCCACAAACAGTTCCTTAAGCAGAAATTCACTTCAAACAAAGCTGAATGTTAATGCAGATTCAATTTTGTTCGATTTTATTCATGAGAATCGTTAGGGCTGCCAATAATTCTGCCAAGTATCTTTTTTTTAGATTTTATTTTATGACTAAAAAAAGTTTTTTCTCCGAGCAATTGTATTAGTATGAAATAATATAATTTCCCCATATTTTTTGCATACAAAATAGCTCAGTATTTATGTTCTTTATTTTATACAATCTTCTTTGCTCGTCTTTATCAAGGCTGCCAATAATTTTGGTTGTGACTGTACAGTATGTACTCCATTCTCACTTTATCTCCTTTCATCATCAGCACAACACCTAATCATTAGGTGATCATCATCTTCACTGGCCCTCCATAGTCTCTCACTCCTATACCTTTGTATTCTACAGGGGCCTCAACAAGCAAGGCTACAAGTGCAGACGTAAGTGTACAATAACATGGACAACCTACTGCTATACAAACCACTGCACACAACATCATAGATACACATTATAAACACTGTAGTTATGACCACTCCCACACTGCAGGGCAGACTATACAGCACTACCAGTGACTTTCATATCTGCCTGTATGAACGGTGCTCACCTGCCATCAATATACTCCATATCCCTTCTCTCCCAGAATGCAATGCAGCCATCCACAAGAAATGCATCGACAAGATCATTGGCAGGTGTACGGGCACGGCCGCCAACAGCCGGGAGACTGTGGTACGTTGGGACTACTTATTCATTCATTGATTAGGACATTTCCTTATTTACTTGTCCTGTGTCAGTCCAACGTGGAGTTTTCTCCCTCTCCCTGCAACCGTGAGTGTGAGTATCATTCCAGTTTATCTAATCTGTTTAGTTAGGCTATTACATGTTATTCACTGATTATACAAAACGTTAACTACACCTGCTCTTTCCATGACATAGACTGACCAGGTGAAAGCTATGATCCCTTATTGATGTCACTTGGTAAATCTATTTCAGTGTAGATGAAAGGGAGAAGACAGGTTAAAGATGGATTTTTAAGCCTTGAGACAGTTGAGACATGGATTGCGTGTGTGTGCCATTCAGAGAGTGAATGGGAAAAAATAAAGAAATGTAAGTCCCTTTGAATGGGGTATGGTTGTAATCAAATTTTAATCAATCAAATGTATTTATGAAGCCCTTTTTACATCAGCCAATGTCACAAAGTGCTGTACAGAAACCCAGCTTAAACCCCAAGCAGCAGCAATGCAGGTGTAGAAGCACGGTGGCTAGGAAAAACTCCCTAGAAAGTCAGGAATCTAAGAAGAAACCTAGAGAGGAACCAGGCTCTGAGGGGTGGCCAATTCTCTTGTGGCTGTGCCGGGTGGAGATTATAACAGAACATGGCCAAGATGTTCATATGTTCATAGATGACCAGCAGGGTCAGATAATAATAATCACAGTGGTTGTAGAGGGTGCAACAGGTCAGCACCTCAGTGGTAAATATCAGTTGGCTTTTCATAGCCGATCATTCAGAGTTAGAGACAGCAGGTGCGGTAGAGAGAGAGTCCAAATCAGCAGGTCCGGGACAAGGTAGCACGTCTGGTGAACAGGTCAGGGTTCCATAGCCGCAGGCAGAACAGTTGAAACTGGAGCAGCAGCATGACCAGGTGGACTGGGGACAGCAAGGAGTTATCATGCCAGGTAGTCCTGAGGCATGGTCCTAGGGCTCAGGTTCTCAGAGAGAGAGAATTAGAGGGAGCATACTTAAATTTACACAGGACACCGGATAAGACATGAGAAATACTCAAGATACAACAGACTAATCCTAGCCCCCCGACACATACACTATTGCAGCATAAATACTGGAGGCTGAGACAGGAGGGGTCGGTGCCAGGTGCACAGGTTTTTGTCAAGAACTGCAACGCGGCTGGGGTTTTCATGCTCAACATTTTCCTGTGTGTTTCAAAAATGGTCCACCACCCAAAGGACATCCAGCCAACATCCATTTGGAATGTTTTCGACACCATGAGGGTGTACAGAGGGCAAAAGGGGGGATATAACTCAATATTAGGGAGGTGTTCCTAATGTTTGGTATACTCAGTGTATATGACTATGGTCAGTTACTGTGTCTTGTAAAAGACTCACGTATGGCCTTGTGTCAATTGAGAAGTCAGTAGTTCTCAATGATCTCCTCAGGGACCCCCAGCCGTTCCAGAGTTAGCACACCTGATTCAATTTGTTAATAAACACAATAATAACATCTATGGATTTTTTACAATATGATATGGCTATTACACCAAAATAAATAAATAAACTCTCTGGTTCTACAAATAATCTTTGAGATTGAGAAAGGTTCTTTGTAGAACCATTCTCCATAAAAAAAAGGGTTCTATATAACCCCAAAAAGGGTTGTAACCATAGCAGGGTTTCCTAAAC
This sequence comes from Oncorhynchus mykiss, assembly GCF_013265735.2. NCBI lineage: Eukaryota > Metazoa > Chordata > Actinopteri > Salmoniformes > Salmonidae > Oncorhynchus > Oncorhynchus mykiss. The sequence goes on along the minus strand of NC_048581.1, from coordinate 62,123,876 downwards.
TCGGTCCTGGGCCCCCCCTTGGTGCACTTTTCGTTTTTTTTGCCCTCACATTACACAGCTGATTCAAATAATCAAAGCTTGATGATTAGTTAATTATTTGAATCAGCTGTGTAGTGCACAGGCAAAAACAAAAATGTGCACCAAGGGGGGGCCCAGGACCGAGTTTAGGAAACCCTGTTTTATAGAACATTAGGAAAGGGTTCTTTATAGCTCCATACAGATTATATTTAGAAACTTAAACATGTTTCTTTATAGAACCTTCAACAAAAGGTTCCATATAGCACCAAAATGTGTTCTGCTATGGTTACAGCCAAATAACCATTATTTGTAACTATATAGAACCATTTGTTTTTAGTGTGTAGCTGTGATGCCATTAGCTGTCGAAGTGTCATAGGGTCAGAGTCCAAACTAGCAGGCATCAATCAGACCTGCAACCAATCGGATGAGGTCCCCTCACATTCCAGTCAATATTAATCAATAGAGTGGACAAAAGAGCACAGATAACTGAGCTTAGTTACATTCAAAAGTGAGGGATTCTGCATTCACTCACACCTGAGGAGTGGTGAGAAGGGGCATGTTCTGAGTGAGAGAGGGGCTTAAATAAGGCCATCTGTAGACTAGAGATAGAGCAGGAGAGGAGACCAAGAGAAAGTGTGTCTGTCAGTCTGTGGCCTTCTAAGGAACCCCACGGACACTACTACAGGAAGCATCACACCACGGGATGCAAAACAAAAGGAGAGGGGGAGAGAGCATGGCAGGAGAGAGAGAGACAGAGAGAGAGAGAGGAAGAGAAATGGGGATGATGAGACAGGTGCGCAGGGCCATGAGGTACCCTCGCAGGCGGGTGTTTTGCCCCCAGTTGGTACCGATGGATCTGGGTGTTGATGAGTTGTGTGTGTGTCCATCACAGTTCCAGAAGGAGCGCTTTAAGATTGACATGCCACACCGCTTCAAGAACCACAACTACATGAGTCCCACCTTCTGTGACCACTGTGGCAGTCTGCTGTGGGGCCTGGTCAAACAGGGCCTCAAGTGTGAAGGTAAGGAGCTGTGTGTGTGCTGTGTCTGTTGTGTTTGTGTTGTCATTGTATTTACCTATACAGTATACTGTAACTCTTTCTATTCTCTTGTAGATTGTGCCATGAATGTGCATCATAAGTGTCAGGATAAAGTGGCCAACCTTTGTGGAATCAACCAGAAACTACTAGCTGAAGCGCTTACTCAAGTCAGCCAGGTAAGTGAGAGAGTTTGTTGTGTGTATGTGCAAGCGTGCAGGCATGTGGTCTGTGTGTCCCGTGTATGTGGACGTACGTTCTTGCAAGCAAAAGCAGTCATCTCGCTGTGATGTTCTCAGATGGATTTAGAGCTCTCAACATGTAAAAATACAAAATAATTTTGTGGAATTGAACAAGACCACTTTCTCTTGGTTACAGACAGCCAAAATCAATGTGTGCTTAAAGCTGAAGTTGCAATGAGTCAGCAGGCATTTGAATGGCGTCTCTGCGTTGCTCAGAGGACGATGGACAGAAAATGCGCTGTCGTCAGTTATATGAAATGGTGCCAATTTTGTACTGTCACTAAGTATGATCATATTTATTTTACAGTTATAAGACAGGTGAAATATTATAGTAAGTCAATTAGAATTAGATTGTTAGTATATTTAGAAATCATTTCAATTATTTAAATAATTTAAAGCCCTATTCCCGTACTTTTTTCAAAAGGAAAAAAGTCATACATGATTTTTCATATTTTCATATTTTTATCATGTTTGTACTGTGTAATTGAGCTTGTGTCCTCAAAAGTGACTGCACATCACCGATGTATACATTTTTTTACCAGAAAGGTGAGATTTGATTTGAATCTTTCTGGCAGTATAAGAATTGTTTGTATTTATTATGGATCCCCGTTAGCTTCTGCCAAGGCAGCATCTACTCTTCCTGGGGTCCAGCAACATTGGGGCAGTTATACATATTAAAAACATTACAATACATTCATAACAGATTGCTCAACATATTAAGTGTGTGCCCTCAGGCCTCTACTCTACTACCACTTATATATAACACTAAATCTATGTGTAAGGGTGTGTTTATTGCGTATGTTATTGTTTGTATGCATGTGTCTATCTTTGTGTTGCTTCAGAGTCCCCGCTGTTCCATAAGGTGTACTTGTATCTGTTTTTTTATCTGATTTTACTGCTGGCATCAGTTACTTGATGTGGAATAGAGCTCCATGTAGTCATGGCTCTATGTAGTACTGTGCGCCTCCCATAGTCTGTTCTGGACTTGGGGACTGTGAAGAGACCTCTTGTGGCATTTCTTGTGGGTTATGCATGGGTGTCCGAGCTGTGTGCCAGTAGTTTAAACAGATAGCTTGGTGCATTCAACATATCAATAGCACTCACAAATACAAGTAGTAAGGAAGTCATTCTCTCCTCCACTTTGAGCCAGGAGAGATTGACATGCATATTATTAATGTTAGCTCTATGTGTACATCCAAAGGCCAGCCATGCTTGAGAGTTGAAATAGTAGAATGCACAAGGTGCAATTTCGAAATTGGTTAGCGCATCATCAGTTCCTCTTGTCATGTTAGTCATTGCATACCATAAGAGAGGTATTACTTGTCAGAAATGTCCAGATCAAGTTTGGTACAGCAAATTGGCCAGTGTTACCTAGTGTTGATTTTTCAGTGTAACATTTCTAGTGTTGATTCAGGAGTTGTTGTCTAGTGGACGGGTGGGGTGTTGGGGTTGAGATTTGGGTTAGTGGGGTTGGGGTTGGTGGTGATGGCCCTTTCCCTGCCAGTGTAGGAAGTGGCCCCTTTTCCAGCACAGGTTGCAGCGGCGTGTTGAGATACAGTCTGAGGTGGGATGGATGTCTTTACAGATCTTACAGATGATGGCTGTGCAGGTTGCGGCCAGATGGCCCAGTTGGCCACAGTTCCTGCATAGCTTGGGCATGCTGTAGTAGTGGACAGAGCACCTGTTGTTCCCAAGTGTGATGGTTCTGGGGAGGTGTTGGACTCCGCCCACTCCATTTGATCCGGTCTTAACTGGACCAGCCATTTTCGTGCCCCAGTCCAGACATTGTTACCTTTCCTTCAAATCAAATCAAATGTATTTATATAGCCCTTCGTACATCAGCTGATATCTCAAAGTGCTGTACAGAAACCCAGCCTAAAACTCCAAACAGCAAGCAATGCAGGTGTAGAAGCACGGTGGCTAGGAAAAACTCCCTAGAAAGGCCAAAACCTAGGAAGAAACCTAGAGAGAAACCAGGCTAAGAGGGGTAGGCCAGTCCTCTTCTGGCTGTGCCGGGTGGAGATTATAACAGAACATGGCCAAGATGTTCAAATGTTCATAAATGACCAGCATGGTCAAATAATAATAATCACAGGCAGAACAGTTGAAACTGGAGCAGCAGCACGGCCAGGTGGACTGGGGACAGCAAGGAGTCATCATGCCAGGTAGTCCTGAGGCATGGTCATAGGGCTCAGGTTCTCAGAGAGAGAGAAAGAAAGAGAGAATTAGAGAGAGCATACTTAAATTCACACAGGACACCGGATAAGACAGGAGAAGTACTCCAGATATAACAAACTGACCCTAGCCCTCCGACACAAACTACTGCAGCATAAATACTGGAGGCTGAGACAGGAGGGGTCAGGAGACACTGTGGCCCCATCCGATGATACCCCCGGACAGGGCCAAACAGGAAGGATATAACCCCACCCACTTTGCCAAAGCACAGCCCCCACACCACTAGAGGGATATCTTCAACCACCAACTTACCATCCTGAGACACGGCCGAGTATAGCCCACAAAGATCTCCGCCACGGCACAACCCAAGGGGGGGCGCCAACCCAAACAGGAAGATCACATCAGTGACTCAACCCACTCAAGTGGGTTGAGTCACTCAACTTCATCCATCCAACTTCAACCCACTCAACTTCATCCATAAGCCCTTCAGGTGTCGGGTGGACTGGGGTGTCAGGTCGGGCCGCGGTCAAGCCACTGTTACCTTTCCTTCTTCCACAGTCCTTCCGGGGTGTTGAGTGATCATGGACTAGGGGAACAGCACCAGCTGCGGTAAAGCCACTGCCAAATCAAATACAAGCGAGACAGATAGAAAAAGATGGTAGAGAGAGGGATACAACCCCAGGACATCCCCACCACACAGGGATGGGCATAATAAAGAGAAACCAGAGCTGTAACTAGTTACATTGTAGGTCCATTTATTTGGTTATTTCAAAATTCATTACATGTTAAAATGTCAAATCAAATTCAAAATAATAAACAATTCAAACAACAATCTGAGGAGCAAGCAGCCATGGAAGGTTGCCCGAGACCCAGAGGTCAATTGTGTCACTCCCCTGTGGTCCGCTCGCTCCTGTTGAAGGTCTGGTGTTTGGTCCCTCCTCGTCTGGTGCTGGGACTGGCCAATTGGTTCTGGATTGGTGCTGGGACTGGTGCTGGATCTGCAGAGGGGAGGAATGACAACCTGAGGAGCAAGCAGGCACACAAGGGAGCCCTAGATCCAGGGGTCAGTGATGGCATTCGCCTGTTGTCCGATCGCTCTGGGTGAAGGTCTGATGTTTAGCCCCCCCCTCCTCCCTCTTGTGGTGGTGGCTGGTTCCTGGTTGTGGGCTGGTGCCGGTTCTGTGAGCGCGATAGTGGGAGGTAGGGGTAGAGAGACATGAAGAGAGAGAGAAGTAGAGATTGTGTCCATCGGCCTTTTGGCTGGCTTGGAAAATGTACCGTTTCCATCAGACTTCACTCGCGTAGAAAAGTTGGATGGAAACATGGTTAGTGTTGATTTAAGACTGAAGACTTTGCTGTGTCAGTGGTGAAAAGGAAAGTGTTTTTATTTGCTTCTCCCTGTCATCACCCTTTTGTAAACATTTTCTCTCTCCATCTGTCGCCTGTATGTTTTTCAGAAATCCTCCTCTCGGCGCTCAGACCCAACCCTACCTGACCCAGATATAGGGGTCTATGAGGAAGTCATTAGGAACTCCATTGGTGGTCTGGATGGTCAGTGTGTGTTTGATTTTATGAACATATTTGATGATGATGTGTGATGTTAAATTCACTGAAATCAAGTTGGTGTAAATTGTTTGAAGACAAATATGTTTTTATATATACCCTTACAGAAAAAACACGATTTAACATGTGAAAACGTGTTTTTGAACACTCCACATGATCACTTGTGAAATTTGTGTGTTTTTTCCATAAGGGGTAATGTTAATTATAATAATGATGATGATAATGACGATTGGGATGATGACTTTATAATGAATGACCTGTGTGGGTTCCCCAGACGGCCCCTCCTATGCCAGGCTGTGGGAGGGCTCAAGCCCTCACCCCGCATCTCGCCTCACCCACCTGACACGCATCAACGTAGACAACTTTGTTTTTCACAAGGTCCTGGGCAAGGGCAGCTTTGGCAAGGTAAGCCTGGTACAGCAGACAGTCAGGATCCTAGAGCAGCACAGTTCACATACTGGACACCAGTAGACACAACAGACTTTATGGGACGATATTACCACCAATATAATATTTAAATCAGGTTCACCCCTCTTCTTTTGTTTTCTCTTGTCTTCTTCTCTTCTTTCCTTTATTCTGTTATTTTCCTCTCATGTTATTCCCCTTACTGTCCCCCACCCTTCTCTCCCCAGGTCCTGCTGGCAGAGTTGAAAGGTCAGGGGGAGTGGTTTGCGGTGAAGGCTCTGAAGAAAGACGTGGTTCTGATGGATGATGATGTGGAGTGTACCATGGTGGAGAAGAGAGTCCTGGCCCTGGCCTGGGACAACCCCTTCCTCACACACCTCTACTCCACCTTCCAGTCCAAGGTACGGACTCTAGCCCTACACACACTCCTTGGTCCTCTTACTGTGTGTCAATCTGGCTATTACAGCAACATATAGCAATGTGATGTGCTGAAGAGAAGCAAAAACACAACAGAAAGATTAGCCGTTGTTTTTTTTCTGATTAGCATTAGCAAAAGATAAGTGTCTACAAAAGCTGTCTCCAATAAGAAGTGATATAAACGCATAACAAACTCGCTTTCATAGCTTATTACACTACTACTGTACTGGGGACTATACATTATGTGTTATGATGCCTGACGTTGAGCGTGTTGTCCACAGGAACACTTGTTCTTTGTCATGGAGTATCTGAATGGAGGAGACCTGATGTTCCATATTCAGGAGAAGGGACGCTTTGACCTCTACAGGGCAACGTGAGTTTCACCTGTCAGAAACACTGATAGTGTATAGATTCAGATAGTTTGAGTGAGGTCAAACACAGAGGAGGTACAGAGTCTCGTTAATGTTGAGCTCTTCTGAGTGTGTATCTGAAACTGGATGTTAAACTAACTGGTGCTCAGTTTGGGATTATGGAGATGTTCAGTCCTCGGGAGCCTGTATAGCCTCTGTGCTCAGGACAGGTGAGATGAGGAGGCATTCACTTCGACACGGTTGATCCAGCATGGGCTAGACAGTTTCAGAGAGAGAGAGAGATATTCACCCTCTCGCTGTATTAATCATTAACCAATTGTGCGTGTGTTTGTTTGCACACCACACAAGCTGGCATCGCAGAATGGAGTCTTGGTTTGGTTTCTTGGACAGATTGGTAAACTGCTGAGTTTCCAATGAGTTTCACTATCTCAGAACATAATGAACCTGTATTCACTGACTGACCCTAACCTCTTAACCCAGTGGCACAGACACAGTGGGCCATGACTAAATCACACTTAAGACATTACAGTAAATACACACTGTTTCTTAAAAAGAGTTGCCTCTTCACCATTTGGCATGTATTGTGCTGTTCCCTCAGACACAGTGTGTGTGTGCGCGCGTGCGTGTCTACATGCATATGTATCATTGGCCACTTCAATAAATGGATCACTAGTCACTTTATACAATGCACTCTAAATAATGCCACTTTAATAATGTTTACATATCTTACATGACTCATATCACATGTAAACTCAGTAAAAAAAAAAAGTCCTCTCACTGTCAACTGCATTTATTTTCAGCAAACTTAACATGTTCATACAAATATTTACACATAACAAGATTCAACAACAGACATGTGACTAACAGAAATTGAATAATGTGTCCCTGAACAAAGGGGGTGTCAAAATCAAAAGTAACAGTCAGTATCTGGTGTGGCCACCAGCTGCATTAAGTACTACAGTGCATCTCCTCCTCATGGACCACCAGATTTGCCAGTTCTTGCTGTGAGATGTTACCCCACTCTTCCACCAAGGCACCTGCAAGTTCCCGGATATTTCTGGGGGGAATGGCCCTAGCCCTCACCCTCCAATCCAACAGGTCTCAGACGTGCTCAATGGGATTGAGATCCGGGCTCTTTGCTGGCCATGGCAGAACACTGACATTCCTGTCTTGCAGGAAATCACACACAGAACGAGCAGTATGGCTGGTGGCATTGTCATGCTGGAGGGTCATGTCAGGATGAGCCTGCAGGAAGGGTACCACATGTCTTCCCTGTAACGCACAGCGTTGAGATTGCCTGCAACGACAACAAGCTCAGTCCAATGATGCTGTGACACACCGCCCCAGACCATGACGGACCCTCCACCTCCAAATCGATCCCGCTCCAGAGTAGAGGCCTCGGTGTAACGCTCATTCCTTCGACGATAAACGCGAATCCGACCATCACCCCTGGTGAGACAGACAAAACCACGACTCGTCTGTGAAGAGCACTTTTTGCCAGTCCTGTCTGGTTCAGCGAGGGTCGGTTTGTGCCCATAGGCGACGTTGTTGCCGGTGATGTCTGGTGAGGACCTGCCTTACAACAGGCCTACAAGCCCTCAGTCCAGCCTCTCTCAGCCTATTGCGGACTGTTTGAGCACTGATGGAGGGATTGTGTGTTACTGGTGTAACTCGGGCAGTTGTTGCCATCCTGTACCTGTCCCACAGGTGTGATGTTCGGATGTACTGATCCTGTGCAGGTGTTGTTACATGTGGTCTGCCACTGCGAGGACGATCAGCTGTCCATCCTGTCTCCCTGTAGCGCTGTCTTAGGCGTCTCACAGTACAGACATTGGAATTTATTGCTCTGGCCACATCTGCAGTCCTCATGCCTCCTTGCAGCATGCCTAAGGCACGTTCACGCAGATGAGCAGGGACCCTGGGCATCTTTCTTTTGGTGTTTTTCAGAGTCAGTAGAAAGGCCTCTTTATTGTCCTAAGTTTTCATAACTGTGACCTTAATTGCCTACCGTCTGTAAGCTGTTAGAGTCTTAACGACCGTTCCACAGGTGCATGTTCATTAATTGTTTACGGTTCATTGAACAAGCATGGGAAACAGTGTTTAAACCCTTTACAATGAAGATCTGTGAAGTTATTTGGATTTTTACAAATTATCTTTGAAAGACAGGGTCCTGAAAAAGGGACGTTTATATACTGTATTTTATACCATCTACTGCACCTTGCCTATGCCGCTTGGCCATCTCTCATCCATATTCTTACATGTACATATTCTCATTCACCCCTAGATTTGTGTGTATTAGATAGTTGTTGGGGAATCGCTACAGTCGCAATAATATCTGCTAACCATGTGTATGTGAGAAATAAAGTTGGATTTGATTTGATTTAGTATACTATGGTATAAATACTATAGTATTCACTGTTGTGTTTTTTAAGACTTTATTGTAGTATTCACTGTGTTTTTTTGTGTTTTTAATATCCAATCTTTAAAAAATTGAGCTGCTGTCACGCCCTGACCTTAGATATCTCTGTTTTCTATATATTTTGGTTAGGTCAGGGTGTGTACTCTAGGTTTTTGTATGTCTAGGGTTTTTTGTATGTCTATGTTGGCGTGATATGGTTCCCAATCAGAGACAGCTGTTTATCGTTGTCTCTGATTGGGGATCATATTTAGGCAGGCCTTTTTCCTACTTTCTGGTGTGGGATCTGTTCTATGTTTAGTTGCCTGTCTGCATTATTCGTATAGCTTCACGTTTCGTTTGTGCTTGTTTGTTTTGTTTTGCTGAGTTTCGGTTTTATTAAAAACATGTGGAACTCATCTTTAGAACGAACGTGACAGCTCTACTACAGTATGCTGGGAAATCTGAAAATGATGAGCATGGTTTTGATGGGAATGTTTTACTCTCCACAAAGTAAAACTGACTCAATCACAATCTCACACTCAACACATGTTATTAACACCAACACTGTTTTTTTTTTAAAACCACTAGTGTTAATTTCACTCTTAGAGAGTTAATGTAACTCCTGAATCAACACTAGAATGTTACACTGAAAAATCAACACTAAGTAACACTGGCCAATTTGCTGTGTACTTGTTAGTGATTGTGAGAGTCAAGGGAGAAACCTGTCTGCACAAAATCCACTTCCTGTCAATCAATCAGTCTCTTAATCCTAATCTCTCCATCCATATCAAGGCCCAATCAGTTCCTCCACCCCAGAGGTGAAAAGAAAAGCAGGTCAGAGATCGGCTAATCCTTTAGCTGTGGCTAGGCTGGGGCCACTGGGCCAAGAGCATCTCTCAGGTTTCATTCATCCTTACAGTATGCAGCCATTGTTCAGCTGCCTCCTCTGTGTACCACTCTATACAAATGGCATCTTCAGTAATGCAGCTAGCTACACACTGGACTGGAGTCCTCAGGGACAGACAGCATTGTTCAGGGGCCAACTCAATAGGGAGATGGAGAGATAGAGTAGTACTCTGCTGCCAGCTAGCTGGACCTCTAGACTGTGTAGTGATGTTTAGATTTATTTTTCCTCCCTCCTTTCTTCTCTCCCTCCCTCCAGGTTCTACTCTGCTGAGATCATCTGTGGCCTTCAGTTTCTGCACTCCAAAGGGATCATTTACAGGTAAGTCACAAACACCATCATCGGCACTCTAATGTACACTCACTAACCACTCACTCAATCACATTACCATACAGATGAAAGAGAATGGCCAGAGCCCCTCCACCAAGGATTGATATAGTGATAGTGTCACATTGTGGGACAGTGAGTATGTGATTATTAGCTGTCATAACTCTAGTCAACCTCTCACCCTTTCCCCACCACACCTTTCTTCCCATCCTATCTTTCCTCCTACTCTCCCTTACTTGTTTTGTCTCTCTGCCCTCAGAGACCTGAAGTTGGACAATGTGATGTTGGATCATAGTGGTCACGTAAAGATAGCAGACTTTGGCATGTGTAAGGAGAACGTGTTTGGGGAGAACCAGGCTACAACCTTCTGTGGGACTCCTGACTACATCGCTCCAGAGGTATGGAACACAGACATATACATGGATGCGTTATCTCAAACTATTCCTATTCCTTATTTAGTACCCTGCTTTTGACCAGAGCCAGAGTAGTGCACTTAATAGGGAATAGGGTATTATTTGAAAAACTATCACTGTGAGGGTCTCACTATGATGATATCACTCACTGTGTCTTCCTGTCACTTTTAGATCCTGCTGGGTCAGAAGTACTCCTTCTCTGTGGACTGGTGGTCGTTTGGAGTGCTGCTATACGAGATGCTGATTGGCCAGTCCCCCTTCCATGGTGATGATGAGGACGAGCTGTTTGAGTCTATCCGTACAGACACGCCCCACTACCCTCGCTGGATCACCAAGGAGGCCAAGGACCTGATGGAGAGGGTCTGTATGCCCCCCCCATACAGTGTCCCAATTCTGCCGCTGAGTTTGTTTCTCTCCTCCTTTGTGTGTTTTTATCCCTTTCTCACTGTGTTTCTCTCCTCCGCCCCTGCAGCTGTTTGAGAGAGACTCCACTCGCAGGCTAGGCATCGTGGGTAACATCCGTGTTCACCCCTTCTTCAAAACCATCAGCTGGTCTGCCCTCGAGAAAAGGGAGGTGGAACCCCCCTTCAGACCCAAAGTGGTACGGTCTAGACATGAGGTTTTATAGTGATGATATAGGACAGTTGTAATAGACCTACCACAATATAACATATTTGGGGTAGTTTCAAAGGGGAGAAGAGGCTGTCACTGACAGCCATTCGTGTATCAAGTCAAAGATCTACAGTAATTCAACTACTGAATGCTCTGTAGAAATCCGGCATGTGCTGTTTATTATTTGAATCATCACTTACTGTCTCCATCTATCATGTATCCTCTCTTCTGATTGGCATATCTCTTCTGCCAATCACAGAAAGCCCCAAATGACTGCAGCAACTTTGACAGGGAGTTCCTCAGTGAGAAGCCCCGCCTCTCCCATGGTGACAAGAACTTCATGGATTCCATGGACCAATCAGCTTTCGCTGGCTTCTCCTTCATCAACCCAGAGATGGAGCACCTCTTGGAAAAGTGACGGAGGGGTCTCTCAGCCAATCCCCATGCTCTTAGTTCTCAGTGACATCACTGGGGTCATAGGGGAAAGGTGAAGCCAGGATTACATTACTACTGTTTTAGGGTCACTTTGTCAAGGTGTCTTCATTCATGTGATCAAACCTTCAACTTGAGTGAGCTGTTCTACGTTCAGTATTTGTGACTGTAATAGAAACACAAGTTTCCTCTTCGGGTACTTACTTAGTGAAATGATAAGAGTTAAACTTATACAGGAATTGGCCTCTGTTGTACAGATAGGTGTTATTGTGTGCATGCTAGTGTCCAGGTGTACTAGGGGCCTTATATTTTAATGGTTGTGTGTGTGTGTGTGTGTGTGTGTGTGTGTGTGTGTGTGTGTGTGTGTGTGTGTGTGTGTGTGTGTGTGTGTGTGTGTGTGTGTGTGTGTGTGTGTGTGTGTGTGTGTGTGTGTGTGTGTGTGTGTGTGTGTGTGTGTGTGTGTGTGTGAGGAAATGGAAATGTCAATGCAGAGGGTTTTGTGTGAATGAGCTGTTTGCATGCATAAAGACCTCATACCAACACCAACCACCTCTCAATCTCAACAACCTCTGAATGTGTGTCACGTACTCTTGAAAGATTAACTGAATCAAAGTTCAGTTTGTCACTGCATGGGGAGCCCTTGCATCTACTAGCCAAGTACGAGGGAGTTGTGGTCTGTGTTTGCCATAACAAGACCAAGTTCAGACTGAGCAACTACAGGTATCCCTGCCATTCCATGTAGCGTCATCTGGGACAGGGACAGATTTGGTGTAAGTGAATAAGTGCTTATTGTGTATGATGCTATATGAATGTCTTTATTTGAGTGGTACTTAGCAAGATTCTGTATATAGATCTATATGTATATTGTTGTTGCGTATATTATTGGTGCGCTAAGGATTAGCTTTTTTTACTGTCTCCATTTTACATCTTAATAAAAAATCATCAACTCCCAGTGTCTTTAGTCACTTGTCAAGTGTTACTCACTCTGTGATGAACATACAAAACACAGTGATGTTTTATAAACCACACTCTCAGTGAATTTATCAAGAAATTGCCTATTAGCAAGATTAACCAATCAAATACCTTTGCTTTCTGCAAATTGTTGAATCTAAATTAAATTCCCATGAGAATTTACCTTCATTTCTGATTTAGTTCTTGTGTCTAAAAATCAATATTGGAGTGACGATGCCACCTAACGGGCCACTTGCATAATGTACACATCGTTCTGGCGACGTAATGGGTCTTCAACATAGATATTGGTCGTTACTAGTTACCACAGCCACAAAGTCGTAAACCCGCCTAAATCTGAAAATAAACTCAATCATTGGTTACAAAGGGATTTATCTCTGAATGGTAGAATATTGCTCACAAAGGCTGAGGGTATTTCCAGGCTCACGTATGCTGCATGTCGAAAATCAGATAAGCAAGAACATTGATAATGTGCCTTTTAATCTTGTATGGAAGAACAGGACACATTATATCAAGACATCTGTGATTATGAAGAGGGTTGGTCATAATTTACTTGATTTTCCCACTTTGAATAGCACTCAAGATTAATTGGATTAAGCAATTCCTGAAGAATGCTAGCTGTATATGGAATTGTATCTCTCGATATGTTTTTTCTCCTTTAGGTGGCCTCAAAATGTTCCTAATGTGTAATTACAATATTGAAAAAATCCCGAATAATTCATCTAATTTCCATAACAATCCCTTTTAGCATGGTCTTTGATCTACAAGCACAATTTTTCTCCATACAGATATTTTATCTGGAATAATAGATTCAGGCATTTTATACAAAGGCAAGTCCCTGTTTTTTGATAAATGGTTCCTAAACAATCTCCTATTGGTGAGTCAACTGTTTGTTCAATGATTAAGGTGTTTTCTTTTATTATGTCAAATTGTTTAGCTTTTCATAAGATACTGATAACTCCAAATGAATTTACTGTAGTTTTTTATGCAATCCCCTCTGTAGTTATTTAACTTTTTAAGGATGTATCCAAATCTATGCTCTCTTCTTTACCATCTCTTGATCGAGCTGACTCACCAGCTGGCAAGATATGTTTCTCTCCTGTTTTTAACAACGTTAGGAAAATACACGCCTTATTTTAATGTAATATTGTTTCAGTCCCATATGTCATGTCTTTCTGGAATGGGCTTTTAGGATTTTTTTTTTTTTTGTCTCTCTCAGTAGTTTCTTTATAACTAATAAGATGGCATACGTTTCATATAAATTAGTCGACAAGTGCTACCCTACTAAACATGATCTTGAAAAGTTAGAAAAATACATTCATATTTATTGTACCTTCAATAATGAACAACCGGAGACTTTTTTACATTTAGTTTGGCTTTGCTCTTATACCCAAAAGCTGTGGCAAGATACAGTATCTGTAAATTTCTTTTAGATATATACACATGTAATTTTTCTCTTCTCCTTAAAAATGTGATATTTTGTTTTACAATGTAAAGCAAAGTCTATGCAAAGCCTTTCTTTTGAATCCAAGTCATTGTTATTTTAGCTAAATTCCATATTCACAAATGTAAAATGTAAGCGTCAAAAGCCTCTGTTTGTTATTTTTGAGAATGAAATTTAACAATATATAAACACAATTTCTTCTTTCATAACATAAAATAAATAAAAACTTTGAATGTTTGTAATTTTTACAAGGTCTTTATAAAATGTATTGACTTTATTCCCTTGACTGTTGTTTCTAATGTGTGTATACTCTGTTGAATACTCTGTTTGTTTTTCTATTTTATATATTTGGAATTTCTTTATAATATACAAAAAATATATATAAAAAACTAAACCTGCCTATTTCTAAAATGTATCTTCTTAAAATGTGATTTTAAACCTTACCACACTTCTAACCTTATGCTTACCCCTATCCTTAAATAAAAAAAATAAAAAATGCAATTGTTTTCATACATTTTTGACGATATAAGTTAACTGCCTTATGTAGTGAAATCGACGTAATGACGTTCCATGTATACAGATGTTGGGTGCATGAAGCAGAAATCTCTCTAACTAGCTGTTGTCAGATATGTTCAAACCCGCCACCAGAAAAGACCAATGGCACTAAAAATGCTACAGATTTGAACTGTCCATATCTTTGATTATGACCCTTTTCACGGTCCACTTTCAGGAGAAACCTCATCATACAGGCAAGTAAGGAGGAGGACTAGTTAACTGCAAGATGAGTTCCCAAGATGTGCTGGAAAATGCCTCTACTCTCGCATCATACAATGTCTTGCTTCAGGTAATGTAGTTATTATATTTAGCTATGATGTCAAACTAATTTTTGCACTTGATGACAGCTATCTAGTGTCCTTGCTGAAATTCCTTATATCCACTCCCTCAGAGTAATGTGTGGAGGACAGTTTTAAGTGCGTTGTAGAAGAAAGATCCGGCTTGTGTAGCTACTTTTTCTGAATGCATAGATTGTGTAGCAGTTGTTGATTTGATTCATGTGTGTGTGATGCCCTGAGGCATTGAGTCGTAAAATATTAAAGTGGCAGAAAGACATCTACAGAGCAATCTCGATTCCACAGTTCACTGATTACATTTATATATTTTGTATGTCTATTTGTGTGTGACTGAATATGCTCCTGATGATTTTTAGGTCATGTTTCGTGCACTCACCTTTCTGCTGAACGTGTTCACACTGCGCTTTATGTCCAAAGAGCTGATTGGCGTGGTTAACGTCAGGTAAGACTGGTTTACTACACCTGGGGTGTATTCATTACTCGGATTCCGTTGCAAAACGTTTGGCAAGGGAAACTGTTTACTCCAAACAGAACACATTTTACAACGAAAACGAGAGTTTCTATAGGACAAATTTCAGGGAGGTCCCTCCCCGTTTAGTTCGTTTGCTCTTTTTGCTTCCATTTGTTTCTTAAACAGTTACCATGTTACCATGATGAATACACTCCTGCTGCAGTATGAGCTGCTGTGAACCTGCATTGAAACAAATACTAACACCACATAGTGTGTGTGTGTGTGTGTGTACAGGTTGATTCTGCTGTACTCCATGCTGGTCCTCTTATCCAGAGAAGCCTTCAGGAGAGCCTGTTTGTGTGGCGGAACAGATCACAACTGGAGACACGTCATCAACCTGCTATGGCTGCCACGAGTGGAGGGGAGCTACTGCTGCAGTGTTGTTGGCTCTTTCATCAGCACTATCTGCTCTACATCTTCTCTGCTGCTCAGGTACAGGTTGGCTGATGCTGCCTCATCCCCTACACACTGATCTCATGTCAGTTTTGTCTACATTAGTATTTTGGGTAGTGTAATCGGATCCTTCGTTGAGCACTCAGGTACAGAGTAGGAGGGACAGGCAAAGAGGATAGGTGCAGAGGGTGTAGTCAGAGGAAGCTGTAGACAGTGAAAAATAATATATACAGTACCAGTCAAAAGTTTGGACACACCTACTGATTCAATGTTTTTTCTTTATTTTTACTATTTTTCTACATTGTAGAATAATAGTGAAGACATCAAACCTATGAAATAACACAAATGGGATCATATAGTAAACAAAAAAGTGTTAAACAAATCAAAATATATTTTATATTTGAGATTGTTCAAAGTAGCCACCCTTTGCCTTGATGACAGCTTGCACACTCATGACATTCTCTCAACCAGCTTCATGAGGTAGTCACCTGGAATGCATTTCAATTAACAACAGGTGTGCCTTGTTAAAAGTTAATTTGTGGAATTTCTTTTCTTCTTAATGCGCTTGAGCCAATCAGTTGTGTTGTGACATAGTAAGGGTGGTAAAAGGAAGATAGCCCTATTTGGTAAAATACCAAATCCATAGTACGGCAAGAACAGCTCAAATAAGCAAAGAGAAACAACAGCCCATTACTTTAAGACATGAAGGTCAGTCAAGCCGGACATTTTCAAGAACTTTGAACGTTTCTTCAAGTGCAGTCACAAAAACCATCAAGCGCTATGATGAAACTGGTTCTCATTCGTGGATCAGGCCTTCATGGTCCAATTGCTGCAAAGATACCACTACTAAAGGACACCACTAAGAAGAGACTTGCTTGGGCAAAGAAACACGAGCAATGGACATTAGACCGGTGTAAATCTGTCCTTTCGGTCTGATGAGTCCAAATTTTAGATTTTAGATTCCAACTCCTGTGTCTTTGTGAGACGCAGAGTAGGTGAACGGATGATCTTCGCATGTGTGGGGCCCACCGTGAAGCATGGTGGAGGAGGTGTGGTTGTGCTTTGCTGGTGACACTGTGATTTATTTAGAATTCAAGGTACACCTAACCAGTATGGCTACCACAGCATTTTTGCAGTGATATGCCATCCCATCTGTTTTGCGTTTAGTGGGACTATCATTTGTATTTCAACAGGACAATGACCAAACACACCTCCAGGCTGTGTAAGGGCTATTTGACCAATTAGGAGAGTGGTGGAGGGCTGCATCAGATGACCTGGCCTCTATTGGGGAATAATCTGAATTAGTTGTGTAACATAGATAAGATGTTTTATTTTCATTATATGCTTGTGAGTTACTTCTCATCAGAATGTATTTTGTTGTACTATAGTGCTGGCCGGTTGCAGTTATCTGTTCTCTGTCATGGGGTCAGTTACTTGGGCCGCAGAGAGGGGAGGGGTCAAGCTTGTCTTCATATGTAAACATATCTTTTAAACCAATTATTTCTTGGCTCCACAATGTCTGTGTGCCAGTCACTGTGTCTCTGTGATCTTGTCCAGGAGGGGTGTATTTGATATATGCCTGTAAATATAGGTTTTGTTTTATGGTCCTGAGAGCGAGATAAGAACATAGTTTAGGAGACAAAGCTGAACGATAATTTAAACCCAATGCTGTCTGGCTATGTGTGTCTTTGCTATAAAGGATCTCAGTTGCAATGTGTAAGGACTCTCAGAGAATTCATTTATAGACACTGAATTGATCTGAGAGTCACAGGGTTGTGATGGAGCTCATATAATTAAAGATGGACTTTATGATAACTCTGACTTGTGTGTGGTTTGCTCTCATGATTTGGTAAATACAGGAAATGTCCACGACACCTCCACAATCACCTGACCTCAACCCAATTGAGATGGTTTGGGATGAGTTGGACAGCAGAGTGAAGGAAAAGTAGCCAACAAGTGCTGAGCATATGTGGGAACTCCTTCATACTAGTTGGAAAAGCATTCCTCGTGAAGCTAGTTGACAGAATTTTTGTGTGTGCCAAGAGTGTGCAGAACTGTCATCAAGGCAAAGGGTGGCTACTTTGAAGAATCTCAAATATAAAATATATTTTGATTTGTTTAACACTTTTTTTGGTTACTACATGATTCCATATGTGTCATTTCATAGTTTTGATGTCTTCTCTATTATTCTACAATGTAGAAAATAGTAAAAATAAAGAAAAACCCTTGAATCAGTAGGTGTGTCCAAACCTTTGACTGGTACTGTATTTTTAATTTTTTTAATACTTTGTTTATTGACTTTTCAGCACCAGCATTTAGAAAATAATTGCCCTTGTAAGTTATTTGGTAGTAGTATAAAACAACACATCAAAGACAACAATACAGCAGAACATAGAGAGAGAAAAATAATACAACATTTAAAACTGGTTCTCAGAGTAAAATAAAAATAATAAGGAAAAATACACTGCTCAAAAAAATAAAGGGAACACTTAAACAACACAATGTAACTCCAAGTCAATCACACTTCTGTGAAATCAAACTGTCCACTTAGGAAGCAACACTGATTGACAATACATTTCACATGCTGTTGTGCAAATGGAATAGACAACAGGTGGAAATTAATGGCAATTAGCAAGACACCCCCAATAAAGGAGTGGTTCTGCAAGTGATAACCACAGACCACTTGTCAGTTCCTATGCTTCCTGGCTGATGTTTTGGTCACTTTTGAATGCTGGTGGTGCTTTCACTCTAGTGGTAGCATGAGACGGAGTCTACAACCCACACAAGTGGCTCAGGTAGTGCAGCTCATCCAGGATGGCACATCAATGCGAGCTGTGGCAAGAAGGTTTGCTGTGTCTGTCAGCGTAGTGTCCAGAGCATGGAGGCGCTACCAGGAGACAGGCCAATACATCAGGAGACGTGGAGGAGGCCGTAGGAGGGCAACAACCCAGCAGCAGGACCGCTACCTCCGCCTTTGTGCAAGGAGGAGCACTGCCAGAGTCCTGCAAAATGACCTCCAGCAGGCCACAAATGTGCATGTGTCTGCTCAAACGGTCAGAAACAGACTCCATGAGGGTGGTATGAGGGCCCGACGTCCACAGGTGGGGGTTGTGCTTACAGCCCAACACCGTGAAGGACGTTTGGCATTTGCCAGAGAACACCAAGATTGGCAAATTCGCCACTGGCGCCCTGTGCTTTCACAGATGAAAGCAGGTTCACACTGAGCCACCTCATCGGGAGCATGCCCAGGCGTTGTAGGGAGGTCATACAGGCATGTGGAGGCCACACGCACTACTGAGCCTCATTTTGACTTGTTTTAAGGACATTACATCAAAGTTGGATCAGCCTGTAGTGTGGTTTTCCACTTTAATTTTGAGTGTGACTCCAAATACAGACCTCCATGGGTTGATAAATTTGATTTCCATTGATAATTTTTGTGTGATTTTGTTGTCAGCACATTCAACTATGTAAAGAAAAAAGTATTTAATAAGAATATTTCATTCATTCAGATCTAGGATGTGTTATTTTAGTGTTCCCTTTATTTTTTTGAGCAGTGTATATATTTTGATACAGTTATAGGTCAACTAGTACAGATAATACCGTCCTTAACATCCAAGATGTCGTGTATGCACATACCAGGCCTCTTACCTCACCAATATATAAATATACATCACCCTGGAACGGCAGGGAAATGTATTTGTTTAAAAAAAGAAGGGAGCCCATATTGCATAGAATTTGTCTACAGACCCATTGAGTGTGCGTTTAATTTTTTCCAACTTTATGCAATTCAAAACAGATTATATTTTTGGTGAAGGAGGAGTAAGGGCCTGTAACGGAGGAGTGAGCGAGGGAAGACAAGTGATGCCAGTATAGACGAGGCAGCCTCCATCTCTACCCAAATTGGGGGTGGGAATATCTCTCTGCTTTGCAACCAGTAGTGAATGATCCTAAGGTTATCGGCCCAGTAATAGATTCTGAAATCCGGTAGAGCTAGACCACCGTCTGGTTTGGGCCTCTGCAAAAGCTGTTTTCACATCCTGGGAGGCTTTTTGTCCCATATAAAGGGTAGTATTAGGCCGTCAATCTTTTTGAAAAATGTATTGGGAATAAAAATCGGAAGGCACTGTTAGAGATATAAGAATTTTGGGAGAGTATTCATTTTAATATAATTAATTATTGCGACTAAGGAGAGTTGTAGCAAAGACCAGTGTTCCAAATCGTCCTTAGTATGGGTTAAAAGAGGAGCAAAGTTGGCTTGAAAAAGGTTTTCAAATCTGATTGTGACATGTACCCCGAGATAAATAAAACTACTGTGAGCAATTTTAAATGGCAAGTTATGTAAAGGGGATTTTTTTTGCGGCCATATTCAGCAGCATCAATTCGCTTTAACTGAGATTCAGTTTATACCCTGATAAGTGACCGAAGGATGTGAAAGTGGCAAGGGCAGCAGGAACAGAGACAGAAAGGTTGGATGTGTATAATAATAAATCATCTGCATATAAAGACAGTTTTTTGTTTGTGTCCGTATCTGACTATACCTTTGATGAGGGGGTTGGAGCGAAGTGTTATTGCAAGTGGTTCTATGGTGAGGGCAAACAGTAATGGACTTGAAGGGCAACCCTGGTGTGTCGATCGTTGCAAAGGGAAGCAGTCTGATTAGTGTTATTAGTCCTGACAGAGGCTTGAGGGGATGAGTACAGAAGTCTTACCCAAGCCATGAATTTGGAACCAAAGCCAAATTTATTTTAGTGTAAAAATGGTATTTCCATTCCACCCAATCAAACGCTTTCTCCGCATCCAGGGATATAATGGCTTCAGAGGTATTGACGACAGAATATTAAATAATCGAAGATTGAAGAATGAGTGTCTATTTTTAATAAATCCTGTTTGATCCGGTAATTAATGGGAGGACTGTTTCCAGAAATGTTGCCAGAAGTTTGACTAGAATTTTATAGTCAACATTTAGCAGGCTAATTGGATGGTATGATGCACAGTCAAGAGGGTCTTTTGTTTTTTTTAAGAATAAGACAAATGGTTGCCTGAGTAGCCGTCAGGCCCTGAGCTCCTCCAAGATTGAAGGGATTTGACAGCATTAGACAATTCTTCAACAGTGATTGGCTGCTCAAATTTTGAACTGCTGAGAAAAAGAGAGTGTGCTTTTCCAGCTGGATTAAACATTCTCCAAGGACCTGAAACTGTGAATTCAGACAAAGGTTCGGACAACTCTACCTGAGGTTGATAAGGTGGTAGGTTTAGTGGAGGATCGATCCAAATGTGGGTCTAACAGTTAAAGTCACCACCTAAGAACAACATATGGGAAGACATATCTGGGTGTGTAGAGAAAACCGATTTGGAAAACAAATCACCATTGTCCCAATTAGGAGCATAAATATTAAGAAGTACCTTTGTATTGAGCAGCCTACCACTGACAATTAGGTATCTACTATGGGGATCTGCGATCACATTGGAACATGTAAAAGGTATCGATCTGTGAAGTAAAATAGCCACCCCTCTTGCCTTTGAAATGAGTAATGGAACACCTGACTCACCCATCTGCAACTAAGACTTGAGTGATGTGATACCTTCAGATGAGTTTCTTGGAGAAAGATGTGAGCTTTCAATTGATGAAGGTGCTGTAGCACCTTACTACGTTTAACTGGGTTATTTATGCCCCTGCAGTTTCAAGTGAGAAAATT
This sequence comes from Oncorhynchus mykiss, assembly GCF_013265735.2. Taxonomy (NCBI): domain Eukaryota; kingdom Metazoa; phylum Chordata; class Actinopteri; order Salmoniformes; family Salmonidae; genus Oncorhynchus; species Oncorhynchus mykiss. Next base: position 62,102,698 of record NC_048581.1, on the reverse strand, counting down.
AAAGCCATTCCCTCCAGCTGGATGGGCTACACTAGGCTGCGTCATGTCTTAAGAGAGAAATTACATGTAAAGGACAAGGTACAATGTAAACTGAAGATCTTAGTTGAACCTAAAAGCACAAATTTAAAAAACAAAGACAAGCAACGAGGCACAAAAGACATAAACTAGATACGGTCACGATCGTCGTAATGAGTGGACCAAGGCGCAGCGTGATTGAAGTTCCACATCTTTATTTCGGTGAAATTTTAAACAAAAACAATAAATCAATAACGAAACGTGAAGAAGTGGTGCACATGCACAAACACAAAACAATATCCCACAAACACAGGATGGAAAAATGGCTACCTAAATATGATCCCCAATTAGAGGCAATGATTACCAGCTGCCTCTAATTGAGAACCATACAAAACACCAACATAGAAATTTTGAACTAGAACACCCCCTAGTCACGCCCTGACCTACTACACCATAGAGAAACAAGGGCTCTCTGGTCAGGGCGTGACAGTACACCCCCCGCCCCCAAAGGTGCAGACTCCGGCCGCAAAACCTGAAACCAAATGGGGGGGTTAGGGTGGGTGACTAGTGTCGGTGGCTGCTCCTGTGCGGGTCCTGCCCCGGATCCGACCATGGCGCCGGGCTGAACGCCGCCCTCTGCACTGTGGACTGGGCACCGGGGCAGAGGGCTCCGGCCCTGGAGCTGGGTTGGACACCGTGCCTGGATTGGGAATCGGCGCAGAGGAAGGCTCTGACCTTGGAGCTGGACTGGACACTGTGCCTGGACTGGGCTCCGGCGCAGAGGAAGACTTCGGCCTTGGAGCTGGACTGGACACTGTGCCTGGACTGGGCACCGGCGCAGAGGAAGATTTCTGCCTTGGAGCTGGTACCGGAAGTACCTGGCTGGGGAGATGCACTGGCGGCCTGGTGCGTGGAGCTGGCACAGGTGGCACCGGACTGGTGGCACGCACTTCAGGGAGATTGCGGGGAGCTGGCACAGGACATAATGGACTGGGGAGACGCACTGGAGCCCTGGTGTGTGGATGTGTGGGGAGAACTTTTTGGAAGGGTGGGGAGAACTGGCACAGGACTCACCAGACTGCTGACAGGCTCTTCAGGTCGGATGCCATGCAGAACACACCTACATGACATTTCTCTCATCTCTCTCCCAACTTCTCCATTGCCTCCCTGACGGTCTCTGGCTCTTCATGGTGAGTACGGGGAGCTGGCACAGATGGCACCGGACTGATGACACGCTCTTCCACTCTCCGCCACCCCTCGTGCCCCCCTCCAAAAAAAGCTTGGTGTTTCTGTGGCCGCGGTCCCCGGCGTCGTCACTGTCCTCCCACCTTCCTTGGTGTCTCCTTCCAAGGAAGGGTCTCACAACCTCCCATAATTTCTTCCCAGGTCCAAAACTCCTTTACCTCCATCACACGCTGCTTGGTCCTTGCTTGGTGGGATATTCTGTCATAATCGTTATGAGAGACGGACCAAGGCGCAGCATGTGTAGAGTTCCACGTCTTTATTTCGGTGAAAATTTAAACAATAAACCAATAACAAAATGTGAAGAAGTGATGCACAAACACAAAACAATATCCCACAAAGACAGGTGGGAAAAATGGCTACCTAAATATGATCCCCAATTAGAGGCAACGATTACCAACTGCCTCTATTTGGGAACCATACAAAACACCAACATAGAAATGTTGAATTAGAACACCCCCTAGTCACGCCCTGACCTACTACACTATAGAGAAACAAGGGCTCTCTATGGTCAGGGCGTGACAGATACATGTCTGATTATCTGTAATAATGGTATGGGGGGTCTCCTGGGTGGCGCAGTGGTTAAGGGTGCTGTACTGCAGCGCCAGCTGTGCCATCAGAGACCCTGGGCCCTCTCAGGCGCCGCTCCAGAATCTCCCATAAGTGTTCAATCGGGTTGAGATCTCATATACACACCCCCTTTTGAGACCCCTCTTTCAAAGTCACTGAGATCTGCTCTTTCAGCCATGGTAGCCAAAATATTCAGTAACTGGGCATTTTTATGCATGACCCTAAGCATGATGGGATTGCTTATTTAACTCAGGAACCACACCTGTGTAGAAGCACCTGCTTTCAATATAATTTGTATCCCTCATTTACTCAAGTGTTTCCTTTATTTTGGCAGTTACCTGTATGTGAGCAAGTCTACAGTCATTGGAGCAAGCACTAAAAACACTGTTTCACCTGCACGTTTTGTAATGCTTCAGAGGTATTTTTGTATTTAATTTACTTTTATTTAATTAGGCAAGTCAGTTAAGAACAAATTATTATTTACAATGACGGCCTACAGGTGGATTTTGGCTGATTGTTTTGTTGTAGCCTAGGCCCGATAAGATACTAGTGCATTAGGGCATCTTGTCGTCCCATATTGTTGTTAAAAACATAGCAAAATAGTACATTTTTAGTTTTGTAGAACGCGCATGTAATATAATGGATCTACCAATTTACTCTGCATGATGGCAGGGAATATTGTCTAGTATAAATAATGGAAATTCAATGGAAGTATTTGCATCGAGTTTCCCACCACCCCACATCTGTCCTTTAGTGCGTCTCTTGGTGCTGTTGCCATGGAAATGGAGCAGACCTAATTACTGCTTGAGTCTCCACCCTGCGAGAGAAAAAAAGTCTATAGTCATATGGGAAAAAAGTCTATAATCCTACTTGCCGAGTCTAAACCAACGTTGTCTTTTGGCTTCAGAAATATACCATACATATGAAAAGTTGCCTTTAGTCTATAGAGAATTCGATGCAGACAAGTCAAAAGATAGGGTATTGAATTGCATTGTTGATATATCTACTGGTCTGAATAAATATAGATAGCAAGACAGATGCACAGCACTGTAAATACAGAAAGCTAAAACATACATGGCTAAATATACGCACAATGCACAAGACAGCACTTTGCAATCCATATTGCGTTTCATACAGTTAGTGTGCTGTATAATTTATTGCCCGGCACAGCCAGGAGAGGACTGGCCACCCCTCAGAGCCTGGTTCCTCTCTTGGTTTCTTCCTAGGTTCTGGCCTTTCTAGGGAGTTTTTCCTAGCCACCGTGCTTCTACACCTGCATTGCTTGCTGTTTGGGGTCTTAGGCTGGGTTTATGTACAGCACATTGTGACATCGGCTGATGTAGAAAGGGCTTTAAAAATACATTTGATTGCATGGCTCACGACGACAGCCTGTGTAGGCCTATTTTCTTTTGCTTATCCTTGACCGCGTGTCTTTGTTTTTGAATTGATTTAGATATGCTGTTGTAATTTAAACAAAGACATCACAAAGTTTGGGGCAGAGTATGTTCATATTTTTCCTCTAATCGCTGAATTATATGACCAAGTCCATCGGTGCGGGACGCCTTTTCCTCTTGACAGCCCCAGTTTGAGAAAGTGAATGATCGAGCATGCGCAGTTGAGGTTTGTGACAAGGAAGCAGAGAACAAGAGAGGCTTGCGAGGAAGATGTTTTAAATTTACTTGGAAAAACTAGGAAACGGTGAGATTCACGTAAGTTTATAAAATACTTAGCTAATATTTACAATGTACTAACGGGCAAACGTATTTTCAGCTGCCTTAGTGGCTCACGTGTGTTTTTTCCTGGTGTAAAAGAAGCTGTGTTGTGCTCTATTGAGTACGCAGCGCCATACTAATACTTGACATTTCAGCTGCAAACTTGCTCGTGGACAGTGGGAACGGTGTGCAAGCTTCGCGCACCCGATCATTTTCATTGCACAGATTGATATCCACGATCAACATCGCAAAACCGCCAGTCACGCCTGGTTGTGTTATTCTCTTTTCAATGTTGTGAATTCAATTTTGATCACGACCACAATATAGAATTTAAAGTTGAGCTGGGCGCATGACGCCTTTGCCTGCAATATTGTGTCAACAGATTGTCATATTGCTGATGCTGACACAACCTTTCCCTGAAAAGTCTGACAATTTTTTTTGTAGTCAATATGTTTTATTTCATGGTTGTTTAGCTTGCGATGTATCATTGCAAGCGTCTAATGTAACATTGTAAAATAATATACAGTGTAGCCGATTACACCGTTCCACGCTATTCTGTGGCAAAATGTGACCTATACTGTTTATTGCAACCTAACATAAAGAAAGTATCAACATATGTGTAGGCAGGCATTAGCATTTTTGTGCTGGTTTTGCCACGCCATGGTCAACCTACCCCTTTTCTGAGATGGGACGTCGTTAACCTACTGGCGGGAACACCTGTCACTGCAGGCGGGAGGCAGAGTATGCTATATATATATATATATAGCATACTCATATATATATAGTGCAGTTTATAACCTAAAAAGTGCGCACTAATCGTTTGATATCACTGCTTTGTCACATTGACGTTATCGGAGGATATCAGGCAGGGATTTCTCAGGATGAGTTCAGTTAATGACTTCTTAAATGAATAAAGATGTCAACAACTCATAGGCTGATCGAAGGCTGTGTGTGTGGTAGGAATGGGTCTAGGCCAGATAGCCTGCTTTAAGCAGGGCTCTAATCCTTCCTGAGACTGATCACCCTTGACAGAGAAGGGAGAGAGATGGACAGTCTATTGAATTGAAAGAAAGCTTAAAGGCAGGGCCGGTCCTTGACGTTGGAAAGACGTCTAAAATATTTTCCAGTTTAGGTTCTGAATTATGGGGGGAAAGTAAGTATTTTCCAGGACGTTGAAAAAGCATAAAAAAACATAGAAAAATACATATATTCCGGATGTTGAAGTCCGGTTCATTTTTGGTTATGAATGAAAGTTTAAAATACATGTTTCCCGTATGTTGAAAATACCTATTTTCCAGACTTTTAAAATATATATTTTCCGCACGTTGAAATCCGGACCCGACCAAAAATCAATGTCCGTTGATGTTGAAATCAAGGCTGGTCTGGACCACACCAAATCTGAAGCAAACATAGACGTCTATGATTGGCTTTTGGTCCGGACCAAATATGAACCAATGTCCGTGGAAATCAAGGCCGGTACAGACTGCAACAAAAAAAACGACCTCCAAAAGGCGACGGCTAAGTGGTAAGCCTACAGTTTGTAAAACACCAAAAAAATACGTCGGTTCCTGTTTACTTGGGTGTGGCCACCATTTGTAAAACAGGCCGTTGCATTGGCTTTATTAGTCCTTATTCCTGTGTTAAATCAATTTGACTATTTTAAGCTCTGAATATCAGCTACCCAACTTTTTAGGAGTTATGGTGAGCCTATTTGCAATGTGTTTACACAGCAGGACATGCAGAAGTATATTATTTTTTCACATGATCAGCTTGTCAAAAATGTACAAATACAAACTTGAAACCACTGATCATGACAATGGGGTGAAACTCCTGGACAACAGTTGTGAATGGCCATTCCATATTGTCCGTTTTACTTTGATCTGGCCTGTTTTTAGGATATATGTTTGTTAGCATATCTTTTATTTGATTGGGTAGCATTTAGGTTAGGCTATTTGATTGGAGAAACCTGCATGATGTAAAAAGTGTCAGTCTCAATACATTCATACAGTCTATCTCCAGCCTGTAGGCTACAGAAAAGGCCATAAACTTTCCCGTAGCACTCGCTAGCACACGCTCCAGCAGGTATATTTCACTGGTCACCCCCAAAGCCAATTCTTTTTTTGGCTGCCTTTCCTTCCAGTTCTCTGCTGCCAATGACTGGAACGAATTGCAAAAATCACTGAAGCTGGAGACTCGTATCTCCCTCTCTAACTTTAAGCACCAGCTGTCAGAGCAGCTCACAGATCACTGCACCTGTACATAGCCCATCTGTAAATAGCCCATCCAACTACCTCATCCCCATACTGTTATTTTTTTTCTCTCCTTTGCCCCCCAGTATCTCTACTTGCACATTCATCTTCTGCACATCGATCACTCCAGTGTTTTAATTGCTAAATTGTAATTATTTTGCCACTATGGCCTATTTATTGCCTTACCTCCCTTATCTTACCTCATTTGCACACACTGTATATAGACTTTTCTATTGTGTTATTGACTGTACGTTTGTTTATTCCATGTGTAACTCTGTTGTTTGTGTCGCACTGCTTTGCTTTATCTTGGCCAGGTCACAGTTGGAAATGAGAACTTGTTCTCAACTAGCCTACCTGGTTAAATAAAAGTGAAATACAATGTTGGGGTAGAGCACCGCAGCGATGTGTCTCCAACAGCACCCTGGAGGGGCACGCTGGAAATGGACAAGCAACATATTTTGCACCCCAGCCTTTGACAAAGTGGGCACTGCTTATCACAGGGCGGCATCAATGCTCACCTAAAAAGGCCATATGCCACAAGTTGAGAGAAATTGTCATTGTTTTGGGGCAGAATGATGTTTTGTTGTTGGATGTGCGTCTTGGTCAGTTTAGCTCAGAAAATGCCACCCGTGTCAATCTGCCGCCATAGGCAGATGCCTAATGTTTATTTAATGTCGTCTTTGTATCTTTTTCAGTTGGATCTAAAGTGGTTTTAGCTACTGCTAATACAGTCTTCTGGGTGGTGTTGGGAACACAGTGGGGGCATCATGAACTCCGAGGCACAGGAATCTGGTGAGTCTCACAATGGTTCAATGGCAGTGGTGTATTTTTCTGTCTTTATAAATTAGTTTGTGTGTCTTTCAGCAGGGGGCTCTGACCTTGAGTCTGACTTCAACTGGGATGAATATCTGGAGGAGAATGGAGTATTGGCTGTTCCACATCATGCCTTCAAACATGTATGTCTTATTTCACTGCATCAGGGCCCATTTGCAGATATGGTACTCATAGTTAGGGGCCAGAGTTTTTCCTGGTCAGGGCCCTATTTATTCTATATCCACTCACACGTTAATTATAGTTGTCTTTCCCCTTCCCTCCTTGTCAGGTGGACCGTAGCCTGCAGACAGGGCTGGCCCCAGGGATGATGCTGGAGGTGTCTGTGCGTTCAGAGCCTGACCAACCCTACTGGGTAGCTACCATCATCACTGCCTGTGGCCAACTGCTGCTGCTGCGCTATGAGGGTTACCACGACGACCGACGAGCAGACTTCTGGTCTGACATCATGACCTCTGACCTACACCCTCTGGGGTGGGGTAGGCAGCAGGGGCGACCAATGAGACCACCCAATGGTGAGGGGGTGACATATACGTTTGTGTTGCTGAAGACCGGTTGGGCCCTGTGCTCAAATAAATGTATTGGAATACAGTTTTTCATATATAGTTGAAGTCGGAAGTTTACTTACACCTTAGCCAAATGCATTTAAACTCAGTTTTTCACAATTCCTGACATTTAATCCAAGTAGAAATGACCTGTTTTAGGCCAGTTGGCATCACCACTTTATTTTAAGAATGTGAAATGTCAGAACAATAGTAGAGAGAATGATTTATTTATTTCATCACATTCCCAGTGGGTCAGAAGTTTACATACACTCAATTAATATTTGGTAGCATTGCCTTTAAATTGTTTAACTTGGGTCAAACGTTTCAGGTAGCCTTCCATAAGCTTCCCACAATACGTTGGGTGAATTTTGCCCCATTCCTCCTGACAGAGCTGGTGTAACAGTCAGGTTTGTAGGCCTCCTTGCTCGCACACGCTTTTTCAGTTCTGCCCATAAATGTTTCATAGGATGAGGTCAGGGCTTTGTGATGGCCACTCCAATACCTTGCCTTTGTTGTCCTTAATCCTTTTTTCCACAACTTTGGAAGTATGCTTGGGGTCTTTGTCCATTTGGAAGAACCATTTGTGACCAAGCTTTAACCTCTTGAAGCTAGGGGGCACTTTTTATTTTTGGAAAAATAACGTTCCCAAAGTAAACGGCCTATTTGTCAGGACCAGATGCTAGAATATGCATATAATTGACAGCTTGGGATATAAAACACTCTAAAGATTCCAAAACTGTAAAAATATTGTCTGGGAGTATAACAGAACTGATATTGCAGGCGAAAGCCTGATAAAAATCTAATCAGGAAGTTACTCTTATTTTGAAAGCTCTGTGTTCCTATGCATCCCTATTGACCATTGAAAGGGATATCAACCAGATTCCCTTTTCTATGGTTTCCCTAAGGTGTCTACAGCCTTTAGACATAGTTTCAGGCCTTTATTTTGAAGAATGAGCGTGAACGACCACATTACATAAGTGGTCAGGTGGGTCAGGAGTGATTATTGCGCAAAAAGAGAGATGCAGCCATTGTTCCTCCCGGTCCTAGTGAAAAGCCAACTGTCCCGGTTGATATATTATCGAATAGATATTTGAAAAATACCTTGAGGATTGATTATAAAAAACGTTTCACATGTTTCTGTCGACATTATGGATATAATTTTGAATTTTTGTCTGCGTTGTCGTAACCGCTAATTCTGGTGGATTCCTGAGCATAACGCACCAAACTAACGGAGGTATTTGGATATAAAAAATATCTTTATGGAACAAAAGGAACATTTACTGTCTAACTGGGAGTCTCGTGAGTGAAAACATCCGAAGATCATCAAAGGTAAACGGTTAATTTGATTGCTTTTCTGATTATCGTGACCATTTTCCTGATGCTAGGTGTACGTAATGCTATGCTAGGCTATCGATAAACTTACACAAATGCTTGTATTGCTTTCGCTGTAAAGCATGATTTCAAAATCTGAGACGACAGGTTAATTAACAAAAGGCTAAGCTGTGTTTTGCTATATTTCACTTGTGATTTCATGAATATGAATATTTTCTAGTAATATTTTTTGACTGTTGCGCTATGCTATTCAGCGTTCCTGATGACAAATATACCGGATCCGGGATGGGTAGTTCTAAGAGGTTTTTAACTTCCTGACTGATGTCTTGAGATGTTGCTTCAATATAATATCCCCATAATTTTCCTCCCTCATGATGCCATCTATTTTGTGAAGTGCACCAGTCCCTCTTTTAGCAAAGCACCCCCACAACATGATGCTGCCACCCCCGTGCTTCACGGTTGGGATGGTGTTCTTCGGCTTGCAAGCATCTCCCTTTTTACTCCAAACATAACGATGGTCATTATGGCCAAACAGTTCTATTTTTGTTTCATCAGACCAGAGGACATTTCTCCAAAAAGTACGATCTTTGTCCCCATGTGCAGTTGCAAACCGTAGTCTGGCTTTTTTATCGCGGTTTTGGAGCAGTTGCTTCTTCCTTGCTGAGCGGCCTTTCAGGTTATGTCAATATTTGACTTGTTTTACTGTGGAAGTGGATACTTTTGTACTTGTTTCCTCCAGCATCTCCACAAGGTCCCTTGCTGTTATTCTGGGATTGATTTGCAGTTTTCGCACCAAAGTACGTTCATCTCTAGGAGACAGAACGCGTCTCCTTCCAGAGCGGTATGACGGCTGCGTGGTCCTGTGATGTTTAGAATTGTGTGCTACAGATGAGCGTGGTACCTTCAGGCATTTGGAAATTGCTCCCAAGGATGAACCAGATTGTGGAGGTCTACAATTTTTCTTCTGAGGTCTTGGCTGATTTCTTTTGATTTTCCCATGATGTCAAGCAAATCGGCACTGAGTTGAAATACATCCACAGGTACACCTCCAATTGACTCAAATGATGTCAATTAGCCTATCAGAAGTTTCTAAAGCCATGACATAATTTTCTGGAATTTTCCAAGATGTTTAAAGGCACAGTCAACTTAGTGTATGTAAACTTCTGACCCACTGGAATTGTGATACAGTGAATTATAAATTAAATAATCTCTCTGTAAACAATTGTTGGAAAAATGACCTGTGTTTCATGCACAAAGTAGATGTCCTAACCGACTTGCCAAAACTATAGTTTGTTAACAAGAAATTTGTGGAGTGGTTGAAAAACTAGTTTTAATGACTCCAACCTAAGTGTACAGTATGGGAACTTCTGACTTCAACTGTATACAATAATTAACAGCTTAAAGATGCACACAATTTCTGAATGTGATGTGGGTCCAGGTGTCCGTGAGAAACATGGTGACTGGGAGGCTGTCCTAGAGGAGGCTCTGGCTCAGGGAGGGAGTGCACCAGCACACCTGCTGCAGGGGGTGAGTCTGGGAGAGGGAGGAGTGGGGACACCAGGACCATAACTATAGCTAGGACCTATTCATCATCACCTCTCATGTCAGAAAAGCTTGATTATTTTTTTACATTTTCAGTATTTTTTTTAAATAAAAAAATGTCAACATGTCCAGACTCAGGCAGGGGGAGACCCAGCAGACTTGTTTCCCATTGGGTGGTGTGTGGAGCTGCAGGACAGTATGGACCCAGGGGTGGCCTGGGGGGCGCGGGTGGAGGACAACATAGGGGGCCGTCTGTGTCTGCGCTACGCTGGGACAGAGGGGCTCACCCAGTCACTGGCCAGGCGATGGGTATTCTACCTGGACCCCCTCCTGCACCCACCTGGCTGGGCTGAGGAGAACAGCTGCTCTCTCACCCCACCTGCTGGTAAGGAACAGAACTGCCTCTGCACCTTGTGGTGCACCTTGTGATGCTGTTGACCAACCCTGGTCCTTGAATAAGGTGTATTAATGCTGGTCTGGTTGCCTGCTGACCACTGTTGCCTGCTGACCACTGCTTGTGTTTGTTTAGATGCTTTGTGTGTGTTTAAGTATTAATGAGAGTTACTTAGTGATAATGTCACTGCTGTGTTTCAGTACTTTGTGGTTTGCGCAGTGAAGCAGAGTGGGAGGAGGTGAGAAAGACCATCAGACAGCCTAAAGAAGAAGCCTTCAATCGAGACTTCTTTAAGGTATGCTTTACATCTCCCTCTCTCTGCCCTCTCTGTCTCCCTCTGACATATCTTCTGTGTGTTTGTAGGACAGGCCAGTCCTCTCTCCTCACTGCTTCTCTGAGGGGATGAAGTTGGAGGCGGTGAACCCCGCTGCCCCCTTCAACATCAGCCCAGCTACTGTCACCAAGGTAAGGCCCCCATGTCACCAACAGACGTTAAACACTTTTTTGCATTGAAGTGTGTAGACTACCACTGTAAGCAGTAGGCCTACTGTAGACAATGTTTCAGAATTTGTGGGCAGTGCAGCATATTTAGGTTTGGGGAAAAGTATATACAAAATATTATTGATTTATCAAACAATCTTTTTACAGGTCTTCTTCAATTTCCAATTGGTTTTGTCTTTCTGACATGTTCAGACACAGCAAAAGAAAACATTCTGCCAACCTCTCCAAAGACAATTGATTAAGTTCGCCTTGCATTGCTATTTCCTTAGAAACTGTCTTGGCCTAATTCCAATACTTCCAAAGTATACAGCAAATAAGGGCATTATTGTCACCATAGAAGGGGAATGATGGGCAGTTTTCATGTGGAGTTATAATGCTCGTTCATGCGTACACAGTTTCCCCACAGGTCTGATTTATAACGGGAAACGTGTGGTGTGCTCCCAAGTTTATAAATCTCAATATTTTTGTGCGTGCACAGTCTTTTCAGAAGTGGCACACAGCTATTTAGTGTTACATTTACACAATGGTTATAAATGATGTCACCACAGTAACACCCCCACCGCACCCACACAGCTTCTTCCGTGTTTATCAATTACGGATAGTGTGTGATAGGTTGCACCTAGTTGTATGGGGCTGCAACAGTGATGTCATCATTGTGTTCCCCAGGTGTTGAATGAACAGTACTTCCTGGTGCAGATGGACAGTCTACAGGGAGACAGTGAGGGGGCGGGGCCTGGCTCATCATTCCTCTGTCACCATGGAAGCACTGAAATCTTCCCTGTCCAGTGGAGCCTTAAAAATGGGGTACCCCTCAGTCCCCCTCCAGGTGAGGCAAAATAAACCAGAGGTGTGGACTCGAGTCACATGACTTGATAGAAAATAAAATAACTTCAGACTTGGAGCATCAAGACTCGTGACTCGATTTTGACTTGAGACTGAACTTATCTGGCCAGGGTTTTGTTACTAATTTTGTGGCAGAGAGTCTCCGGATATTCAATGCCTGCTTTTTATTTTATTTTTACCCATCTAGCAATAGGTGCTCTTTGTTGCGAGGCATTGGAAAACCTTCCTGGTCTTTGTGGTTGAATATGTGTTTGAAAATCACTGATCGACTGAAGGACCTTACAATTATCTGTATGTGTGGGGTACAGAGATGAGATAGTCATTCAAAAATCATGTTAAACAGTATTATTGCATACATACAGAGTGAGTCCATGCAGCTTTTTAAATTTATTTATTAGCCAAGTCATTTAAGAACAAATTCTTATTTACAATTGAAGGCCTACCCCGGGCTAAACCAGGACTACGCTGGGCCAATTGTGCGCTGCCCTATGGGACTCCCAATCACGGCCCGGGTGTGATACTGCCTGGATTCGAACCGGGTACCTTAGACTGCTGCGCCACTTGGGAGCCCGTTATGTGACTTGTTAAGCAAATTTTTATTCGTGAACGTATTAAGGCTTGCCATAACAAAGGTGTTGAATACTTATTGCCTCAAGACATTTCAGCGTTTAATTTTTAATTCATTTGCCAAAATGTCTAAACGTAATTACACTTTGACAGTACGGGGTATTGTGTGTGTAGGCCAGAGACACAATCTCAATTTAATCCATTTTAAATTCAGGTTGTAACACAGCAAAGTGGGAAAATGTCGAGGGGTGTGAATACTTTCTGAAGGCACTGTACAGCCTACCATTTGGATTTTATATTTATTCCTTTGTTTATTCAATCTGGCCACTAACATAGACCTACGGCATTGCACAAAATTCTTCTTTCAAAAACATCTCATCTGTGCTTCAGAACCAAAAAGTGGCGCATCTTGACTGTTGACCAGTCATCAGCATTGGCGCGCAAAGACGGGCTCACATCCAGATTAATGACCAGACAAGATGGCACTTTAATTTTCTCAGGTTTTGCCTGGCACTTTTTTTTTCTTCATAAAAAATACCATTTAGCAATCTGCTACTCACGCATCTTTACCAGAACAAAAGACTAGCTGGATATTTCAGATGGGACTAGTTTGGATGGGTTAGTTATATAGCTCAGTGGTGGGTAGGACTTCTGGCTACAGATAGTTCTAACCTCAATACTCATGGGATGAAGATGCAACATATTCTGGCTAACTAATTATGATATTTGTGAGGAAGAAAAAGTCTACAGACAAACCATGCTTTCCAACCGATCCTGCAACCTCCGTTGGATACAGGCACGATATCCCAGGTGGATATTGAATGCTAACGTGAAGGACTTCCAGCTCCAAGTGCAGGTGTCTTGTGTTTTTGAAAATGCAGCACCGTTTATATCTGAAATGACAGGCGACATCTGAACAGAAATTGTGTACACGTGCGTGCGTGGGGCTTTGAAACACTCCGTTTGAGAACCACTAAGCTAGCGAACAGATGGCTGATTTCCTGGCCAGCTGAAGGTTCGGGTGCAGCACAAACTGCACTTTGTAGGGAGAGCGGTTTGCCATAAATAAATATGCAGCTCCAAAAATAGTTTGGTGATCAAGAATATTAACGGTTTACTTTGCAAGCTCACCAGTAATGGGGCATCAATCAACAATGACTAACAAAGGTCTGCTGGTCTTTTGGTATGTCAAAATTGCTTGAAATTGATCAATGAAAAAGGCTGCCTGGTAGCTTAAACATTTTTTTAAAATAAAGGTTTGTTTTTTACTTGTGACTTGACTTGCCCTTAGAATGCACAACTTGGACTTGACTCGGCCGGTTCTCGACTTGAGACTCGGACCTTGTGACTTAATAATAGTGACTTGGTCCCACCTGTGGAATACACTCATCTCATGCACTGTACTGCAGTTACCAGTGAAATTTTACTGTGTTCCTGGGTATGTGGGTGTGTAGGTTACCAGGGTCAGGACTTTGACTGGGCGTATTACCTGAAACAGTGTGGCGCAGAGGGAGCACCAGAGAGCTGTTTTCCTGTGGTGAGACATGTACACATACACACACACACATATATATTATACCACTGACTGATGAAAGGTGTTTTATCCTCCAGGAGCAGAGTGATCATGACTTTGTTGAGTTCATGAGGCTGGAGGCGGTGAATCCCATCTCTCCTAAATACATCCACATGGCAACTGTAACCAGGGTCAGAGGTCAGCACATCTGGCTAGGTCTAGAAGGTGAGAACAGAACAGCTGTAGAAGGGAGTGAAAGTGCTGGGTTGGAGAGATGTAAGGGTTTTGGGGGAAGGATGTTGATCTTGTGAATATTATCACTACGACCAAGTCAGTTTTGTGTGGTAATTTCAGCTACCTGAATTCTCAGTTCTATTTACATAGTGTTCAGCCACTCATAACCTCCTCCCTCTGCTCTGTGTGTTCTCTCCAGGGTTGAAGCAGACTCTGCCTGACGTCATCACGCATGTGGACTCCCTGGACATCTTTCCAGTCAGCTGGTGTGAGAGTAACGGCTACCCCCTCCAACACCCCTCCAAAGCTACAGGTCAGGCTCCAAACAAGACCCTCCTGTCCATTTTGGGGATTGGTCTCTGTCAGTGTTTTATCTGTCGGTCACTGTCAAATGTAGTTTGACTTTTGACCTCTTCTGTTGCAGCTCCGAGGAAGAGCTGTGTGGCCGTGGTGCAACCAGAGAAGCAGTGAGTTTTTGCAGACTGCACATTACTGAGAGAGAGTGGGAATCGAAATGAAAAAGCTGAACCTATTCCTCTACTCTTACCCAACTTTGACTTGTCAGTTTTCATTTCTAACTGTATGTGTATTTGGGTTTGACCCGATGGCAGATCTCAACTTAAAGCCACGCCCCATGCAGCGAGGCAGCAGGATCTGAGCCAATCAGAGAGCGGTGCGTGTAATACCTTGTGAAAAATAATTTGTGCAAAAATAATGCGTATGAGAATCTCACGTCTGTGTCTGTCAGCAGCTCAGGGGAACGGAAAGTACAGCTGCCCAAAGATCTTCTTCAACCACCTCTGTTTCTCTGGCCCCTACCTGAACAAGGGCCGCATCGCAGAGCTGCCCCAGAGCATCGGCCCCGGCAACTGTGTCCTGGTGCTGAAAGAGGTGAGCGAGACAGCAGCACACATCTACAAGCTCCTCTCAATCTAAAAATATCAGGCCAATATCCAATCTCCCCTTCCTCTCCAAGGTTTAAGAAAAAGTGGCTGCTGTACAGCTCCAGGACCATCTCAGTCTGAACAACCTACAGTATTTGAGAAGTTCCAGTCAGGTTTCTGGCCGGCCCACAGCACTGAAACGGCCCTACTCAGGGTCACCAACGACCTGCTGGTGCAGGCTCCCCCTGATCCCCCTGGACTTGAGTGCAGGATTTGACACTGTTGCCCACCCCATCCTACTTGAATGCTTCCTGGACGCCACCGGACTGTCTGGACCAGCTCTGAGCTGGTTCCACTCCTACTTCTCACAGGACTGAGTATGTGTTGCTAGGTGGGCCCAGGTCCCGGACCCACCACGTCACCTGCGGTGTACCACAAGGATCTGTTCTTGGACGCATCCTGTTCGTCCTGTACATGTTCCCCCTCGTGTCATTACCCGGCATGGAATCCCATTCCCTGTTATGCTGATGAACACATGCCTAGAGTAGATGGATGAAGGAAAACGTCCTTCAACTGAACAGCAGCAAAACCGAGGCCCGACATGTTGGCACCCCCCTCCAGGTCCAGCACTCACCAATAACACCTCAACATTGCAGGACAGCACATCCCTCTCTCTCCCTCAGTTTCCAATCTGGGTGTAAAGCTTGATTTCTCCCTGACCTTTGACAGCCACGTAAAGCGTCATTCTATCACCTCAAGAACATTGCCCAACTCCGTCCCACCCTCACTCAGTCTGATGCAGAGAAGCTCATCCATGCCTTTATCTCCTCAGGGCTGGACTACTGCAACACACTCTTCATCAGGAGCCCTGGCAGGAGTCTTCAGAAGCCCCAATACATCCTGTACAGTGCTGCCAGGATCCTGGTCAGTGTGTGGAAAAACCATCACATCACCCCCATCATGGCATCTCTGCACTCGCTCCCCGTCTCATTCCGGATTGACTTTCCGGTGTATTCGTGGCAATACCCCTCCTGATCTCAAAGAACTGCTCTCCCTCCAAAACCTCACCCGCACCCTCAGGTCAAGCCATAGCCTGCTCCTACACGCCCCCAGGATTAATCTCCGCTCCTTGGGGGATTAGGCTTTCATCTCGACCTCCCCCAGCCTCTATAATGCCCTCCCGGACCACCTGTAGGCACACTTTAAAAGGGGCCTAAAGAACTTTCTCTTTAGGAAGAATTTCAGTTGATAGCTGTGCTTCTTGGTGTCTGTGTCTCTTGTAGCGTCAGCTGTGTTCTTTGTCAGTTTCCCTGTCTAGTTATGTCTGTTTTTTTATTCATTTGGTTCATTTAAAAAAAAAAAAAAGCACTTTTAGATTATTCTGTATAATGAATTATTATGTATAATGTATAATGTATAATGAATTATTAACACGCGCGCTCCTGTAGATGACTTCTCACTGATATCACCATACAGATACATAATCCACTCATGTCCTGTTTAATTCTGTGCTGTGTCCTACAGTGTGTACTTCTAACCCCCCGTATCCTCCTGCCCTGTGGTCCAGGTGTTGACGCTGCTGATCAGCTCGGCCTACAAGCCCAGCCGGGTGCTGAGGGAGCTGCAGCAGGACCCAGAGCTGAGGCGGCACGGCCAGGGAGAGACTCTCAAGGCCAAGTCAGTCTACCCAACCAATAGACAGACCACAGTATACACCATAACAACACTAACATGATGGTGATACCATCACTGTTTAGATTGTACAGTATTAGGATAAAATGAGAAACGGTACACGCACTAATCCGAACAGAGTTTTCTGTACGAGGTAGATTTGCTCTGTTCTGGGTCACTATGTAATCACCATAACACCACTGTATATCAATTCAAATTGTATTGGTCACATTTAGCAGATGTTATTGTGGGTGTAGCGAAATGCTTGTATATGGTAGTAGTCACGTGACACTGAGGATATACGTTCTCTCTGCTCCATGAACATCATACTGGATGCAGGAGAGATGCTCTCTGCCACATTGGTCTCTGACAGACCGTATTAATGTACCTATCCTGCTCTGGATGGTGGTGTGTAGGTACAAAGGGAAGAGTTACCGGGCCACTGTGGGGATTTCCCGTACGGCTGACCAGGTGGCTGAGTTCTGCAGGAAGACATGTGTGAGGCTGGAGTGCTGCCCCAACCTGATCACACCTCACATGGTGCTGGAACACTGCTCAGAGAACTGTTCCCTGCTCACCAAGACTAAAAACAGTACGTGCTACCTTACACACACACACACACGTATGCATGTATAGACAGACACACACCGATTTGTATTCACAATGTACAATATTTAGCTATACAGTCATGAATACCACTCCTGTTATTATTTTTCTAAGATAGCTTCCTTGGTGTCTGTCTATATACTCTATAGCTCATTACTACGGTAAGAAGAAGACCAAGCGCATTGGCCGTCCCCCTGGCGGTCACACTAACCTGGATATCAGTACCAAAGAGGGGAGCAGGAGGAAGAAGAGGAAGCCCCTGTCTGTCTGCAAAAAACGCCTGTTTACCTCTGTGGACAGCACTCCTGCTTGCTCCCCACTGGTACTGCATATACTGACATTCAAGACATTAAAGTAACTGTTCAGTGAAAATCTCACTTTGAAAAGATTATATTCTGTTGACCAGTGGCGTTGATGCTGTTTAATGTTTTTTTCATGCCCCTTTTTTTCTATTACAGCATATTGGCTGACAGTCATTCATATTCCATTCACCCAGTTCAGCGATCGGTTTAGGCTACTACATGATACTCTAATTTTCCCTATACCCATCATGAGGTTGCTACAACCTTGCCTATGAATGAAAGTTTACAACGTAGGGGCACACAGGTCGAGAGACAAATTTAAGGTGACATTAAATACTGCCTTGCACACTCTTGCCAGCATCTAGCTGATATAGGGTGTAATTGTTAGTCCAACAGTTGCAAACAAGTTTCTGTTGGACAAATCCAGGTTTGTTTATACCTGTTTCGTTCTGTGTGCTTCTGTTTGAGAAACATTTTTACAACAGAATTGGCAGAATTAACACATCCCTGATCACACGTGAACACAGTTCACTTTCATAGCAGCCACGTTGTATTCCTTCTCACTTCTAGGCCCTTTCCTCCTCTCACCTTGTCCTTTTGCTTGTGGACTTCATTGTGCAACACATCAGCTGTATGTGACCAGGCGAGAACCTTTCCAAGCCAAACCATATTAGAACCGCTGCACACAGCCTACATTGTTGTCACCATACTAGCTAAAGTAACGTCATAATCAACATAGCTAATGACGCATTAGTAAACCCACTACAATCATGCAGTAATGTTAGTGTACAGTCATTAAGCAGTTTAGCAGTTACACCAGCGAGCCCCGGTGGCAATAAATCAGTAAAACCAAAAGCTTACCTTGACTTGGAAGAGTTCCAGTGTTGTATTGGGTAGTCATAGCATCCCTCTCTTTGAGCCTGGTGTTTGAGTAGGCTAAACTAGCTAGCAGCATTTGCTAGCTAAGTAAGTGAAACTTAAATAGATTTTTTTCTTGAAATATCTCTCTCGCCATCTCTTGCTTCTCCTTCATTTTTGAAGAAATTAATTTGTTCAAAACTCTTTCTCTTTGAGTCAACTACTCACCACATTTTATGAAGTGCTAGCTAGCTGTAGCTTGTGCTTTCAGTACAAGATTCATTCTCTGATCTTTTGATTGGGTGAATAACATGTCAGTTCATGCTGTAAGAGTTCTGATAGGTTGGAGGACGTCCTCTGGAAGTTGTCATAATTACTGTGTAAGTCTATGGAAGGGGGTGAGAACCATGGGCTTCCTAGGTTTTGTAGCTGTCCTAGCTGTACATTTTTGGAAGAGAAGCTAGAAGTTTAGTTTCCCTCAACCACTGGTCCAAGGTCAGAGATTTTTGAATAGTTAAGGTTAGGATTTGGGGTAGGACGCAATCTGATTCTACATCTGATTTTATGGGCAACTTTTATATGGAAAGTAATCAAACTCATAACTGTACTCTTTCTTTGCACCCCAGGGTAGTGGAGAGGAGGAGGAGGACCTGGATGAGGACTACTCTCTGAGTGAGGAGGATTCGGGCTCAGAGCAGCAGGGTGACTCTGAGGTGTTAGAGAGGAAGTCCCAGCCCGCCTCTCCCCGTCCCACCCCTCCAGAACCTCGCCCTCGAGAAGGACCCCAATTAACCTCCTACTCAGATGATGATAACCAGCCCCCCTCACCTACGGTAGTGGCTGTTGCATAATTACACACACACACACACACACACACTGATCCTAGAACTATATATGTGGAACTCCTTGTTTTTGTGTTTTGTCTCAGAGTGGGCGGATGGAGGTGCAGGAGAAGCTGCATCTGGACAGCAGTCCTCTGGGCTGGAGCATCACTGACGTGACTCACTTCATCAGAACCACTGACTGTTCCCCACTGGCGCGCATATTCAGGGACCAAGTAGGAGTGACACACACACACACACACACACACACACACTTCGGTGTGGAGAAGGCCATACACATGTGTACACACATACACACACACAGTGCACTGAGCCATGTTGTTGTGTGTGTTGACAGGAGATAGATGGTCAGGCCCTGCTGTTGCTGAGCCTGCCCACAGTACAGGAGTGTATGGGGCTGAAGCTGGGCCCTGCCATCAAACTGTGTCACCTTATAGAGAGGATCAAACTGGCCTTTTACCAGCACTTTGCCAGCTGATGAGTGTGTGTGTGTCTGTGCGCATGCATTATGTACACTGTTGTTTTCAATTATGTGTATAAACCCTGGATGACTGATAGGGGGTGTTGTATTGAAGCCACCCCACAGCTATCTCTGTACATCTCCACTGTAAAAAAAGATGTTGGAAGCTATAGAATCCTTTTTGACATGTGGCCAATACATAGCATCAGCAATCCAGGGTTTATATACATCATGGGTTGTTATGTACATTATAATGTACATTATAATGTACATTATATGCTGCTCCAGGATGGACACAGCTTATAGCCTCAGCTGTTCACCCCTGGAATATGTGACTGAATTCTGTATCTTTCAGGGATTTCATGTTTGTTTATCATTTGTTTGTACACAGTGGATGGGAATTGAACAAAGTCATGATGGAATTATTTTCCATCCATTCATCACTTAAGCCTTTGGTTGAAATGAAAACCCAAGGTAAAGCATATAAACAAAATAGATCCGGATACCTGTTTAGGTACTAGTTTACCTTTTATTAATGCAAAGCCCCCTCATTGTGAAACCCTAGACATGTTGAATCTGTATAATGTGAATAACAGCACCTTATGTGGGGAGACATATTTGCACTATCATCACCAGGTTTTTACATCGGTCTACAAGGTTAGGGTAATCAATTTCACTGACTTTTGGGGCCGGTTTTCCACACAGATTAAGCCTGGTCCTGGACTAAAAAACATTTTCAGTGGAGATTCTCCATTGAAAATGCTTCTTAGTCCAGGAATAGTCTTAATCTCTGTCTGTGAAATGAATCTTAAATGCATCCTATTAGATTCTCAATGGGTTAGGCTGTTTCTCAATGGGTTAGGCGGTCTCTCAATGGGTTAGGCTGTTTCTCAATGGGTTAGGCTGTTCTTTACCTTTTTGTCTATGATGACTATGATCACTTTAGTTGTTTACTGTAGTAAGTCAGTCACTAGTTATGGGTGTTCATGGAGTGGTCGACAGGGTTATAAAATGGTCCTGACAATTATGGACGTCTCCGATCAAAAAGTATTTTATTATTGAGGACCTGTTTGGCCTCATTTTACCTCTTGTATATTCCAGTTTGATCTAAGTATAAACTGAACCATTTTTAAAGTATTTGTAAAGATTGAATGTCAACTATGTTTAAAAGTGTTTTGCAGATTGCTTTGAGTAAAACATTTATTGATTTATATAAAATGTAGGATAATATAAAATAATGTATGATAATACTCATGCTATCTCTAAAAAATGAACTGTACTCAAGGCAGAACTGTTCCATGTTTGAGACATTCCCTGTTATTTATACTCATTATCACCTTCCACATCAGCTTGTCATTTCATTCAGGGCTGTCATTGTAAGTCTTCATGTTTCTATTCCCGTTCACTTTATCGATTACTTGATTTTACATTCCTGTTGCTCATGTTGAAAATAAGTTCTGGTAGTTAAGTCAACTAAAGGGGTTTCTCATGAAACAATCTAAAATGTAAATGGTTTGTGGATGTTTCCAATGTGAATATGTTTCCAGAATGATTATTGCTCTTAAAAGTAATAAGATGTGGTCTATGACACTGCATCGCAGTGCTAGCTGTGCCACCAGAGACTCTGGGTTCGATAGTAACTACTAACAATTGGATACCACGAAATTGGGGAGAAAGGGGGGTAAAATTCAACAACAAAAAAAGTTATAATAGGATGATAAAATTGCAGTTTCTTCTTACCAGTGTTGTTTTTTTTTTTATCCCAGGAAGCTATCTTCACTGAATGATCTCATTCATATTTAGTGAAATTGGGGTCCACCGTCAAACCATTTCCTAGCAGCACTGAATGATAACTGAAGATTGTATTGGCTCTCAGATGTAAGGTGGAAAATGTCTACTGTCGCTCCAGCTGTTCTCTCCATGATTTAGTGTTAAAGGTCTTACCTACCAGGTTTTATATTGGACTTCTCTCAGCCACACTCATCCAAAATCCAGAGGAACAGAATAATAACAGAACGGGGGGGGGGGGGGGGGGGGACACATCTCCATTGCCATGTAAGTGACTTGTTTGCCCATTGAATGACTGTCGAGTGTTGAACGTAACCATTAGATTGGTCCCTTCAGTTGTTACTGTTGAGGACAGAAAGATGCGTCTTGAACTCATTTAATTTTTGGTCTAGTGACAAGTAGAGGACGAGAAAGAATGTGATCATAGTGGAGGAGTTGAGTTTTAGACTTTGATTTGTGATATTTTATTAGTCTGTGAAGAGTTACTTTAAAAGAATGCAAGACCATTCCAACTGTAGACAAGATCACGTTATTCACTCCCCAATGATCATCCCCACATGCTTCACTGTGGGGATAGGGTTCTTGGGGTGATGAGGTGTTGGGTTTGCGCCAGACATTGTTTTCCTTGATGGTCAAAAAGCTCAGTTTTAGTTTCATTTGACCGGAGTACCATTCTTCCATATGTTTGCAGAGTCTCCCACGTGCCTTTTGGCGAACACCAAATGTTTGCTTATTTACTTCAATCTCCGCTGTGGAGGTTTGCAGCTCCTTCAGTGTTATCTTTGGTCTCTTTGTTGCCTCTCTGATTAATGCTCTTCTTGGCTGGGCGGTGTTGGTGGGCGGCCCTCTCTTGGCAGGTTTGTTGTGGTGCCATATTCTTTCCATTTTTTTAAATAATGGATTTAATAGTGCTCTGTGGGATGTTCAAAGTTGTGGATATTTTTTTATAACTCAACCCTGATCTGTACTTCTCCAACTTTGTCCCTGACCTGTTTGGAGAGCTCCTTGGTCTTCATGGTGCTGTTTGCTTAGTGGATTTGCAGACTCTGGGGCCTTTCAGAACAGCTGTGTGTGTATGTATATATATATATATATATATATATATATATATATATATATATATATATATATACACAGTGCCTTGTGAAAGTATTCGGCCCCCTTGAACTTTGCGACCTTTTGCCACAAACATAAACATTTTAAACATAAAGATATAAAACTGTATTTTTTTTGTGAAGAATCAACAACAAGTGGGACACAATCATGAAGTGGAACGACATTTATTGGATATTTCAAACTTTTTTAACAAATCAAAAACTAAAAAATTGGGCGTGCAAAATTATTCAGCCCCCTTAAGTTAATACTTTGTAGCGCCACCTTTTGCTGCGATTACAGCTGTAAGTCGCTTGGGGTATGTCTCTATCAGTTTTGCACATCGAGAGACTGAAATTTTTTCCCATTCCTCCTTGCAAAACAGCTCGAGCTCAGTGAGGTTGGATGGAGAGCATTTGTGAACAGCAGTTTTCAGTTCTTTCCACAGATTCTCGATTGGATTCAGGTCTGGACTTTGACTTGGCCATTCTAACACCTGGATATGTTTATTATTGAACCATTCCATTGTAGATTTTGCTTTATGTTTTGGATCATTGTCTTGTTGGAAGACAAATCTCCGTCCCAGTCTCAGGTCTTTTGCAGACTCCATCAGGTTTTCTTCCAGAATGGTCCTGTATTTGGCTCCATCCATCTTCCCATCAATTTGAACCATCTTCCCTGTCCCTGCTGAAGAAAAGCAGGCCCAAACCATGATGCTGCCACCACCATGTTTGACAGTGGGGATGGTGTGTTCAGCTGTGTTGCTTTTACGCCAAACATAACGTTTTGCATTGTTGCCAAAAAGTTCAATTTTGGTTTCATCTGACCAGAGCACCTTCTTCCACATGTTTGGTGTGTCTCGTGGCAAACTTTAAACAACACTTTTTATGGATATCTTTAAGAAATGGCTTTCTTCTTGCCACTCTTCCATAAAGGCCAGATTTGTGCAATATACGACTGATTGTTGTCCTATGGACAGAGTCTCCCACCTCAGCTGTAGATCTCTGCAGTTCATCCAGAGTGATCATGGGCCTCTTGGCTGCATCTCTGATCAGTCTTCTCCTTGTATGAGCTGAAAGTTTAGAGGGACGGCCAGGTCTTGGTAGATTTGCAGTGGTCTGATACTCCTTCCATTTCAATATTATCGCTTGCACAGTGCTCCTTGGGATGTTTAAAGCTTGGGAAATCTTTTTGTATCCAAATACGGCTTTAAACTTCTTCACAACAGTATCTCGGACCTGCCTGGTGTGTTCCTTGTTCTTCATGATGCTCTCTGCGCTTTTAACGGACCTCTGAGACTATCACAGTGCAGATGCATTTATACGGAGACTTGATTACACACAGGTGGATTGTATTTATCATCATTAGTCATTTAGGTCAACATTGGATCATTCAGAGATCCTCACTGAACTTCTGGAGAGAGTTTGCTGCACTGAAAGTAAAGGGGCTGAATAATTTTGCACGCCCAATTTTTTAGTTTTTGATTTGTTAAAAAAGTTTGAAATATCCAATAAATGTCGTTCCACTTCATGATTGTGTCCCACTTGTTGTTGATTCCTCTCAAAAAAATACAGTTTTATATCTTTATGTTTGAAGCCTGAAATGTGGCAAAAGGTCTCAAAGTTCAAGGGGGCCGAATACTTCCGCAAGGCACTATATACAGACATACATACATACATACATACTGAGATTGCGCACAGGTGTACTTTAACTATGTGACTTCTGAAGGTAATTGGTTGCATCATATCTTATTTAGGGGCTTCATAGCAAAGGGGGTGAATACATATGCATGCACCACTTTTCAATTTTTTTTTAATTAACATTTTTGACACAAGTAATTTTTTTCACTTCACCAATTTGGAAATATGTCCATTACATGAAATCCAAACAAATCTATTTAAATTACAGGTTGTAATGCAACAAAAAAGGAATAACACCAAAGGGGATGAATACTTTTCAAATCAAATGTATTTATAAAGCCCTTCTTACAGCTGATATCTCAAAGTGCTGTACAGAAACCCAGCCTAAAACCCCAAACAGCAAGCAATGCAGGTGTAGAAGCACAGCGGCTAGAAACTCCCTAGAAAGGACAGAACCTAGGAAGAAACCTAGAGAGGAACCAGGCTACGAGGGTTCACCAGTCCTCTTCTGGCTGTGCGGGATGGAGATTATAACAGAACATGGCCGAGATGTTCAAATGTTCATAGATGACCAGCAGGGTCAAATAATAATCGCAGTGGTTGTCGAGGGTGTAACAGGTCAGCACCTCAGGAGTAAATGTCAGTTGGCTTTTCATAGGTGATCATTCAGAGTATCTCTACCGCTCCTGCTGTCTCTAGAGAGTTGAAAACAGCAGGTCTGGGACAGGTAGCACGTCCAGTGAACAGGTTAGGATTCCATAGCCACAGGCAGAACAGTTGAAACTGGAGCAGCGGCACAACCAGGTGGACTGGGTACAGCAAGGATTCATCATGCCAGGTAGTTCTGAGGCATGGTCCTAGGGCTCAGGTCCTCCGAGAGAGAAAAAAGAAAGAGAATTAGAGAGAGCATACTTAAATTCACACAGGACACCGGATAAGACAGGAGAAGTACTCCAGATATAACAGACTGACCCTAGCCCCCCGACACAAACTACTGCAGCATAAATACTGGAGGCTGAGACGGGAGGGGTCTGTAGACACTGTGGCCCGATGATACCCCAGGACAGGGCCAAACGGGCAGGATATAGCCCCACCCACTTTTCCAAAGCACAGCCCCCACACCACCAGAGGGATATCTTCAACCACCAATTTACCACCCTGAGTCGAGGCCAAGTATAGCCCATGAAGATCTCCCACACGGCACAACCCAAGGGGGGGGCGCCAACCCGGACAGGAAGACCACGTCAGTGACTCAACCCACTCAAGTGACACACCCCTCCTAGGGACGGCATGAAACAGCACTAGTAAGTGCTGAGTATTCAGACCCTTTACTCAGTACTTCGTTGAAGCAGCGATTACAGCCTCGAGTCTTCGGTATGATGCTATTTGGGGCGTTTCTCCCATTCTTCTCTGCAGATCCTCTCAAGCTCTGTCAGGCTGGATGGGGAGCAGCGGGGCACAGCTATTTTCATGTCTCTCCAGAGATGTTTGATTGGGTTAAAGTCCGGGCTTTGGCTGGACCACTCAAGGACATCAGAGACTTGTCCCGAAGACACTCCTGCGTTGTCATGGCTGTGTGCTTAGGGTCGTTGTCCCGTTGGAAGGTGAACCTTCGCCCCAGTCTGAGGCCCTGAGCTCTGATTGTACTTTCCCTCGATCCTGACTGCTCTCCCAGTCCCTGCCGCTGAAAAACGTCCCCACAGCATGATGCTGCCACCATCGCGCTTCACCGTAGGAATGGTGCCAGGTTTCCTCCATACCAAAGAGTTCAATTTTGGTGTCATCAGACCAGAAAATCTTGTTTCTCATGAGTTATGATGAGTTAGGTGCCCAAACTCCAAGCAGGCTGTCATGTGCTTTTACTGAGGAGTGGCTTCCATCTGGACACTACCATAAAGGCCTGATTGGTGGAGTGCTGCAGAGATGGTTGTCCTTCTGGAAGATTCTTTCATCTCCAGAGTGGAGAGGAACTCTTGTGCTCACCACCAAGGCCCTTTTGCCCCGATTGCTCAGTTTGGCCTGGCGGCCAGCTCTATGGAGAGTCTTGGTGGTTCCAAACTTCTTCCATTAAAGAATGATGGAGGCCACTGTGTTCTTCTTCAATGCTGCAGACATTTTTTGGTACCCTTCCTCAGATCTGTGCCTCCACACAATCCTGTCTCGGAGTTCTACGGGCAATTCCTTCGACCTCATGGCTTGATTTTTGCTCTGACATGCACTGTTAACTGTGGGACTTTATATAGACAGGTGTGTGTGTGCCTTTACATTCAATTGAATTTACCACAGGAGGACTCCAAGTTGTAGAAACATCTCAACGATGATCAATGGAAACAGGTGCATCCATTGATCATCCTTGATGTTTCTCAATTTCAAGTCCTATAGTAAAGGATCTGAATACTTATGTAAATAAGGTATGTTTTTTTATTTGTAATAAATTTGCTAAAATTTCTAAATCTGTTTTTTCTTTGTCATTATGGTGTGTTGGGTGTAGATGGATTCAATTCAATTTTAGAATAAGACTAACTTAACAAAATGTAGAAAGTCAAGGGGTCTGAATACTTTCCGAATGCACAGTATGGAGAAGTGTTATAAAACAAGAAGAAGTTAGTGTGAGTAGAGTTCCTTACCATGATTACGTTTCCACTCCATATACAGGACAGTTGAGGGTCAAAGACAAGAGGGAGACATACTTTACTGTCAAACACTGTGCCCCCCTCCCCTCTCCCTGCTGCATGAACTATAGATGATGGAGGCAGTACATACAGTACATATCCACAGTCTGACATACTGTAGATCCATCACCCACTCGCATTGAAGTCAAGTAGCTCCAGTCAAATAATGATGTTGTATTGACAGAGCGTGCTTGTAAAGTTGCCCCGTCTGTGTTCAATGAAGCACATTCAGGGCGAGAGAACGCCTCCCAGGGTCGAACTAATCAGGAAGTAGCAGAGGCAGCAAAGCCACTTCTTATACTCCAGCCTGGCCTACATTGAAAACCACACTGGTGTGACAATGTTCCTTGTTTTGGTCAAGTATTTCTTAACTTTTTTTATTAAAAGCTTGAACCCTCATTCTATAAGAAGTCAGAATGTCAAGAAAGGAGTTTAAGTGGGCATTAACTGGGTGTCAAGTTGAGTAGGTGTAACATAACTTTAGTCCGTCCCCTCACCCCTCACCAGGGACACTCTGCCCACATCAACAGTCACCCTCGAAGCATCGTTACCCATCGCTCCACAAAAGCGGTGGCCCTTGCAGAGCAAGGGGAACCACTACTTCAGGCTCTGAGCAAGTGACGTCACCGATTGAAATGCCACTAGCGCGCACCACCGCTAGCTAGCCATTTCACATCGGCTACATAGGCACTATTGATTCTTTATGAATATACACTGAACAAAAATATAAATGCAACAATTTCAAAGAATATATTGAGTTACAGTTCATATCAGGAAATCAGTCAATTTAAATCATGTCATTAGGCCCCAATCTATAGATTGTATGACTGGGAATACAGATATGCATCTGTTGGTCATAGATACCCCCATTTGCTTCATACAGTGTGACACATCGCCTTCGCATAGAGTTGATCAGGCTGTTGATTGTGGCCTATGGAATATTGTTCTACTCCTCCTCAATGGCTGTGCGAAGCTGCTGGATATTGACAGGAACTGGAACACGCTGTTTATCCAGAGCATCCCAAACATGATCAGTGGGTGATATGTCCGGTAAGTATTCAGGCCATAGAAGAATTGGGACATTCTCAGCTTCCATGAATTGTGTACAAATCCTTGCGACATGGGGCCGTGCATTATCATGCTGAAACCTGAGGTGACGGCGGCAGATGAATGACTTGATAATGGGCCTCAGGATCTCCTCACGGTATCTCTGCATTCAAATTGCTATTGATAAAATGCAATTGTGTTTGTTGTCCGTTCCTTATGCCTGCCCATACCATAACCCCACCGCCACCATGGGGCACTCACAATGTTGACATGCCATACACGCTACGCTGTCTGCCATCGAAACCAGAATTTATCTGAAGACCACACTTCTCCAGCGTGGCAGTGGCTATCTAAGGTGAGCATTTGCCCAATGAAGTCGGTTACGATGCCGAACTGCAGTCAGGTCAAGACCCTGGTCAGGACGACGAGCACGCAGATGAGCTTCCCTGAGACGGTTTCTGACTGTTTTGCAAACCCACAGTTTCATCAGCTGTATGGGTGGCTGGTCTCAGACGATCCCGCAGGTGAAGAAGCCGGATGTGGAGAAACTGGGCTGGTGTTACACATGGTCTGCGATTTTGAAACCGGTTGGATGTATTGACAAATTCTCTAAAACATCATTGGTAGAGGAATGAACATTCAAATGTCTGACTAAAGCTCTGGTAGACATGGTTGCAGTCAGCATGCCAATTGCACACTCCCTCAAAATTTGAGGCATCTATGGCATTACGTTGTGTGACACAACTGCTCATTTTAGTGGCCTTTTATTGTCCTGGCACAAGGTGCACCTGTGTAATGATCAGAGTTGTGGATTCAAGTCACATGAATTGAATCTGACTCAAGTCACAAATTTGATGACTTGGAGCCTCAACTCGACTTTGACTTGAGACTGATGACTTATTTATATGTAAATATTCGTATTCATTCCGTTACACTTGTGTGTATAAAGTAGTTGTGAAATTATTAGATTACTTGTTAGATATTACTGCACGGTCGGAACTAGAAGCACAAGCATTTCACTACACTGCCATTAACATCTGCTAACCATGTGTATGTGACCAATAAAATTTGATTTGATTATCTGTCCAGGTTTTGTAACGGTTTGTCACAATTTTTTTGGCACAGAGGCTAGGTGGATTACGCTACACGCAGCCAGAGACAGTAGTCGCAGCGTCACTCTTGCCAAAAACCTTTAACTAATTTGGCTATTGAAAAACACATTCGGCACTCTGATTGGACCAACAAACTCAATCAACACATAATATACTTATAAAACTTCCATTTGGAATTTGTTGTTCAAATTAATTATTACTGTGGAGAAAACATGCGCTCTCCAAACTCCCGCCAGGGGGGGTTTCTACATTTTTAAACGTTTGCTGTTGCTTTCACACGTTTAAATGCATAGACCCTATGTGGTAAATCAATATTCCATATAATATGACCATTTCTAGGGTTTCATCATAACATCAACGTACCGTTTATTCCAACAGGTAGACATTTCTGTTCCATGTCGGAACTCTGTCATAACCCGGGACAAAGGAAACCATGCATGCATGAATTAAATAAACATAACTTCTACCTCATGAGTCTTACGAACGTCCATGTGCGCTTTGAACATCACGCCGATTTAGAGCAGGGTAACACATGGTTTGCTAAATGGAAATGTATCTGTAGGCTTATCAAACATGAAACAGAAATGTAGGACTATCCAACGTTCCGTGTGTATGTGTCCTATTTCTGTCGTTTTTGTTGCTCTTAATTGGAGAGCGCAACAGGGCCGGCGCCACACGCTTTAGAGTCAGAACGTAATTTAAGAGAAAATGATTGTTCCATGTATGCATGATGTTTAAATATCATTAAGTCTGATTAAGACGAAGGTACCAATGTAACAGTGGATGTGAAAAGTGCCTTTTATATTGTAGAACCCGTTTATTGGTTATAGTTGCCAATTGGGTAATTGTATGGTTCTGGGGACCCTGTGCTTATATTATGCAGGCCTACCTGTTTGACAGATTCGATTTGGTTTCTCAAGGGGAGGCTGTGCATTCTTGCCCTTTACCTGTGTCGGTTCAAATAGGTCAGGTTAACCCTTATACAGAGGCGATTTCTTTTGGGCTATTTCCCGTGTTATATTTGGATCACCAAGACCTGTAAATAAATGTACACTGAGCATGTCAACCTGCCTTGCCTTCTGCTGATTTCAAGCCCTTAAAACCTGCTACAAGTTTTCCATTACATATGCTAATCAACACGTGTTGACAAAATAATGAAAGGGCTGCCTGTAGCCTCAAAAAATAGACAAATATTTGTAGTTAAACAAGTCGTTATTTTTTTACTTGACTTGCTCTTAGAATGCTTGACTGGAGTCGACCTGTTCTACTTGGTAATCGACTTGAGACTTGGACCTTGTGACTTGCTGGGGACTCATGATAGTGAGTTGGTCCCACCACTGTTAATGATCATTATTTTTAAATCAGCTTCTTGATATGACACACCTGTCAGGTGGATGGATCATATTGGCAAAGCAGAAATGCTCACTAACACGGAAGTAAACAAACTTGTGCAGTTTGAGAGAAATAGGCTTTTTGTGTGTTCTGAACATTTCTGGGATCTTTTATTTCAGCTCATGAAACCAACACTTTACATGTTGTTTATATTTTTGTTCAGTGTATTTACCTAGTATTCATCATTGTACTATATAAGACGCATCTCTGTCATTCCCAGTCCTTACGCTATCAGTATCACTAGCTAGTGCAGTATAGTTAATCTAGCAGTGTCTATTCTATGTATCTGAGAATAAGTCTGCGAGCAACAATGACAAATCTATAAAAAAAAAAACATTTTATTAACAAGCAAAATAACCTTAATGTTTTTATCAGAACGGTACAAACCACTACAGTCTGAGGCACAAGGGTATGTAATACAGGACAAAAGAAAGATTAACTTTACATGGAAAACTGGGAGATTTTTAAAAGAACTGCCAGGGCAAACATGATGCTTAGCCCTGTGGTAGAAACTGCAGCTGAGGGATGTATGAACTAGAGAAGGGGTGTTAGTTCTTTATTTCATGTACTTGTGCTGCTGGTCCTGGAGGATCTTAGCGGAGGACTTGGCATCGTAGAAGAGTTCGTTGATCTCCTCCACCTGCTCCCTCTCTACTCCCTCCTTCCCCTGGACTCTGCCTAACAGACTGGCTGGGGTCAGCAGCTGCGCCGCATACCTGACAGAGGGATAGGTGAGTCAATATACACACACGAGACAAGTGGAGTGTGTGCACGCATGTGCAGAGTAACAGATTGGTGAGTGTTACCTGAGGGTGGTCTTAGTTCCAATCTCTCCCAGGTGACTGAGGGCCTCCTCGCTGATGTTGATCCCCTCAGTCTGAGCTCGGATTTTAATGATCTACAGACCACACACACTGTCAGCATCACACCAGTGACCACACATAAACATAGCATATCTTAAACACACACTTCATATATAGGAATGCCATCACACACACCTGCTTCATCTCCTGTGGTGTGTAGAGCATGGTGCGGATAATCATGACCCTGTCCAGCAGGTCCAGAGGAATGCCATGAGGAGAGCTGATGTCCTCTGTCCCCCTGAGAAACCAACCACACAGAAGGGTCAGTGAACAGAGCAAAGTTGGCTTCCAAAACAAACAGATTATCACTGACTCATATTCAAACTGACTGAGTTGCAATCTCGTGCATGCACATTAGCACACCCACCTGATGAGGCAGTTGCCCCTGTTGGAGGCGAACACTACGATGGGTGCGATGGTGCTCTCCAGGGCTCGGTGCAGGTAGGTGAAACACTCAATGTCCAGCATATGCACCTCGTCCACAAACAGTACCCCGGGGACCAGCTCAGCCACACCCTGGTCAATGTAACGGTTTACCACCTTGTTGATCTCAGCTCGCAGCTTGTCTAATGGACAGCAGGAAGAGCCAGGGGTCAGGCAAGGGAGCCAAGCAAAAGGTAAGGAGAGGGCAGAAAGAATGTGTTTCTTTTGAGTGATGTTTATTGTGGGGGAGGTTGGGGTTTTGAAAGTACAAGCTGCTATTTCAACAAGGATATGGGAAGTGGGTTTTAAAGAAGTTAGACTCAGTTGTTCAGGTCTTACCTGTGATCTCGGTCTTCTTGGGCTTCATCAGTTGTCCCATCATAGACAGGATATCTTGACCTCCCTGAGAGGAGAGCAATCACACTTTATTCCTTAAGAGTAAGTTGTGGGGGGGGGGGGGTCATACCAACGATCATTTAGATTTCCATTAGGTGCAGAAATAGACTCGGTGGTTAACAACCAAAGATCAAGTGTGTTTTTTTGTTGTTGCACATAATTGTTTTCAGAGCAATAGTTATTTTCCTGAAGTGTATATCTGCAGTGCAGTCTTATTCACTTTAACCAGGCTCTAGGGGAGACTGTGTCTGTGTGTGTACCTGTGGTCTAGGAGAGACTGTGTATGTGTGTGTACCTGTGGTCTAGGAGAGACTGTGTGTCTGTGTGTACCTGTGGTCTAGGAGAGACTGTGTATATGTGTGTACCTGTGGTCTAGGAGAGACTGTGTATGTGTGTGTACCTGTGGTCTAGGAGAGACTGTGTATATGTGTGTACCTGTGGTCTAGGAGAGACTGTGTATGTGTGTGTACCTGTGGTCTAGGAGAGACTGTGTATGTGTGTGTACCTGTGGTCTAGGAGAGACTGTGTATGTGTGTGTACCTGTGGTCTAGGAGAGACTGTGTATGTGTGTGTACCTGTGGTCTAGGAGAGACTGTGTATGTGTGTGTACCTGTGGTCTAGGAGAGACTGTGTGTCTGTGTGTACCTGTGGTCTAGGAGAGACTGTATGTGTGTGTACCTGTGGTCTAGGAGAGACTGTGTATGTGTGTGTACCTGTGGTCTAGGAGAGACTGTGTATGTGTGTGTACCTGTGGTCTAGGAGAGACTGTATGTGTGTGTACCTGTGGTCTAGGAGAGACTGTGTATGTACCTGTGGTCTAGGAGAGACTGTGTATGTGTGTGTACCTGTGGTCTAGGAGAGACTGTGTATGTGTGTGTACCTGTGGTCTAGGAGAGACTGTGTATGTGTGTGTACCTGTGGTCTAGGAGAGACTGTGTATGTGTGTGTACCTGTGGTCTAGGAGAGACTGTGTATGTGTGTGTACCTGTGGTCTAGGAGAGACTGTGTATGTGTGTGTACCTGTGGTCTAGGAGAGACTGTGTGTCTGTGTGTACCTGTGGTCTAGGAGAGACTGTGTGTCTGTGTGTACCTGTGGTCTAGGAGAGACTGTGTCTGTGTGTACCTGTGGTCTAGGAGAGACTGTCTGTCTGTGTGTACCTGTGGTCTAGGAGAGACTGTCTGTCTGTGTGTACCTGTGGTCTAGGAGAGACTGTGTCTGTGTGTACCTGTGGTCTAGGAGAGACTGTGTCTGTGTGTACCTGTGGTCTAGGAGAGACTGTGTCTGTGTGTACCTGTGGTCTAGGAGAGACTGTGTCTGTGTATACCTGTGGTCTAGGAGAGACTGTGTCTGTGTGTACCTGTGGTCTAGGAGAGACTGTGTCTGTGTGTACCTGTGGTCTAGGAGAGACTGTGTCTGTGTGTACCTGTGGTCTAGGAGAGACTGTGTCTGTGTGTACCTGTGGTCTAGGAGAGACTGTGTGTGTACCTGTGGTCTAGCGTTGGCAATATCCAGGTCGTGTAGCGTGACGTCTTGGATTATCTCTTTCTTCTTGTGGACGTCCCCCTTGGGCAGCGGCACGTACTCCTCAGCCTCCAGGTCAAACTCTGTGGCAAATGTGTCACACCGACCTTGTCTCTGCGCACACGCCACACACAGATGGAATGGTTAAACACAGAACACAAGCATACTGTTCAAAAATATAAACGCAACATGTAAAGTCGTGGTCCCATGCTTCATGAGCTGAAATAAAAGATCCCAGAAATGTTTAATATGCACAAAAAGATTATTGCTCTCAAATTTTGTGCACAAATGTTTACATCCCTATTAGTGAGTATTTCTCCTTTGCAAAAATAATCTGTTTAATGCTGATTAAAAAAGCATTATCATTACACAGGTGCACCTTGTGCTGGAGACAATAAATGGGAACTCATATTTTGTCACAACACGATGCCATAGATGTCAAGTTTTAAGGAAGCGTGCAATTGGCATGCTGACTGCAGGAATGTCCACCAGAGCGTTTGCCAGATAATTGAATGTTAATTTCTCTACTATAGACCGCCTATGTCTTTTTAGAGAATTTGGCAGTACGCCCAACCGGTCTCAACCACAGACCACATGTAACCACGCCAGCCCAGGAACTCCACATCTGGCTTCTTCACCTGCAGGATCATCGGAGACCAGCCACCCGGCCAGCTGATGAAACTGTGGGTTTTCACAACCAAAGAATTTCTGCAGAAACCATCTCAGGGAAGCTCATCTGTGTGCTTGTCGTCCTCACCATGGTCTTGACCTGACTGCAGTTTGGCATCGTGACCGACTTCAGTGGGCAAATACTCACCTTCCATGGCCACTAGCACGCTGGAGAAGTGTGCTCTTCACGGATGAATCCCAGTTTCAACTGTACCGGGCAGATGGCAGACAGCGTGTATGGCGTCGTGTGGGCGAGTGGTTTGCTTATGTCAACGTTGTGAACAGAGTGCCACATGATGGGGGTGAGGTTATGGGAAAGTATAAGTTAGACACAATTGCATTTTAACGATAGCAATTTGAATGCAGAGATAACGTGAGGAGATCCTGAGGCCCATTGTCATGCTATTAAGCTGCTGCTATCACCTCATGTTTCAGCATGATAATGCATGGCCATGTGGCAAGGATCTGTATGCAATTCCTGGAAACTGAAAATGTCCCAGTTCTTCAATGGCCTGCATACTCACCAGACATGTCACACATTGATCATGTTTGAAATGCTCTGGATCGACGTGTACAACAGACTGTTCCAGTTCCCATCGATATCTAGCAACTTTGTACAGCCATTGAAGAGGTGTGGGACAACATACCACAAACCACAATCAACAGTCTGATCAAGTCTATGCAAAGGAGATGGGTCTCCTGAGGCGCTGCCTGAGGCAAATGGTGGTCACACCTAGGGTTGTGGTGGTCAGGACATTTGTCAGCAGGTGATTGTCAAGAAAATAACTGCTCGTCTCAACAGTAGTTGACCATTAAACACATTTAAATCTCCTGGCTTCCACACACAGCCTACAAGCCACTGATGCAGACCTTTGGAGCATTCACATTTTTAAAAAGTCTAATAAATCCATGTAATACATCCTACACCATCACAATAAATCCATTATTGATATTAGACAGGTCTAAAGAAACAGGATATGAAGAAAATGTAGTCTATTTCAGAACAGAATACTGAGTTGTCCTTATGTTAGGTCCTGATCTGGCTATGCCATATGACTGTGGGCTACACAAGTTCATTCAGCAGACAAGATTTGCTTCGAATTCCATGCCATTATTTTGTATTTTATTGCATGAAGAATACAATCGAACATAGCTTAATAAAATAGAAAGGACATTTTCTCCAAACAATTTCAAAAGGAAGTGTGCACATGTGGCTATTCTGTGTTGAGCAGTCAACAAAGAACTGGTCCTCCTACATGCTTTATTTAGAAATTATTTATTTAACTTTAGTTGTAATAGAAACGTTGGGCTATATGTTTTGATGTTTAATACATTCTAAGGCTGCATGATGGGACTCTGATGATTTGAGAAAAGTCAAAAGCTGCACATACTTCAGTCTCTCATTCACAATTTGACAAGCACTTGATAATATTCTCACCAAGCCTTGAATTTCCCAGCGGCCCACCTTGTGTGGCCATAATGCCTCCTAAAAAAGCCATGTCATTTGCTGACAAAGTGGCCGTTGTGCCCTTGGGCTGAATATAATAGGCTAATTATACTTCCCTTCTCCCGGCTGCCGTGCTCCAAAGCACCCTTCACTCACATGGCTCTCTCAGATGTAGCCAATGCCAGTCACATGATCTGATCCTTCTCACAGGCATTTCAGCTAAGTAGGCTACAAGTGAACGAAGACCGACACATCGGTGATGCCAGTGCGCGCGTCCCTCTTATCGAATTCCCAGGCACATATTGTCCACATTTAGCCTACTTTTCGTCAGCCATCAAGCTGAGTAGGCCTAACGAACAGCAAAAGCATTAGCCTATGTCAATCTAATATCCCCCATAGTACAAACGTTGACCTATTCTATTGGTCAACTCGTCCTTCTCTGCAAGGAATTAATATTAGAAACATACTCTGGGACAGCAGGGGTGAGATGCGATAGAGACCAAATTAATACCACCACTTGCATAAAAAAAATGTTTAGAAGCAATGAGGCTGATCGTTTAGGTTAAAATGTTGATAAACTATTAGGCCATTTTTTTCACATTATAAGAACAGCAATGCGCACACGGCAGTGGGCTATTAGCGCGAATGTTCCAGAATGCAAGAAATTAGCGGGAAAACACCGTTCTCGAAAGTGACGGCAAAATGCGATTTATGCATGCAATGCTTTATTTTAAAGGTACATTTTGTAATGGTGAAAATTATCTTCCCCAAACGTGAATATACATTTTTCATTGATGGGAGAGTGATTAGAGGGACAATAACAGCAACCGAGCTTGAAAAAGCCTAATTACTGTGACTAAACGGTCACGTGGAATTTGACTGCGTTCATGACTCGTGAACGCCAGTGTGACAGTAATACGGGACCAGCCATAGTCACACCAGATACTCACTGGTTTTATGATCCACGCCCCCCTATTTTAAAACATTTTCCAGAAGTTTTTCCATTTAGGACTCAAAAACTCAGAAGTGTTGTAGCCTAGCAATCAAGCCTAGCAATCATTTGTTGAAATTTGACTTTTTTTTATAAGGTTTCTGTATTCCCAGTCATGTGAAATCCATAGATTAGGGCCTAATGAATGTATTTAAATTGACTGATTTCCTTATATGACCTGAACTAAATCTTAGACATTTTTGCTTTTATATTTTTGTTCAGTGTACAAACTCAATCCCATCAGAGGAGGTCTGGTGGCTGAAACTATGCCCATCACGTCATAGGGGAATAAGATGAAGGGAGGAGGCGGAAAGCAGGGGTATGACTGGACTCAATGCCAACTCGAGGAGGGCATGAAAGAGGCAAGGGGATGAAAGAGTAAGATTCAGGGAGGGTCCTGCAAGGGCTGTCAACAGCAACAAATGTAAGGACCACCCCTCCCCACCTGCAACCTCAGCCCACCTGCACCAATTAAAGAGGCCGTCAACACACGTGTCAACACAGGCCACGAGGCCCGTCCACCAGAACAGAGGGAGAGATGGAGAGATAGGGGGAATAAAACCCGGTGCCGATGAAGAGCTGGAAGAATTCCAGTGTACAGTAGAGAGATGAAACAGAGCCGGAGGACTGACGGAGATGAAACAAAGCCGGCATGGAGGACTGGGGCATAAGGGCACAGCGTTTAGTGTAGTTTGTAAGAATATTCTTAGTTTGTACTTGCTTGTTAGTTTTTGTAGTATGTCAATTACTTTGACTTTGAATTGTTTGAGCCACTGTAAATGTGTCATTTGTGTATGGGAGCCTTTTCAAGGTGAGTGTTTGTATAGAAGTGTATTAAATAGGTGGAAGTGTATTGATACCTTGACGGCTCCACTGTTTGATTCAATATAGATGACGTCTCCCGCCTCCACACGCTCCTTCTGCAGGCTCTCATAAATACTGGGATCCAGCTACACACAAACACAGACAGTAAGATAAAAATGAGTGTTTTTACAGAGCGCTTCGTGCCCATTCATGAGTAGAATGAAGTTGTCGCTAGACACTGAGCTAGGGCCAGTTGTGTCCCCCACCCTCCCTAACTGTTATAGCTGATCCTAGATCTGTGTCTAATGCCAACTTCTACATGGACTGGTCTAGCCTCCGACAGGTGCCTGACCTTGAGCTGCTTGGTGCCCTTGCCTGTCTTCAGTCCGATGATGACATGGCTGATGGTCTTCCCGTAACCACCCATGGGGTTCTCCGTCTCACAGGGGGTCAGCTCTGTGACCTCCCCCTCATACACCTCCTTGGTTTCCTTGATACGCAGCCCTGGAGGATGAAGAACAGGGTCACACATACTGAAGACTCTGTAAAGCCTTTATTCTCTTGAACCAATAATACCATCCTTTATTCTACCTGGCAGATCATTTATTGGAGAATGTGAGAGGAGAGTGTGTGTGATGGTGCATGGTCCTCTTTCTGTGTAATGTGATCACACTGTAGCCCTTGTTCCTTCTGCATAAAGCCTCTCGGTGTGTGAGTGGTGCACAGGTGACTGGGCTATTGTTGTGGGGGGGGGGGGGGGGGGGGGTGAGAGCCACGCTTCTGAGGGGGAGGCTGTTTTCAGAGTGCACTTTTCAGGGGGTGTCGACATGCTCAGAATGTACCCTGCCCTTTCCCTCCATCGTAACACTCATGTTAGGGGAGGGGTGAGGGTGTTGACCACCACCTCTAAACCCAAGCTCCATTCCCTTCTCTGTGACAGTGAATAATAATAATTTGGCGTGGTGCTTCTATTTGTCCTGCGACACACAAGTATGTAATGGAAATTAGTTTTTTTTGCATATTCCAACTCTCCCCGAGACACCTGCAGGGAGTGGGCCATGGCCACCAAGTTAAGTGCTTTGCTCAAGGGCACAGCAATAAATTATTCACCTTGTCGGCTCCGGTATTCAAACCAGCCACCTCTTGGTTACTGGCCCAACGCTCTAACCTCGAGGCTACCTGCCATAATGTTAACACTCGAACAAACCCCTTCCCCCAATGCCCCTTTCAAGCATTTTCCCCAGTGTCAACAGCCACACTGATCCCCTACCCTAGTCAGCCTAGTAGGAGGGGCGTGGAAGAGAACCCCTGACTATTCTGATGGTGGTGTAGCTGGTGAATGAAGGGACCAGTTATCTGGTCTCCAATTGACCCAGGTATGTGTGTGTATGTAACTCATTCCCAGTGGCCCATGTTTGTGTGTGGCCCCTCACCTATTGCCCTCCTGAAGTTCTCCATCAGCACCTCTGTTTTCTTGATCTCTGAAGAGTAGACCTCACTACCCACCATGGGGCAGAATGGCACCTTGTTGCCTAGTTCCTGTGCCATAGCCAAAGCCAGGGCAGTCTGCAAGGGGGAGAAGTAGGGTTGGTTAAAGTCTCAAGTCTCGTAGTATTTCTATTAATGTGGAGGTCAAAGGTATAATCATCAGTCCAAAAGTATGTTTTGCAACAAAAAACAAGTTTCTATTGGACACATTCAGGTAGGTCCCTCCCCATTTTGTTCACTTCCATTTGGTTCTAGTTGGTTCCTAGTGAATACACAGTAAGCATATTAGACATTTCACAATTACTTTCGGGTGTCATTGAAGTACTGCAGTAACATTTGGTCTACCTTTCCTGTACCGGGAGGTCCAGCCAGTAAAACTGCCCTTCCTGACATCTTCTTTGAGCGAATCAGTTCCACAATAATACCACAAGCCTGTTGACAGAAAAAAACGTAATTAACATAAAATATTGAAAGACATAAAATAAAGAACATTCCAAAGGACAATGACCTGCAAAGCCACGTGATATCACAAATACCGTGGCTAAATAACTAAAAGTAGCCAACTTCAAGACTTACGTTCACGTAACTAGCTAGCTAGGCTAACTTACCTCTCTTGCAGCCTCCTGCCCCACAAGACCTGACGCATTTTGCTTTGCATTCCCGGCCTCGTCTAGCCCGAGTCCTTTCACATGGCTGTGAGAGGCGACGCGCTGCGTTTTCGTGGTGCTTTTCACTTCTTCGATCTTCATGGCTGTGTTATGTTTATTAAAGTCTTATAAGTAACCAATAACATCTAACAATAATGCCCCCTTGCTCGTTATTTCTTCAATGTTTGAAACTGTTATAATCGGCGCATTAACTCCAAACACACATAGAACCGGTCTGTTTCCATGTGGGTTACCAAGGAAGTACAACCGTACAGTTATCTGTTCTGGGGGTACACTATTGGACAATTATGCTCTTCTATTATAAAGCGATTGGATATAAACACTGTCACTCTCACTCATAAGAAAACACCACGCCTCTCTTTGGCTTTTATTTCCGCTTGTGTTACGTCACTTTGACGTTACGGAAAATGGTACAGGGTTCCATCCGATGTGCATTCCACCGCCTATAATCTCTTATCGAAGTTCTAGACGGATATTTCTTCACATCTCACATATTCGGCATATTTTCCAGATGACTTTTTATTGATACACAGTTGACAGGAATGTTTTGTGTAATTCGACAGCTAACGTTAGTGTTCAGCTAAAGTAAACTATATTTAATAAAACAAATATGAATGAATTGTAAGATTAAGAGTTTAATGAATGACTGTTAGTTTAACGTAAAAGTAGTCAATTGTGTTACGTGTAATTACGGAAAGTAAACTAGAGTTCAAGGTCCAGCCACGCTACTTGCTGAGACTTGTTGCGACAGGAACATGTAGCTAGTTAGCCAAAACTACCAGTCATGGCAGACTCGAGCAACAACCACCCGAAGACACTCAATTTTAACGTGGGGAAACTTGGGCATGTCGACAGCTGGAAGACGCTGCAACACGGCGTCCACGGCTGCCCCCTGCTGCTTTAACAGCCTCCACGTATCTGGGAAGGCTTTCCACTAGTTGTTGGAACATTGCTGCGGGGACTTGCTTCCATTCAGCCACAAAGAGCATTCGTGAGGTCGGGCACTGATGTTGGGCGATTAGGCCTGGCTCGTTGGCGTTCCAATTCATCCCAAAGGTGTCAGATGTTGTTGAGGTCAGGGCTTTGTTTTGGCCAGTCAAGTTCTTCCACACCGATTTTGACAAACAATTTCTGCACAGGGGTATTGTCAGGCTGAAACAGGAAAGGGCCTTCCCCAAACATTTGCCACAAAGTTGGAAGCACAGACTTGTCTAGAATGTCATTGTATGCTGAAGTGTTAAGATTTCCCTTCACTGGAACTAAGGGGCCTAGCCCCGAACCTTTAAAAACAGTGACACAATGACTTCTTACGTTGAAAGTCACTGAGCTTTTCAGTAAGGCCATACTGGTAAAAAGGTTTGTCTGTGGAGATTGCATGGTGGTGTGCTCGATTTTATACACCTGTCAGCAATGGGTGTGGCTGAAATAGCCGAATCCACTATTTTGAAGGGGAGTCCACATACTTTTATTTATATATAAACATGAAGAATAAATACACAATTAGTAACGATAACTTGGCTATATACACAGGGTACGAGGTAATTGAGGTGGATACAGTGCATTCGGAAAGTATTCAGACCCCTTGACTTATTCCACATTTTTGTTACGTTACAACTTTGTTCTAAAATTGATTAAATTGTTTTTTTCTTCATCAATCTACAAACAATACCCCATAATGACAAAGTGAAAATGTTTTTATCTTTTGCAAATTTTAAAAATAGAAATACCTTATTTACTTAATTATTCAGACCCTTTGCTATGAGACTCAAAATTGAGCTCAGGTGAATCCTGTTTCCATTGATCATCCTTGATCATTCTGTGGTAAATTCAATTGATTAGACATGATTTGGAAAGGCACACATCTGTCTATATAAGGTCCCACAGTTGACAGTGCATGTCAGAGCAAAAACCAAGCCATGGGGTCGAAGGAATTGTCCGTAGAGCTCCGGAACAGGATTGTGTCGAGGCACAGATCTAGGGAAGGGTACAAAAAATGTTCTGCAGCATTGAAGGTCCCCAAGAACACAGTGGCCTCCATCATTCTAAAATGGAAGAAGTTTGGAACCACCAAGACTCTTCCTAGAGCTTGCCGCCCGGCCAAACTGAGCAATCGGGGGGAAAAGGGCCTTGGTCAGGGAGGTGACCAAGAACCCGATCATCACTCTGACAGAGCTCCAGAGTCCCTCTGTGGGGATGGGAGAAAATTCCAGAAGGTCAACCGTCTCTGCAGCACTTCACCAATCAGGCCTT
Organism: Oncorhynchus mykiss; assembly: GCF_013265735.2. Classification (NCBI taxonomy): domain Eukaryota; kingdom Metazoa; phylum Chordata; class Actinopteri; order Salmoniformes; family Salmonidae; genus Oncorhynchus; species Oncorhynchus mykiss. The sequence goes on along the minus strand of NC_048581.1, from coordinate 62,060,721 downwards.
TATGGTACGTCTGGAGGAAACATTGTACCATCCCTATGGTGAAGCTTGGTGGTGGCAGCATCATGCTGTGGGGATGTTTTTCAGCTGCAGGGACTGGGAGACTCGTCAGGATCGAGGGAAGATGAACGGAGCAAAGGACAGAGAGATCCTTGTTGAAAACCTATCCCAGAGCGCTCAGGACCACAGACTGGGGTGAAGGTTCACCTTCCAACAGGACAACGACCCTAAGCACACAGCCAAGACAATGTAGGAGTGGCTTTGGGACAAGTCTCTGAATGTCCTTGAGTGGCCCAGCCAGAGCCTGGACTTGAACCCAATCATCTCTGGAGATGAAAATAGCTGTGCAGCGACGCTCCCTGTCCAACCTGGCAGAGCTTGAGAGAATCTACAGAGAAGATTGGGAAAAACTTGCCAAATACAGGTGTGTGAAGATTGTAGCGTCATACCCAAGAAGACTCGAGGCGGTAATCGCTGTCAAAGGTGCTTCAACAAAGTACTGAGTAAAGGGTCTGAACATTTCTAAAAAACGTTTTTTGCTTTGCCATTATGGGGTATTGTGTATAGTTTGATGAGGGGGACAAAAACAATTTAAGTCATTTTAGAATAATGCTTTAACGTAACAAAATGTGAAAAAAGTCAAGAGGTCTGAATACTTTCTGAATGAACCATATGTACAGTGTAGGGGTAAAGTGACTAGGCAGTAGGATAAGTAATAAACAGTAGCAGATGCGTGTGTGATGAGTCAAAATAATTAGTGCAAAGAGGGTCAATGCAGGTAGCTATTTGGTTAATTATTTAGTTGTCTTATGGCTTGGGGGTAGAAGCTGTTCAGGGTCGTGTTGGTGCATCAGTACCGCTTGCCGTGCTGTAGCAAAGAGAACAGTCTGTGACTTGGGTGGCTGGAGTCTTTGAAAAGTTGTAGAACCTTCCTCTGACACCACCTTGTATAGAGATCCTGGATGGCAGGGAGATCAGCCCTAGTGATGTACTGGGCCGTACGAACTACCCTCTGTAGCGCCTTGCTGTCGGATGCCAAGCTGTTGCCCGTCAGGAAGTCCAGCATCCCGTTGCAGAGGAAGGTGTTCAGTCCCAGGGTCCTGAGCTTAGTGATGAACTTGGAGGGCACTATGTTGTTGAATAGCTGGGTTTCTTTTTGTAATCTGTCATAGTTTGCAAGCCGTGACACATCAGATGAGTGACAGAGCTGGCGTAGTAGGATTCGATCTTAGTATTGACACTTTGCCTTTTTTATGGCTCGTCGGAGGTCATAGCGGGATTTGTTATAGGCGTCCATAGTAGTTTCTTACTCGTTGAAAGCGGAAGCTTTCGCTCAGTGCGGATGTTCCCTGTAATCCATGTATTTTGGTTGGGAAATGAAACGGGCCAGTCAGCTGACTGACAGCTGGTACTCTAGCCCTGAAGTTTGATAGTCAGGTACAGGAATGGCAAGTGGCAACATACAATGACTTTATAAGATAAGGACAACGTGTTCATGGATAATTGATTGAGGGTGGTAACTTCCGATACTGTAGAGTTTACTGTATTGTCTGTGAACTCAGGAAATGCTGTCAGAGTTCAGCTCTAGATCCAGCCAGCAGAGGGCGAATGAGGACTGCAGAATAAAGACTACACAAATACCCATACAAATACAGTACCAGTCAAAAGTTTGGACACCCCATCTCATTCAAGAGTTTTTCTTGATTTTTACTATTTTATACATTGTAGAATAATAGTGAAGACATCAAAACTATGACATAACACATGGAATCATGTAATAACCAAAAATGATTTAAACAAATAAAAATATATTTTAGAGAGACTTCAAAGTAGTCACCCTTTGCCTTGATGACAGTTTTGCACACTTGGCATTCTCTCAACCAGTTTCATAAGGTAGTCACCTGGAATGCATTTCAATTAACAGGTGTGCCTTGAAAAAAGTTCATTTGTGGCCTTTCTTTCCTTAATAAGTTTGAGCCAATCAGTTGTGTTGTTACAAGGTGGGGTTGGTATACAGAAGATGGCCCTATTTGATAAAAGTTAAGTCCTCATTCATTTAAGGCATGAAGGTCAGTCAACTCGGACAATTGCAATCGCAAAAACCATCAAGTGCTATGATGAAACTGTCTCTCATACCATCACTCATTCATATATTTTTTATGTACATATTCTTATTCATTCCTTTACACTTGTGTGTATAAGTTAGTTGTTGTGAAATTGTTAGGTTAGATTACTCGTTGGATATTACTGCATTGTCGGAACTAGAAGCACAAGCATTTCGCTACACTCGCATTAACATGCTAACCATGTGTATGTGACAAATAAAATTTGATTTGATGAGGACCGCCACAGGAAAGGAAGACCCAGAGTTACCTCTGCTGCAGAGGATAAGTTCATTAGAGTTAACTGCACCTCAGATTGCAGCCCAAATAAATGCTTCACAGAGTTCAAGTAACAGACATCTCAACATCAACTGTTCAGAGGAGACAGGGAATCAGGCCTTCATGGTCGAACTGCTGCATAGAAACCACTTTTAAAGGACACCAATAAGAAGAAGAGACTTGCTTGGGCCAAGAAACACGAGCAATAGACATTAGACCGGTGGAAATCTGTTCTTTGCTCTGTAGAGTCCAAATTTGAGATTTTTGTTTCCAACCACCATGTCTTTGTGAGACGCAGAGTAGGTGAACGGATGATCTCTGCATGTGTGGGGCCCACCGTGAAGCATGGTGGAGGAGGTGTGGTTGTGCTTTGCTGGTGACACTGATTTATTTAGAATTCAAGGCTACCACAGCATTCTGCAGTGTTACACAATCCCATGTGGTTTGCGCTTAGTGGGACTATCATTTGTTTTTCAGGACGATGACCCAGGACAGGACAATGACCCAACACACCTCCAGGCTGTGTAAGGGCTAATTGACCAAGGAGAGTGATGAAGTGCTGCATCAGATGACCTGGCCTCCACAATCTCCCGACCTCAACCAAATTGAGATGGTTTGGGATGAGTTGGACCGCAGAGTGAAGGAAAAGCAGCCAACAAGTGCTGAGCATATGTGGGAACTCCTTCAAGACTGTTGGAAAAGCATTCCTCATGAAGCTGGTTGATAGAATGCCAAGAGTGTGCAAAGCTGTCATCAAGGCAAAGGGTGGCTACTTTAAAGAATCTAAAATCTATTTAGATTATTTCTTGAATCAACCATGCAAAGCAGCCATTACATGGTTAACGCAGACTGACTGACTGGCCCCTCCACTATCCTGTGGCTTTGCAAGGAGAGAGAGAGGAGGAATGGGTAGAACTCTCCAGGAGGACGAGAGAGATTTCCTTATCCTTACGGCTCAGTTGAACTCTGCTCACTCATTTCCCCTCTCTTCTTTCTTGCTACTATCCCCCTTCTCCACCCCCCCCCCCCCCCCCCAATGAGTGTTTGTAGGGTTGATCCACTTTGTTTTATTATTTCTATTAATATCAGGAGTTGACAATATGTATCCTGTAAGAGGAGACTGCTTTGACAGGCCTGAGAGGTGAGGGTGAGCAAACTGGGCATTGGTGGGAGAAGAGAACAGAGGGAGTCACAGTAGAAGGAAAGCAGGATAAGGCGAATATACACACACACACACACACACACACAGGAGTGCAGCCTGAGTCAGTGTATATGGCTGGTAGTTTGCTATATAAAGCCAGTGTGTCCCTGTGGATGGCACATGCTGTGGATTAGGGCGGAAGGAAGGTGTGGGGAACGGGGTATGTAATAAGCTTCCCCTCCTATCCCCAATGGGGAGAGCACAGGAAAGAAAGGGAGCCAAAGAGAGGCAGAGCAAAGAGGGGAGCACAGGAAAGAAAGACTGCCAAAGTGAGGGGAAGAAAAGAGGGAGGAAAGACAACCAAGCGAGCTGGGGCTCTAATTTCAGCCCTCTAGCCCTTCTCCCTTCTTTACATCCCTTTGTACCCTCCCTCCCGCTTTCCCTCTCTTCTTGTTCTGTTGTTATTCTTGGTTGTCTGTTCCTGTTGCTCCATTGGTTGCTCAACTTATGAATTTGGTCATTTGGCCCTCCAGGAGTCCTGTGTAGAGGAGCTGTAACCATGCAGTGCTGAGTGTGCACAATCATTTCACTGCAGTAGTTTTGGACTGTGGTGTTTATTATTGACAAGTCATATAGCATAAATGAAGGTATAATTGTGCGTGTGTCTTCCAGGGACTCAGATCACAGACCTGATGATGCTGATGGTAGACGTGGTGAAGGGCGTCCAGACCCAGACAGCAGAGTGTCTGCTGATAGGAGAGCTGACCTGCAACCCGCATGGTGGTCATTCTCAACAAGACTGACCTGCTGCAGCCCAACAAGAGACAGACCTTCATCGACAAGATGACCAAGAGACTGCACAAGACCCTAGAGAACACCAGGTAACACACACACACACAGTCATTCTAAACCCTGTTTCATCCCCTGTTGACCAGATTTAAAGACTGTCCTGTGATTGCCGTGGCAGCGAAGCCTGGGGGTCCTGAGGCCCCTGAAACAGAGGAACACCAGGGAGTGCCTGACTTAATGGAGGTAAAGACCCTGAACACACTGGTGCCCCAGGATGTGCCTGCACTATTAGCGGTATGGGTTAATATTCTGACGAGACAGGACTAACCCGTTTTCCCGATCTCTGGTATATCATCAAGATAAATTAATCACAGCACGTTTTTGGAGTCATTCAGCAGCTTGTGCCTGGTTAATTAGAATGTTGTTGGAAATTAATGTTGAAAGCAAACATTTTGTATTCTTAAAACAGCTTTCGCTGATTCCTGTTGACAAGAACTGTTCATAAATAGGCCAATGTCAAAACACAGTTTAGGAAGTGTCCAAATCAATAGATACAAAAACTATTTGTGATATTGAAAACCTAAACATAAAATGTACTACCTACATATACAGTTGAAGTCAGAAGTTTACATACACTTATGTTGGAGTCATTAAAACAATTTAAAAAAATATCTTGTTAACAAACTATAGTTTTGGCAAGTCGGTTAGGACATCTACTTTGTGCATGACACACGTAATTGTTCCAACAATTGTTTACAGACAGATTATTTCACTTACAATTCAAGGTATCCCAATTCCAGTGGGTCAAGTTTACATACACTAAGTTGACTGTGTTTGGAAAATTCCATAAAATTATGTCATGGCTTTAGAAGCTTCTGAGGCAATTGGAGGTGCACCTGTGGATGAATTTCAAGGCCTACTGTCAAACTCAGTGCCTCTTTGCTTAACATTATGGGAAAATCAAAAGAATCAGCCAAGATCTCAGAGAAAAGTAGACCTCCACAAGTCTGGTTCATCCTTGGGAGCAATTTCCAAATGCCTGAAGGTACCACGTTCATCTGTAAAAACAATAGTACACAAGTATAAACACCATGGGACCACGCAGCCATCATACCGCTCAGGAAGGAGACGCGTTCTGTCTCCTAGAAATGAACGTACTTTGGTGCGAAATGTGCAAATCATTCCCAGAAAAACAGCAAATTACCTTGTGAAGATGCTGGAGGAAACAGGTACAAAAGTATCTATATCCACAGTAAAAACGAGTCCTATATCGACATAACCTGAAAGGCCGCTCAGCAAGGTAGAAGCCACTGCTCCAAAACCGCCATAAAAAAGCCAGAATACGGTTTGCAACTGCATATGGGGACAATGATTGTACTTTTTGAAGAAATGTCCTCCGGTCTGATGAAACAACAATAGAACTGGTTGGCCATAATGACCATCGTTATGTTTGGAGGAAAAAGGGGGAGACTTGCAAGCCGAAGAACACCATCCCAACCGTGAAGCATGGGGGTGGCAGCATCATGTTGTGGGGGTGCTTTGTGAAGGAGGGACTGGTGCACTTCACAAAATAGATGGCATCATGAAGTAGGAAAATTATGTGGATATATTGAAGCAACATCTCAAGACATCAGTCAGGAACTTAAATCTTGGTCGCAAATGGGTCTTCCAAATGGACAATGACCCCAAGCATGCTTCCAAAGTTGTGGCAAAATGGCTTAAGGACAACCAAGTCAAGCAATTAAAGTGACCATCACAAAGCCCTGACCTCAATCCTACAGAAGATTTGTGGGCAGAACTGAAAAAGCATGTGTGAGCAAAGAGGCCTACAGACCTGACTCAGTTACACCATACATGTCAGGAGTAATGGGACAAAATTAACCCATCTTATTGTGGAAAGCTTGTGGAAGGCTACCTGAAACGTTTGACCCAAGTTAAACAATTTAAAGGCAATGTTACCAAATACTAATTGAGTAAACTTCTGACTCACTGGGAATGTGATGAAAAAAATTAAAGCTAAAATAAATCACTCTCTCTACTATTATTCTGACATTTCACATTCTTAAAATAGTGGTGATCCTATCTGACCTAAGACAGGGAATTTTTAAGAGGATTAAATGTCAGGAATTGTGAAAAACTGAGTTTAAATGTATTTGGCTAAGGTGTACGTAAACTTCCGACTTCAACTCTACATGTGCCCAACAGTAATATTGTATTATAATTTTTTTACGAGCACCTTATAAACTGCATATGCACCAAAAACAAGTGGCAATAATGGTTTGACAAGTGGCAATAAATCACACGTATTTATTGTGGGGGAATCAGGTTGTGTGCACAACAAAAAACACACAGGAACTGTAAATATTGTTTACATCACTGGTTAGAGGAAGACAGCCTGCTACATTTTGGAGTGATGCATTTTAATTTGGGGCTCACCAAAACGGAAAGAGAAACGCAGCACTTATTTGCCAATCACTCATAATCGATATCACGTTGAAATCAATAGAACGAGAGGGGGGAGTCAGGTTGCACGTCCTGTTCGAACACTACTGAAAAACCACACTGAATCTGGGAATACTATGTAGACTGTATCACTGGTTAGAGGACAACTTGTAAAAAAACATCCAGCTACCTTTTCGATTGTTGCATTTTGTTTCAAGTGGATTGCCAATGCAGAAAGGTAAACACAGCACTATTTTGTTAAAGGGATACTTTGGGATTTTGTCAATGAGGTCCTTTATGTACTTCCCCAGAGTCAGATGAACTGCAGGATAGCATGCTAGTAGATACCTATAGATTTCCAGTAAATCTCTTGGGAAGTAGATGAATTGTCAATAGCCCGAAGTATCCCTTTAATCACTCATATCAATATCACATTGAAATCAATAAAGCGAGGCAAACGTCTGGGTGGTAGGCGCTGTTTGAAAGGCCACATTGAGGATATTTTTTGATATATCACTGGTTAGAAGTGAATTTGCTAAACACAGCGGTCTACATATTGATCTGTTATTTAACTGACATGAATCACGCCCCTGCACATGATATCAACACTGACAACGTTTGGCTGTTATGTCAGTCATAGTTTGAATCTGGTGTGAGGCTAGCAACTTTTATAGAGAGACCACCCCAAATTCTCCATGCTGTTTGAGTTCCAAAATGAGAGCACAGTTCTAACTCCTGTGACCCACAGTGTGTATGTCTTAATCACAGGACAAAACCAAAGAGATTGATCTGTTTTAAGCAAATGATCTCGTGCCATCATGCTGACCATACACTTTTATACTAACATTACCAATCTGAGGTAAAAAAAAGGATGTTTCATTCCCCCCCAATTTGATGTAGGGAAATTCCACGGTAATGGAATTACTGAAAATTGTACCAAAACACAAGATCTGTGCTGATGTAAAGTTTGGACATCTGCACAGTTTTTCCAGTAGATGTGTTTTTGTACAATTTTCTGTTGAATTTGTTAAAGTAGTCCTTGTGCATAGAGCTGTATGGTTTGTTAAACTTTGAAATCAATAGTTTGGGTTTGATATACATTTTGAAGTGAAAAATCGGTCTCAGAGTAATTCGGTTAACTTGGAATTGCCCTGTGGTCAAAACGTGAGCTTGTGTAATGTAGTAACACATACTGTCCACATCATGGAACGTAGCGTCATGTAAATTCATTAAATGTGGCATAGAAATGCAATATTTTAATTTAGGGTTATAGTTAGTTAACGTACAATAATCACCATATATTTCTCACTAGTTTACCCATTTAGAGAGTTAAGTGCTCTCAAACACATTTGAACCGGGTGCTCTAGACTACAGCTTCCATAGTGTCTGTGCAGCAGCCTGAACGTTCCATGACGCGTTTCTTACTGATGTGAAGACCACTTCAATGACACCTACAGTATCCTTTAATTGAAATGACACAGTAAAGGGTAGATACCATAGAACAAAGAGGCATATGACAGACACTGTCCTAGGGCAGAACCCCCTGACCTATGATTAAAACACAAGAGCCACTGTCAGGAAGTCTTTATGAAACCACAGGATACACAGACTCAACACTAAGATATGCTTCTGATTAGGACGGGCCCTCTAGTCTGTGTGTGTGTGTGTGAATCACACTCATGCCTACGGTGACCGTACAATGTTATGACAGCAGTTTTGACTTTGCTCTGTATGCACGTCTCCCCGAGCTGTTGAAGAGCCAGACCTGCCTCCCTCACAGAGACCCGGGGGAGCCCTGCTGATGGCGGTGCACCACTGCTTCTCCAGCCGCGGTCAGGGCACGGTCATGACCGGAACCATCCTACAGGGGGCGCTAGCTGTCAACGACACCGTGGAGATCCCAGACCTCGAGCTACGGTCACTGACCACAGACCGTTGATTTGCATGACCACTGAAAGAAGTCCCGATCAGTGGTTCTCAACCCGCTAAGTCTATTGACCAGCAACAATTATTTGTGATATTGCTGATTTATTATAGTGCGTTAGTCAGATGAATTAGTTCCATGGCATGCTCTTAGTCCCTGCTTCCAGAAAGGTGGAGAATCGTTGTTGCAGTAGAATAACCCTGATTCAGATGACCTGGACAGCACAAGGCTGAAGTAGAATCTACAGAGTTCATAAGTTGACTGGAAGAGGAGGGAGGGGAAAGAGGGATGGTAGTGTGGGGGTGGAGGATGTGTGTGTGTTTTGGAAAGGGCAGGATGGGGAGACTGGAGAAGAGGGGTGGGGGTTGACAGTACAGGAGCTGACTAATTTACACCAGATGCAGTCACTCACATTTGTTTGTAGGCCAGCCTAGTCTAAACACCAGCTTATTGTATTCAACCTTACTATCAACTGGTGTCATTATAACATCCTCCATCAGGTGGCAGCAAAAGCCTGAAAAAAACAGGCTTTTGTCTCAGCATTCAGTGTCAGAGAAGAATGGTGGTTAGGCCACAACGACCATACTCTCCGTCACAACACTACAGTGGACACACAACAAAAACAACACTCAGTGATGGGTAGGATAATTGGCCCTGTAACCGAATGGTTGCTGGGTCAAATCCTTGAGCCGACAAGGTAAAAATCTGCCGCTCTGCTCTTGAGCAAGGCAGTTAACCCCAACGACAATTGCTCCCGGGGTACCGATGATGTGGACGTCGATTAAGGCAGCCCCCAGCACCTCTCTGATTCAGAGGGTTTGGGTTAAATGCGTAAGACGCATTTCAGTTGAATGCATTAACTGAATGCAACTGAATAGGTATTCCCCATTCCCTGTTCTGTTGTATATTGTACATGGTAATACCTCGTAATTTGTCAATTGCAAAACTAACCTTGCTCAAACAACAAACAAGAGTCGGTTAGTTTGATTGTCTGTCTGTGTTTGTCTTTTAACCCCTAGGAGACCAAGAACGTGAAGTTGATTCAGATGTTCCGGCAGCCGGTGTGTGGGGCCATGCAGGGTGACCGCATGGGTATGTGTGACCCAGTTTGGCCCCAAATTGCTAGAACGGGGGGTGGTGTGTACCCCTGGCTCCCTACACACCCTCCATGCTGCCCACATCTCCGTCAGAAAGATTGGCCACCCGTGCCAAGTTCCACATCACCGTGGGCCACGAGACCGTCATGGCCAGGGTCACCTTCTTCGGTCTGCCCCCTGGGGAGACCCCCCCAGACTCCCAACACGGACCCCCAACCACCACCCTCCGACCCCCACTCCCCACTCCCCTCAGCCAGAACCCAGCCCCCTGAGCTCACCCTTCTCCTTTGACCGGGAGTACTTCCACCAGGACGAGTATGTGATTGGTCAGCGGGAGGCCGGAGGAGCTAGGCCAGACCCGAAGCAGTGGGCGCTGCTGGAGTTTGAGCGTCCGGTCACGTGTCCCCCTCTATGCCTGGTGATAGGCTCCAAGCTGGACACAGACATCCACGCCAACGCGTGCCGGCTGGCGTTCCAGGGACGTCTGCTGGAGGGCTTTGAGGAGAAAAGCTATTCTGAGACTACGCTACCCAGACTACGCATCTACAAGACCAAACGCAAGGAGGGAGCGGTGGAGAGGGTGAGTGGACGCCCTGCTCGCCTCTCTCTGACACCCTGCCCTCCCATCACCCTTCATGGATCTTTGTCCTTGCTCCTTTGCCCTCTCTCTCACCCCTCTTCTCTCTCTTTCTCTCTAGTCTTTGTTTGGATTTTTCATTGCTGGTGGTGCTGGAGCGTGTTGCAGGGACTGAGCTCCCATTGTGCGCACACACACAGAGTCCCTGGGGCGGTGCGGGAGGGCAGCGTGGAGAAGTATGCGGGGCCTTGACCTGTGCTGGGCTGTGACACAGGCGTGTGGTCCCCTGATGCCAGAGGCAGCAGCCAGACAGACTGGTGCTGTTTGGACACACCTGAGTGGCACAGAAATATACCCACATGGCTCTCTGCATTCCTCCCGACCCGCACTCTAGCCTCTGCTCTCTCGCTCGCTCTCTCTGCTCTCTCTCTCTCTCTGTTCGCTCTCTCTCTCTCTGTTCTCAGCTCTCTCTCTGCTCTCAGCTCTCTCTCTGCGCTCTCTCTCTCTGCTCTCACTCTCTCTGCGCTCTCTCTGCTCGCTCTCTCTCTGCTCGCTTTCTCTCTCTCTGTTCTCTCTCTGCTCACTCTGCTCTCTCTGCTCGTTCTCTCTCTGCTCTTTTTTTTCTTTCTCTCTCTCTTTGTGTACTCGATCCGTCATGTTTTTTGTCTCTCACTTTCAGCCTCTTTCTCCCTGGCTCCATCTCACTCTTGTAATATATTTCTATGTTCCTCAGTTTGTTTTTGGCTCATAAGAGTCTTATCTGCCTCTCGTTGCTCCTGTCTGTCTCTGTCTGTTTGAGTGTTGTCTGCCACCCAGCAGCAGCCAGCAGTCTGTCTGTGTGTACACACCCTCAGTCAGGGTCGCTAACAGGTCAGAGGTCAAGTGTGTGGACAAGTTTTACTGCTGTTAGCACCTCAGGCTGTCGACAGCCAACCCCACAGTTACACAGCAGTCCTTGACCCTCTCCCTGTGAGGTCAGACTCTGTTCATGTGGGTGTGTGTGGGTTCCCCTCACATAATGAGGAAGTGCTGTTTGTTTTTTGTCTTCTAAGAGGACACATACCTGAGATGTTGGAATGTTTGAGATATGACTGTGTCTTTATGTCATGCCTTTGTCACAGTGTTGTCTGACATGTGTACCAACTGTAGCTTATCTGTGGTCACGCTTCAGTCAGAACCCAACGTCAGAGAGAGAGAAAGGGAGCGAAGTGGGGAGGGTTCAAGACAGAGTGAGGGGGAGAAGTAGAGAGAGAGACAGAGCGGTGCCCTCCCTTTATCGGATCAGTGACGGTTGAGAGAGTCTCAGTGATGGAGAGAAAATACAAACAACAAACAGAAGAAGAATGTGTAGAGGAACGAAAGAGGAGATACAGACAAGCTGGTGGCAGGCCTAGGGCAATGTGGCTCGTTGGGTTGGGACGGGGTACAGAACAGTGTCATGGTGGGGTCAGCCACCCCCCACTATGGCGACAGAGTGGCAGCATGGTAACACGAGGTCATGCACCAGTGTCTGTTAAATCAGAGAGAGGAACATAGAAAACAAACACACACTGACCTCTCTGTGCTGGAGGAAGTTTATACTGTCAGACTCAATAAATAATTAAAGGATATGCTGGATAGTTTTAGGAGATTTTCCACGTGTATTATTTGCTTTTATCATTAACTGGAAGCTGTTCGTTGAATAATAATTATTACATTAGAATAATTATATTTTATATTTTTTTTATATGATTTCTTTGTGTCTGTCATTGGTGCCCCTCATGTCTCTTTAGTCATCTCTAACATTTATATATTTCTAAATTCTTTTCTTTTACTTTTAGGTTTGTGTATTGTTGTGAATTGTTAGATATTACTTCACTGTTGGAGCTAGCAACACAATCATTTTGCTACACCCTCAATAACATCTGCCAAACACGTGAATGTGACCAATAACATCTGATTTGATTTGGTCAGGTAACAGATGACCACGCTGTGATTGGGCGAAACCTGTTTAAGAAGTAGACCAACCCTGCAGTTGTTTTTGGGGTTAAAGGTCACTCTCAATCGGCGGGGCAGGGATCATCATTCAGACAAAGCGTCAAGTTTACGATCTGGGTGCCAGGTAAGTAGTGGTGGGGCTGGAGAGGAAGGTGGAGGTGGTGGATGAATCTGTTTAGGAAGAAAAGGACCGCGCCGACGATTGGTTAAAATCAGCCGACCCATAGGCGTCCTATCACATCTGACCATCAGATATTGCAGTGGATGGGCGTCCTATCACATCTGACCATCAGATATTGCAGTGGATGGGCGTCCTATCACATCTGACCATCAGATATTGCAGTGGATGGGCGTCCTATCACATCTGACCATCAGATATTGCAGTGGATGGGCGTCCTATCACATCTGACCATCACATATTGCAGTGGATGGGCGTCCTATCACATCTGACCATCAGATATTGCAGTGGATGGGCGTCCTATCACATCTGACCATCAGATATTGCAGTGGATGGGCGTCCTATCACATCTGACCATCAGATATTGCAGTGGATGGGCGTCCTATCACATCTGACCATCAGATATTGCAGTGGATGGGCGTCCTATCACATCTGACCATCACATATTGCAGTGGATGGGCGTCCTATCACATCTGACCATCAGATATTGCAGTGGATGGGCGTCCTATCACATCTGACCATCAGATATTGCAGTGGATGGGCGTCCTATCACATCTGACCATCACATATTGCAGTGGATGGGCGTCCTATCACATCTGACCATCAGATATTGCAGTGGATGGGCGTCCTATCACATCTGACCATCAGATATTGCAGTGGATGGGCGTCCTATCACATCTGACCATCAGATATTGCAGTGGATGGGCGTCCTATCACATCTGACCATCAGATATTGCAGTGGATGGGCGTCCTATCACATCTGACCATCACATATTGCAGTGGATGGGCGTCCTATCACATCTGACCATCACATATTGCAGTGGATGGGCGTCCTATCACATCTGACCATCACATATTGCAGTGGATGGGCGTCCTATCACATCTGACCATCACATATTGCAGTGGATGGGCATCCTATCACATCTGACCATCAGATATTGCAGTGGATGGGCGTCCTATCACATCTGACCATCAGATATTGCAGTGGATGGGCGTCCTATCACATCTGACCATCAGATATTGCAGTGGATGGGCGTCCTATCACATCTGACCATCCGATATTTCAGTGGATGGGCGTCCTATCACATCTGACCATCAGATATTGCAGTGGATGGGCGTCCTATCACATCTGACCATCAGATATTGCAGTGGATGGGCGTCCTATCACATCTGACCATCAGATATTGCATTGGATGGGCGTCCTATCACATCTGACCATCCGATACCACCCATAATTTTCTATTAATTTCCTGGCGATTCTACATGTTGATCTGCCACTGTTCGTTGACAGCAGGTGATCTACTGTGCATGGCCAACGTTCCCTATGGTGTCTCTCCTTCATAAGCTACATTAACAGTCAAGATAAGGACTGTATCATTTGAGTTTCTTACTGCGTTTGTTGCCAATTTCTTATTCCATCTGTTTATTAGTCAGAATTATGCAATTACATTTATAGTACAACAAAAGAATGAAAGGGGCCTTCTCCTTTTTTCCTGTATCTCTCTCTCTGGTTCCTGTACGTTCGTTATCAGGATCAGGATGTGGTTAGAGTGGTGGGCTGGGAATCCCACTCCAGCATTCCCAGGATTCCTCTGGGGGTAGCTCTGGGTCCGAGGGAAGTCTGCTCCCTGTTTATTTTACCTTGTGTCTCTCCGCTCCCCTCCGACCCACAGCTAGGCTCCACACCGGGCCGGGCAGGAAGAGAAACCAAAAACATTTAGAAAGAGAAGCCTACCTATATCCTCTCAACTCACTCACATTCACGTACACACTCACACACATGCTCTTACATACACACTGACATACTTGGCTAGTCACTTAAGACATTCAGTATGCTCATTGCTCGTACACACTCATAGTATGACGGTGCTGTGTGATCCTCTGACCTCTAGCTACCCCAGGTGTGTTTGTGTTGTGTGTGTGTGTGTGCTCCCTTTCTCTCGTTGTTGTTCTTTTCTTCTCCCTTCAAACCCCTTCATGGCACATTATTAAAGACAGAGAAAGCCACGGAGAGAGGGAGAAATGGAAAGAGGGCTAGTTAGATTTGAAGGGCTTCTTTGAAGGCCCTCCAGGCCTCTCCACAACCTCCCCCCTCTCACACAGGCACTACTGTCCAATCCCCCCGCCATCCGCCCTCCCCTGGACCTGACCCCAAACTCATCCCCTGCAAGCCCCTAAAGGCCACCAGCCTGGCACCAGACAGTTATTCTGTCTCTCCAGAGAGAGATGGAGGGATAGATGGAGGGAACGGAGCAGAGAAAGATAGGGGAGTAGTGTGGTTTGTGTACGTGATGTCCGCTTGGATAGAACAAATGTTTTCATTATGTGGTTTAAATCAATACCACAGCTTGTTATACATGTGTGAAGGTGGCTTCTGGAGGGTAATTCACTGTGTATTTTACTCAAACCTTGAACTAGATTTGACCGTTTTATTGGACACTATCACATGATTCATTCTAGTTTGTATTTACTGCTATTTATCTAAGTGCTTCCCTTTGTGTGATTGTTTGCGTGAGTGTTTGTGTGAGTGTTTGTGTGAGTAAGTGAATGAGAGAAAGCGAGAGAGAGAAGTGGGGTAAGGCCAAGCGAATAGATCGGAGATATCCATCCCCGTAATCCTAACAACCCTCATGCTGGCATAACCATAACAATCTCCTCGGTGGCGCCGTGTGACGCGGGTAGGCGAGGTCAGCCGATGCAGAGGTTTGCTCAGGGAACATTTCTCAGCTACACGTGAGCAGAAACACACACACACACACACACACACACACACAGATGCCCCAGAGGAATCCAGAGCACGCCCACAACCGCCTGACAACTGTCAGACACCAGCGTAAATGTCAGCCAGGACAGGACCGCCACAGAGAACCCTGACAGAGACACGTTTCTTCTACAACTATAGGAACTGTGAAACAAGACCAGCACAACAGATCTACACTATATAAACAAAGTATGTGGACATCCATTCAAATGAATGGATTTGGCTATTTCAGCCACACCCATTGCTGACAGGTGTATAAAATGGAGCATGCAGCCATGCAATCTACATAGACAAACGTTGACAGTAGAAGGGCCTCACTGAAGAGCTCAGTGACTTTCAGCATGGCACCGTCATAGGATGCCACCTTTCCAACAAGTCAGTTTGTCAAATTTCTGCCCTGCTGGAGCTGCCCCAGTCAACTGTAATAGTTGAAGTGCTGTTATTGTGAAGTGGAAACGTCTAGGAGCAACACCAGCTCAGCCGCGAAGTGGTAGGCCACACAAGCTCACAGAACGGCACTGCCGATTGCTGCAAGAGTGCAGTAAAAGAACGCTACCTGCCCGACTGCATCGTGCCAACTGTAAAGTTTGGTTGAGGAGGAATAATGTTCTGGGGCTGTTTTTCATGGTTTAGGCTAGGCCCCTTAGTTCCATTGAAGGGAAATCTTTACATTTCAGCATACAATGACATTCTTGGTGATTCTGTGCTTCCAACATTTTGTAGCAACAGTTTGGGGGAAGGCCCTTTCTCGTTACATCATGGCAATGCCGCCGTGCACAAAGTGAGGTCCATACAGAAATGGTTTGTCGAGATCGGTGTGGAAGAACTTGACTGGCCTGCACAGAGCCTCAACTGCTCGTGGCTGAATGGAAGCAAGTCCCCGCAGCAATGTTCCTACATCTAGTGGAAAGCCTTCCCAGAAGAGTGGAGGCTGTTGTAGCAGCAAAGGGGGAACTCCATGTTAATGCCCATGATTTTGGAATGAGATGTTCATAAAAACAGGTGTCCACATACTTATGGTCATGTAGTGTTTCTGTTCTCTCTCCCATCTCTGTCATCAACACTATAAAGAGCAGATATATACTGTTGACCCTGATTCACCAATGGAGAGCAGTCATAACAGGTCTAGTGGTGTGGCCTAGGCTGGTCTAGTGGTCTAAGCCATTGCCTCTAGATCACATGTAATGCAACAGCATGGGTACGAATCTGGCCCACTGCTATTTCAGCACACTCGCTCTTCTATATTTTCTCTCTACCTCTGTCCAATCCTTTGTTTAATTTTGATCATTTAAATTGTTTTTTTTTTGTATTTGTTAAATACCTATGCGACTTGTATAAACTACCATAAATTCTAATGCTCATATGATTTCTCTTTCTCTCCCTCTCTCTTCCCCATTCCCTCTTTCTTCTCTTCAGAGGGTCTCAGTCTAGAGACTTAGCAGCTCCTCTCCTCCACCTCCAAGAAGAAAGGAAAGGGTGGGGCTAAGGGGGAACTAGCCAAAGAGGAAGATGCCAAGATGGACACTCAGCCAATCAACATCAGCCTCCGATTCAAGAGATACGTTTTTGACCCCCACAAGAAGATGGTTCAGTCTTGAGGTGCATTCAGTTCACTTGAACGTTTGCTACGTTGTGTTGTTCAGTACAAACCGCTCCACGTTTCCCCAAAACGTTCTTGTATGTTCTTGAACAGACTTTGTGCTACGTTTGGTGGGTATGGCGAGGTGTGGCTTGAAGCAATGAGTGACGAATTTAAAGGGCAGCGGTCATGCTGACAGCGTTCCCAAACCCACAACCCCTCCCCATTTTTAAACTGGTTGTTCAGTACAGCACTGTTTCTGTTCAATTGAACGTTCCAGAATGTAAAAACCAACAGACCGCAGCCCTGACCTTTGCAGCAGTAGCTAGAAGATGAGAACAGAGTGGTTAAAAAAAGTGACTACACTGTTCTCCTCTTCGAGTTGAAAGTAACGAATACTATATTTTCAATACATTTTTCCATGATAGGTGAATAAATGCTTGCACAAAATAAGAAAAGGTGTGTCAGCCATGTTACGGTAATGATGGAAAGATGAGAGAGTGGTTCAGAGACGGTGTAAAGGCTGGCCTCTGTATCTGGAGCACATAGTGCCTTCAGAAAGTATTCATACCTTTTGACTTATTCCACATGTTGTCGTGTTACAGCCTGAATTCAAAATAATGACAAAGTGAAAATGTTTTTAGAAATGTTTGCAAATGTATTGAAAATGAAATACAGAAATATCTAATTTACATAAGTATTCACACCCCTAAGTCAATACTTTGTAGAAGCACCTTTGGCAGTGATTATAGCTGTGAGTCTTTCTGGGTTAGTCTCTATGAGCTTTCCACACCTGGATTGTGCAACATTTGCCCATTTATTTATTTCAAAATTCTTTGCTAGACAGTCATTTTCAGGTGTTGCCGTAACTGTTTTAAAGTCACCATTGGCCTCATGGTGAAACCCCTGAGCGGTTTCCTTCCTCTCCGACAACGGAGTTAGAGAGGACGCCTTTATCTTTGTAGTGACTGGGTGTATTGATACACTGTCCAAATGTAATTAATAAACCAGAAAGCCATAGCAATGCTAATTATAGCCTAATGTTAGCTAGCTAACTATGAATCTAGTTGGTTAGCTTTAGCTACCTGCAGATTCATACTCCAGCATTTCATGCTATGACAATCCATTTTGCACTGTAGCTATGGGTTGGGATTATGGTTAATTGTTTAGCTAGCTAGCTAACATAACTTTAGTTCTGCTAGCTAGCTACATGTCTAAACAAAATACTCCACTTCGCAAGAGAATGATTACGTGCCCCATCAATTTAGCCTGGTGTGTCTGGGGGTGATTACGGCCATCTATTGTATTTCATGTACATGTCTAGACAATAGTGACCCATCCACTTAGATAGATGTGGCTGGGGGGGTGGTTATAGCATTTCTTTAACATGACCCACCAATGTAGGGTCTGGGTAAGCATCATCTAATAATTCTGAAATAGTTATACAATATATTTAGCTGGACACTTTCAAAGTAAGATTAGGATATAGGCCACGGACGAGATAATGTGCATTGTTACCAGATCTTATTTAAGGGCTTCATAGCAAAGGGGGTGAATACATATGCACGCACCACTTTTCTGTTTTTAAGTTTTGTACATTTTTTGAAACAAGTAATTTTTTCCATTTCACTTCATCAATTTGGACTATTTTTCCATTACATGAAATCCAAATAAAAATCAATTTAAATTACAGATTTTAATGCAATAAAATAGAACCACCAAGGGGAATGAATACTTTTGCAAGGCACTGTTTTATTTATTTAACTAGGCAAGTCAGTTAAGAACAAATTCAAATGTTCAATGACGGCCTAGTGGGCCTAGTGGGTTAACTGCCTGTTCAGGGGAAGAACGACAGATTTGTACCTTGTCAGCTCAGGCATTTGAACTTACAACCTTCCGGTTACTAGTCCAACGCTCTAACCACTAGGCTACGCTGCCACCCCTGAATGATGTGTGAAATTTGTTTTGATTTTAAAATGGACCATTGTCATAAACCTGTATTGAAACAGGGGCAGCAGAAAAAAATACATGTCATCTATGCACTTAAATAGCAAATGGAGGACGCTTTTTCTGTGGTTCATTTTCTTTTTTTGAATTTTTTTCTTTTTTTGAATTTTACCCCTTTTTCTCCCTCTCCTTCGTAGTATCCAATTGTTAGTAGCTACTATCTTGTCTCATCGCTACAACTCCCGTACGGGCTCGGGAGAGACGAAGGTTGAAAGTCATGCGTCCTCCGATACATGCGTCCTACTATTGACCATCAGCAGCATCAGAGCTTGGAGAAGCCTAATTACCGTGACTACGTGGTCACGTGGAATTTGACTGTCAGCATGATTCGTGACCGCCAGTGTGGCGGTAATATGGTCACTGTGACAGCCATACTCCTGCCCAATGACATCATCATGATAGAAAGGTGACAGAGTTAGCGTGGGTTAATTCTGTTTTATTTCAGCTGTGTGTGTGTGTGTGTGTTTTTTACTTTCACCAGGCCTTAGAGGTATGCCAGTGGGGTATTGACGATGTAGTGTGTGATGTCAGCAAACTGTCTCTGTGGACCCGTTCTGTATCTGAGCTGGAATCAGTGGAAATAGGAGGGAGGGAGAATGAGAAGGGGATACTACCAGGATTGTTCCTCTGACTGACATTCCTTTTAGTCTTATCTCCTCCTGTTCCTCTTATAGAAAACCTTCTCCCTGTTCCTCTTATAGAAAACCAGACGAAGGGTAAAAAAAAAACTCTGCCTGTTCCTCTCCTTCTCTCTTTCTCCAATTTCTCCCTTGCTCATGTCTGTCCACCCAGCTTTTTATTTTTGCCTCTATGTCACTCTCTCAACCCCCTTTCACATTTTGTCTTCCTAACTTCCCACTCTCACATTGTGTCAATGTTTCCTCAGTAGCACCTCCCAGCTCTTTGTGTGAAACCTCTCTACTCACATAGATTTTAGAGTTAACTAGAACGATTTACCAGAACATGGATGCGTGTATGTTCATATACACATTATTTGCACAGCTGTGTATATGTAGTGAATATGTGTGTGTTTGTACACAGATGCATGTGCATGCTAATGTATGTTTGTATGTGTACCCAATAACATTTCCTCAGACGGAGACAGTGCGGCTCAAGGAGGATTGTGGGAATGGGGAAATCTTTACATATATTGCTTTATTGTGTTGGTGTTGATCTGTGCGGTAATGTGACAAATGTGACTAGGTGTTGATTTGTATACATGCCTCAGATATGAGCACACCAACCAGACAGAGAATAACAGTGTTACCGGAGTAATAAACCATTGTCATTGGCCGTCAGACTGTCATCATCATCATCCATCCATTTTAGCTCGTCTCTGTAGTTCTGCTTTTCACGCAGATTTATCAGTCAATTACATCAATAACGAACAGGGGTTTTCCCTGTATAATCTGTCATACTGTATAGATCTTAAATACTCATACGACCTAATTGGTTTTTAGTGTGTCTATTCTGTTTTTGCAAAGCAAGACAGAAACCCTACAGAACGTAGAGAATTGAGGCAGCATTTGTTGGGGAACAGAGGAACAGTTAGAGATGGAGAGAAAATGTTTTAGTGATCCTCTTGTTTCAATCCCTCTCTTCATTCTTTTCTCCCGCCGTGATAAAGATCTTTCCGCGCTTCATTAAGACAGACAAGCCAGTGTGGGCTGCTTTCTTCCCTGTGTGTGTGTGTTATAAGATGCATGCTAATCCTGTTGGCCAACTTGGCCTGTGTGTGTGTGTGTGCTTGGCTGATTGCATGTGTGTGGTGCTGGGAGCATCACTGGAGCCCTATCTAGGCTTAGGTGAGGAGGGTTAGAGGGGGTGGGGGTATAATCTGGTTTTAGAGCCATGGCTGATTGTGGCAAGAGGAGGAGAGGAGCCAGACAGGGAGGCGATGTGACTTGGGCTATGGGGTAACATTCTCACCCCAGACCCTCTTAATACACCTGACAGACAGACAGGTGAACAGACAGACAGGAGAACAGACAGACAGGAGAAGAGAGACACCAGATAGAGCGATCACACCTTTTAGGTACCTTTCCCTTTTCTTTCCTCTCAGACCAGCACACAGACGCCCACACTCAATACGTGATATTACTAGATTGCTTGTATGTATGTGTAAGTCTATGCTCACTTTCTGTATTTAACCACATTTAATCCAATGACTGAGATAATCAATCTGATGGAGAGGTTTTTGCCTGGTCCTCTCTCCACACAGAGATAACAATGACGTGTTTCAATTTAGGTCTCCATTCACCCAAGTATCGTCAAAGATGGTGGATAATGAAGATATTTCACTCAGGTCGTTCACCATTATAAAAAAGGTAAGTTCTGGTCTACTTAAATGGGTGTCCCCCCCCATAGACACCAATGCAATAGCAGCTTGTTCTGGTCTACTTAGTTTATTGACTTTCATTGAACCAGAAAAAAACTGTGAATTACGTGTCTCACTTCGTCCTCCATATCTGGTATCGTCTCTGTCCACCTCAGGGTCACGACGGGGCCAAGGGTCAACCGCTGAGCAAACATGTTTACAGACAGGAGAGAGGGATGGAGGAGACAGAGAGAGAGAGAGAGAGAGAGAGAGGGATGGAGAAGGAGACAGGGAGAGAGAGAGAGAGAGGGATGGAGAACGAGACAGGGAGAGAGAGAGAGGCTATAGAGGAGTGGTGAAAGAAAGGGAGTTGAAGGGAGGGGGATGGATGGAGGAGAGAGGGAGAGGGATGGAGGAGACAGAGAGAGAGAGAGGGATGGAGAAGGAGGGAGAGAGAGAGAGAGAGAGAGGCTGTAGAGGAGTGGTGAAAGAAAGGGAGCTGAAGGGAGGGGAATGGTAGGAGGGTAATTGGCAAGGGAAAGAGAGAGAGAGAAGGAGAAAGTGGCATGAGGCAGAGGAAGGAGATTAAAAATAATAATTAGCAGGCGTTTGACTGATAAATGAGCATGTGGTTAATTAACAGCCTTTTAACAGTGTGGATGTGGTTAGGCTACTAACGTCCTCTGTTTCTCCTAACTCTTCCTCCCTCTCTCTCACCCTCAATCTCTCTCATTTACTTTTGTAGCGCTGGTATCTGTCTTTTAACTCCATGATTTGTTTGGATCATGTGCGTATTCTTCTCTGTCACTCGCTGCGTCTTTCGATCATGGCTTGTACAAGGTTCGCTCAGAAGATAGAATTTGTTGTCAAGTGCCATGGCAGGCCTATAGTACATGACCCTATTCTCAAAGTCCTGTTCTCAAATCGCTGTATTCACATGAAGCCATCCATGTTTATGTTATTGATGAAATGAAGAAGGAAATATGGTTGCTGTTTCTATTGAAAAGAAAACCCCCGCATTGTGTAGATGAGCCTGAGTGATCAAATAATGTGAGTGCAGATAAAATCACCCTCTCCTTCTCTCTCGCCTTTCCCTCGCCTTCAAATGTAATTAACTGTGGTTTAAAATGGCCATTCTTAAATAAATGCCACACCGCCTCTTTTCTCTCTACCTCTCCATTTCCTGTCTCTCCTATTTCTCATCTGTCTATCTGCCTTTTCTTTCCCCTTGTAGCTGCTGTTTTGTTCTCTCATTCTGTCCCTCTACTGCTTGTGTCATCCTCAACATTGATTGATGTGAATTGTGAACATTAATGTACATGTGCAGATTCAGCAATTTCTTCATTGTTTCGCTTAACGGTCTTATTTTGCCGTCAAAAGGACGCTACCGGTAAAGAGCTTAGGAAAGTCAGAATCTCCATCTCTCTGTTCTCTCTTTTATGTTCATTCATTTATACTGCTATTTGGCCAAAGGATGGATGGATCTAAATACATATGTATACTGTTGTACCGTAGCCTATGGGAATACATTTAAATGATGGGCTCATAGGATTGTTTTAACAAATAAACATGTGTGTTGCCGTGGCCTCTGCCCTGCTAACAGGCCTTAATGCCCACAATGTTACTGTCTAAGCAGAATGGGGAAGAAAAGTAAGTCCTTCTGACTGAATGTATACATGAATATGGAAACTATGTTGTTTTGGATTAGCTTTCTTCGGGAACATGAGAACTGAGTATGGTTTCAATAAAGCAGGGCACTGGTCATCATGGGATCCAGCATACTGCCGTTTTCACCCTCCCTCCTCAAAATCCTGGGTCTCAGAGTGCCTTAAATGGGGGAGAGGAAGAGAAGGGAGGTGTTTAGGATTTGGTCCAAGTTGAATGGGAAGAATGACAGGTGGGGGAGTTAAGAACTTTCAGTATTGTATTATAACAACTTCATATGAGCCATTCTAAGGGTGATGCGTCTTCAAAGTCCATGAGGCTTTTTATAGCTCTACGGGTCGCTCTACGGGTCGCTCTACGGGTCGCTCTACGGGTCGCTCTACGGGTCCTTCTACGGGTCGCTCTACGGGTCGCTCTACGGGTCGCTCTACGGGTCGCTCTACGGGTCCTTCTACGGGTCGCTCTACGGGTCCTTCTACGGGTCGCTCTACGGGTCGATCTACGGGTCGCTCTACGGGTCGCTCTACGGGTCGTTCTACGGGTCTCTCTACGGATCGCTCTACGGGTCGCTCTACGGGTCGTTCTACGGGTCTCTCTACGGGTCTCTCTACGGGTCGCTCTACGGGTCGCTCTACAGGTTGTTCTATGGGTCGCTCTATGAAAAGAGTGCCTTTTGTGTTTCTTTGATATTTTAAGTAGGAATTGTGCACCAATATTTAATTTTAAAATCCTGTTATAGTCAACAAAGGCCCCTTTAATGTAGACCACATGGAGAATTAAATAAATCAGATTTTTAATATGAAGAACGGCTTGTTTTATTGGAGTGTTATTAGTGTTTTTTGGGTTGGCTTCGTCCTGACATTCGTGGTTTCTACTTTTTGATGATTTTTTTGTATACTTTTCTGACGTTTTGAGTGTACTGTTAAGGAGTTAGTAACTCAAGCATTTCACTGCACCCGCTATAACATCTGTTAAACTGTGTGCACAACCAGGTTGGAACTTTAATTTTGTTTGCTGAAGTGTCCGTCAACCCTGTATCCTTTCTAGGAAGATTTTAACCCACTTATTCCTAAAATGTCTCTAAGTTTCACCATTCTAAAGTCCTACTTACATTGTTGCTTTGACAGTCATTTCTGAAGATGATTATTTAATGTGATTCATTTACGTTTGTCCCTCATTTTAAGGTCAACCCTGTTACGTGAACTGAACTCTTGTTTTAAAATGGTGAAATTATTCCTTTTTCAATATGTTTTTCTAAAGAAACATTGAGCATCTAATAGTCAAATCATAGTGTAAAAGCAGGTGAGCTTACAAATATTTCTGGTACCATCCCCAGGATCTGGAAGGCGGCCCATATACTCCCCCTTCACATTGGTGGTGACGTGATTTAAATAATTGCCCCATTTCCAAACTCTCTTGCCTAGCAAAAATTCTAGAATCCTTGCTAAAACCTCAAATGTACAACAGTCAGATTTCAGACCAAGTCATAGTTTCAAAGTTTATTCGCCACGTGCACAGGATGCAACAGGTGCAAAACAGTACAGTGAAATTCTTACCTTGACAGCTCTTTCTCAACAATGCAGTGATAATAAGAACATGCTGTAAATACAAGTAAGAATAAAAACTACACAAGAACTAAGATGAAAGTTAAAGAACACGAGAATACAAATACAGTACCAGTCTAAAGTTTGGACACACCTACTCACTCGAGGGTGTTTCTTATTTGTACTTTTTTCTACATTGTAGAATAATAGTAATGACATCAACACTATGAAATTACACATACGGAATCATGTAGTAACCAAAAAAGGTTAAACAAATCAAAATAAATTGTATATTTGAGATTCTTTGCACACTCTTGGCATTCTCTCCACCAGCTTCACCTGGAATGCATTTCCAACAGTCTTGAAGGAGTTCCAAATATGCTGAGCACTTGTTGGCTGCTTTTCCATCACTCTGCGGTCCAACTCTTCCCAAACCATCTCAATTGGGTTGAGGTCAAGTGATTGTGGATGCCAGGTCATCTGATGCAGCACTCCATCACTCTCCTTCTTGGTCAAATACCCCTTAAACAGCCTGGAGGTTTGTTGGGTCATTGTCCTGTTGAAAAACAAATGATTGTCCCACTAAACGCAAACCAGATGGGATGGCATATCGCTGCAGAATGCTGTGTGCCTTGAATTATAAATAAGACAGTGTCACCAGCAAAGCAACCCCACACCATCACACTACCTCCTCCATGCTTCACGGTGGGAACCACACATGCAGAGATCATCCGTTCAACTACTCTGCGTCTCGTAAAGACAGGTTGGAACCAAAAATCTCAAATTTGGACTCAGCAGACCAAAGGACAGATTTCCACCAGTCTAATGTCCATTGCTCGTGTTCTTGGCCCAAGCAAGTCTCTTCTTATTATTGGTGTCCTTTAGTAGTTGTTTCTTTGCAGCAATTCGACCTGCAATTCGACCTGATTCACGCAGTATCCTCTGAACAGTTGATGTAGAGATGTGTCTGTTCCTTGAACTTTGTGAAGCATTTATTTGTGCTGTAATTTCTGAGGCTGGTAACACTAATGAACTTATCCTCTGCAGCAGAGGTAACTCAATATTAGGAAGATGTACACTCAGTGTGTAGCACATCTCTGCTACTTCTTTGGTTTTAAATCATGTTAATTGTTTGGATAAGGAGAAACACCTTGTGCGGCTCTTTTTATTGACCTGTTTAAAGCCTTTGACACTGTGGATCACTCATTACTTATTCAGAGGCTTTCGTCAATAGGCCTTGCCCAGGCTACGTGTTTAATGTACAAAATGCAGTGTGTATTTACAGATGGTGTTACATCAGGTTTTCTGAACATAACAAAGGGTGTCCCACAGGGATTGATTCTTGGTCCGGTTCTTTTCACTATTTACATTAACAATATTGGTTCACTTGTATGCAGATGACATTGTGGTGTTTGCTATTGCCTCCACAGCTGACCAGGCTCTGTCAGAGTTTCAATCTGCCTTTGTTGCCCTGCAGAAAGCCTTTATTGAACTGAAATTGGTAGTTTTGCAGGTATAGCAAGTTTGTTATTTTCCAAATCAAGTAAAAAGGATGGGACCAAAAACAAAAAAGATAACTAATGTAAAATATCCGTGTCCGTAAAATGTATATAGAATGTAGAAGCTGTAGAAGCCTAAGTGTTGTTGTGTTGTCCATTAGTTTACTCTAATTAGGGGAGAGGTTATAGGGTTAAAGGAAAATAATATCTATATTTAAAATTATATACATGTATTAAAAAGATAGAAGGGCAATTGTAAATGATGCAGACAATTACATTGATAGAAGCCACAATCTATTTGCAGTATTATTGCTGATCCACCCTTTATAAAAAAAAAATATGTGTCTGATGATGTATGCATACATACTTTGGATGGTGCCCTCATTGATCATGCCCCCGCTTATAAATATCTCAGCATCTGGATTGATGAAATGCTCACTTTCAAAAAACATGTTGAGTTAAGAAATTAAGAATTAAAATAGGCTTCTTCTATAGAAACTGGTCCTGTCTTTCGTTAAATAGAACAAAACACATTTTTCATTCAACATTCATTCCGGTTATTGACTATGGCAATATTGTCTATATGAATGCAGCTCCCCACTGTACTGTATTGAAGCCATTGAATGCAGTTTAGCATACTCCGTTACTCTTTATTACGGGTGATTGTCACGCCCTGGCCTTAGTTATCTAAGGGGGATTTATGTGTTTTGTCTGGTCTAGGGGTTTTTGTATGTTTATGGGGCTGTTTCCTTTCTAGGTAGTTTGTATGTCTATGGTTGCCTAGATTGGTTCTCAATTAGAGGCAGCTGTCTATCGTTGTCTCTGATTGGGAACCATATTTAGGCAGCCATATTCTCTGGGTAATTTGTGTTTGGTTGTCTTCTGTCTTTGTGTCATTGCACCAGATAGGACTGTTTTGGTTTTTTCACATTTGTTGTTTTGTTTTTTTGTAGTGTTTATGGTCTTTATTAAACATGTTGAACTCTAACCACGCTGCGCTTTGGTCCTCCTCTCCTTCAACGGAAGAAAACCGTTACGTGATAGGTTCAGTGAACATCATTGCATTTTGTATCAGAAAGTAGGCTAGCCCTCCTTGAAGTCTCGTAGATTGATACATTGTGATCTTTTTGTCTATAAAGCCCTCTTGCATTAACCTCTCCCACATCTTACCTCATTGTTAACCTTCAGACGTACAAGTTACCAGACCCGGACTCAGGGATGGCTGTTACGATCAACCCTGGCACTTCCTATACCTCGGGATTAAATAGTGAAGTTTGAACATGTACTCTTTGTGACAGGATGTTAAAACGAGGTGAAATCTAATGCGTTTACACCTCTCAAATCTAATGCGTTTACACCTCTCAAATCTAATGCGTTTACACCTCTCAAATCTAATGCGTTTACACCTCTCAAATCTAATGCGTTTACACCTCTCAAAAGGCACTGAATTGGTAGAACGACCTCCAGTTATCCCTATAGGCTTAAACATTCACTGATTCATGGCAAACATCTTGAGCACCTTATGTACCTGATTTGAGTTGATGTCTTTTAATATCATTAGATGTAAATAGCAAAAAGAAAAGATCACATTTCATGTGCGATTGAGTTCAACAATACTGGATCGCACACTGCTCCAATCGGCTGTGATGATAACATATGCATGAATCCAAGAATCCCTCAGAAGTTCAGCTACCAATTCCACATTTCTGTTTTATTTACATACAAAAGAAACCCATTAGCTGATCCCTCAGTAAAACTGGTGCAAGGTAAAAAAGCAGAATACCCTTATGAAAGAAAAGCAAATGACCCTTCAAGGCCAACATTGTTCCCCCATCACCGCCTGCTTGTTTGCATATCTATTCCTGTCTCATTACTCACACAGAGAAAGACAGTCATGCAAATTAGTGCTGGCACCCCTGCACAGCATTGTATTGATATACTGTTTCTATATCCCTGACGCACACACACACACATGCACAAACACACCAACCTCTCCCACCCAAAGGTCCAGTTATTGTGTGACTGCTGTCTTTGTGTTTACCAGCCCTGTCATTCCCATGCTCTCCATGTCGCTTTAAGAAGAGGATGGCTGCAGAGAAAGAGAGTGTGTGTGGTTGTGGGTGGGGGGCTGACAGCTAAAGAATAACCGGCAATCATAGCGACTGAACAGAGCTCAGCAGAACCCAGCCACTGAGGTCAGGGGGCAGTGGCACATTGAGAAATGCCAGGCAGCCCCACTGTACCAGCGTCACTGTGTCATCCTGTCCATCCTAGACCCCCTATCACCACCCCCACCAGACGCCCTGGCCCTGGGTGCTTTATGATTGGCTGCATGGACACTGCCACAACCCCCCCCCCCCCCCATCTGTCTGCAGCTGTGAGCCAGAGATTGGGACCTCTGTGACAGGGTGCTGGAGTCTGGTAGACTTGGGGGGGGGGGGGGGGGGGGGGGGGGATGAGGGTAGCCTTCTGTCAGACTCTTCTGCTTGTCTTCTTCCCTTACCATGCCTGCTTCACCCCTAACTCTCTCTGTCATATCTCCCTCTCTCTCTCTCCCTCCCATTATTTGATCTCACTGCATTGAAAAGGCCTGCTGACCGCTTAGGACTGCTAGTCAGAGAGTAATTGGGGAGAGAGAGAGAGAGAGAGAGAGAGAGAGAGAGAGAGAGATTAACGGTAAGGGAACGTAGACTTAAGAGTACAGAGTGTTTGTGTTTACTGAGTGTAATGAGAGCAATATGGGAGAGCGTGTGAAGTATTCAAGTCTGTTATCAGTGTTGAGTGTTTTAGTGCAGATCATTTTCTCTTTTAATGTCCGGAGTTTACTGTGCTGTTGTGCATCTGACCCAAAGTGAATGGGCACCACGTTTCAGAATGCAAGTTTCAGGTAATCCTGACTGCAATGAATGCTAAAAGGATTTCCCTCGTCATGCTGCTCCCGCCCTCTCCTCCTGTGTCTATCTATCCCACCCCTCCATCATTACTCCACCTTAAGGCCTTGTACCTCCCACCCGTCTCACCTACACTAGCCCTGTTGTGTGTATACTAAAGCAATAGCTCTTTGTTGTTCGAGTAGAGAGAGATGTCGTTCATTTGTCATGGACATGCAACACCAATTCTCTCCCCTGGGCCAACTACTGCACACACACATCACAGTGATGGGAGAGAGAAATGGGGAGAGATGAAGAGAGAGATCTGTGGGAGGTAGAGTTATGGAGGGCTAGATAAAGGGGGGGGGGGGGGGGGGGGGGGGGCGAAAGAGAAGAGAACAGGGATAAAAAATGTTTAAGCCAAACTTAGTTTCAGACACAAGCTGACAAGAGTCCATAAGCAGTTTGTGTTTCACAATTATGATGAAAGTATGTATTTATTTCCCTCCCTACCACAGTTATGATTAAAGTATGTATTTATTTCCCTCCCTACCACAGTTATGATTAAAGTATGTATTTATTTCCCTCCCTACCACAGTTATGATTAAAGTATGTATTTATTTCCCTCCCTACCACAGTTATGATTAAAGTATGTATTTATTTCCCTCCCTACCACAGTTATGATTAAAGTATGTATTTATTTCCCTCCCTACCACAGTTATGATTAAAGTATGTATTTATTTCCCTCCCTTTTCCCTCTGCGGTTCGTGTTTTATTCAAATTTCTTTAACCACAGAACCATTTTACTCTTGACTTTCCTGTCCCTAATTATGCCCATGCCACATTGACTGCACACAAGTGTTGTCACAGTTAACCGTGAATGCTCTGTGTAGTAGACTGTGACCTGGCCTCAGGGAGGGGAGGGGTGTGGGGGAATTCTGTGGCCCAATCTGGCAACCCCACCATGCTGATCAGTCAATGTCACCTTTGATCGGGGGCCAGTAGGGTATCATGACAGCATGGTGACATCATGGCTCTGGACTGCCATTGTTACAGATTGAATGTTCAGAATATAACAGTTGGCAGACGTTTGTGTTAGCTCTTTCTCTCTCGCTCTCTCCCTCTCTCTATCAGTAAATTAACTTCTAACCCAACATAATCATCATCTTCATCGTCATCATCATTAACTCAGTGTGGAGGTTATTTCACCATGTTCAAATAGCAGCGTTGGGGTCAGGGGTTAGGTGGCGGACAGAGGGGCTTTTACTGGCTGTGTTAGGGAAGCCCCTAAGGCATTCTGTGTTTATCCCGGTTGTGGGGAGGGAGATTGGGGTACAAGATGTGAGTGGGGGTCTGAGAGTGAGGGGTGGGGGTAGTCACAAGGATGTGAGGTTGGAGCAAGACTTCTGCTTAGAATGAGATGTGAAAGGTCGTGTGAAAATTCCTCTTCCTCACTGGATGACCTAAAAGAGTAGGCTGCACACTCCATCCCGGAAGTGATGTCACAGAGCTTGTCAGTGTTGTCTTGGGGTCGCTCACTCCTTCTCCATGAAAACCTCATTTTCATTTGACCTTTAACCCTGAATGACAGCATTTTTAGATATGTGCTTCATGCTATTCTTATTACTTTAGTAGACGTGCATCTCTATTTAAAGGTGTAGCTCATGGATGCTCCATAGAGAGTTGTTGTTCAGCTTTACTCTTGACCTGCTGCAACCATGGAGGGTGTTTTAGGACTAGTCCTTTAAATAGAAAATATCATCTTTACTATGCCACATGTCAAAGTTGTCTGACTGTCTGTCTGACTGTCTGACCTGTCTGACTGTCTGTCTGACTGTCTGTCTGACTGTTTGTCTGACTGTCTGTCTGTCTGTGGATAGAGAGATATTGTTCATATGTTCCTGCAGTGAAAATACTGTAATGAAAAGAGCACCGCCATAGAGACACTACATCACCAAAAGTATGTGGACCCCCATTCAAATTAGTGGATTCGGCAAACCATACACAAATGGTTTGTCGAGATCAGTGTGGAAGACCTTGACTGGCCTGCGCAGACCCCTGACCTCAACCCCATCGGACACCTTTGGAATGAATTGGATCGCCGACTGCGAGCCAGGCCTAATCACCCAACATCAATGCCCAACCTCACTAATGCTCTTGTGGCTGAATGGATTCTGCTGCAGTCAATACCACAAGCCCGTTCTCCCCAATTAAGGTGCCACCAACCTCCTGTGTTTTATATTCTGTTGCATGTATCTCTCTAAACTACAACTGAGATGCTATTTATATGATAGCATGTTATGTGTATATGTTCAGTATGTACGTGTTGTATTAACAGTGTTCCTGATACAGTACTGTGTCATAGTGAAAGAGACTTTGTTGAAACTCTAAAGTAATGTTATCAGATCAGGGCAGTAGAGGATTTATTGTGGCCTAAAGGCTGCGCTGTATGGACTGTAATAGCAGCAGACTGTATACAGAGTTAATCCTGGCCTGACAAGCTCAAACCAGCCAGGGTTCTTGTGGGGGGGGGGGGGGGGGGCGCTATGGTAGAGGAGGCTGTGCTGGAGACCTAAACTTGGGGCTGGATCAGGGTTGTTCTGACCGTCTGCGACCCGTCTAGGGCTGTCAGGCAGGCCCAAGGAGGAGGTAGGGGGGGGGGGGGGCCTCGGGAAGGGGGGGCTTTTAGACCGGCAGGCAGAGTGAGTGACGGAGGTTTGGAGGAGACCTGACAGGGCAGACTGCAGAGCTGCTGTTTATGTATGTATGCTGGCCCTCCAAAACTGTGTTTATGAAAACAGTGGCCTACTGCCAATCAGATAGGGCTGGGATGGGGACTGAGGGAAACTGAGAGAATGGAAGAGAAAGGGAGTGAGAGAGAGAGGTGGGGAAAGAGCGGGATCGTAAAGGATGGTAAGAAGATCAGAGAGAGTAGATGGTAAATGCAAAGGATGAGAGACTAGATAAAGAGAATATATATATATATATATATATATAATGTTCGGTGTAGGAATATATTCTAAAGTATATCCACTCTGCAGCACCAGCCAAACCTTTCCTAATCCATCTCTCTGTATCCATCTCTTTATCACCTTCCCTCTCCCAAGTTTCTGCTCCTCCTCTTCCTCCCTGTGTCAGCCGAGCTCAACTCTCTTATAGAAGTAACACAACTTTGTCTGTTTCACTAATCCTCTCCTGCCTCTAATTTGATTCGTCTCTCCTCTGTAATTAGATCCTCTCGTCTCCCTCTGGTTTCACAGATTGGGAGCGTTGACTCGCACACGGCGCTGCCCCAAATCAACCATATCTACCTCCTCTCAATACTTCTCCCTCTCCA
The DNA here is from genome assembly GCF_013265735.2 of Oncorhynchus mykiss. NCBI lineage: Eukaryota > Metazoa > Chordata > Actinopteri > Salmoniformes > Salmonidae > Oncorhynchus > Oncorhynchus mykiss. Next base: position 62,028,639 of record NC_048581.1, on the reverse strand, counting down.
CCCCCCTCTTTCTACCCCATCCGTCCTGCTTCCCTGGCACTCCGGGAGCCAAAATAGCGTTGTTGTACCGACACAGCCCCCACCCCTCCCTCCCCAACTCCTACATTGCTTGCCCACTGGCTGCAATTGACTGAGTTCCCTTGTCTTTGAAGTGGCACATGCAGAATGGAGATTCTGTGGTTGTTATGCCCTGCTCCGTGCCCTCTACTATAGCCCACAGGCCGCAGTGTGCAGATCGCTGAGTCGCATTCACAGCCCAGAACCGTTCCTGTGTGCATGAGATGTTTATTTGAGAACGTTTATTTGTCTGTGTGTGTGTGTGTGTGTGTGTGTGTGTGTGTGTGTGTGGGTGTGTGTGTGTGTGTGTGTGTGTGGGTGTGAATGTGTATATTCTTTCTAAATACTTTTATACTTTCTGTAATCAATGGCATATTTTGTCAATGTACTGTATATTGACAAATGTACTACATCGTTAGAATCATGTACAGTATGTGTTTAAAAAAAAGTTATGTTTTATTGTCGAACACTCTAGATTGGTGCAGTGAAATGTGTTGTTTTACAGGGTCAGTCATAGTACTAGTAGCCATAGTGCTAGGAGGAAATGAGGGTTAAGTGCCTTGCTCAAGGGCACATCGACAGATTGACCCTTTTGCCTACTGGCCCAACGTTCTAACCGCTAAGCTACCTGCCACCTCAATTTACATGCCACTTTCTTGGTTAATCTGACACATCTTGTGTCCATGATATTTCCTGTGTGTATGGTCTTGTCTGTCTGCATTGCGCCTGTGTATTTGGGTTTATAGGTCCACAGAAGCCCGTGTATTTGTGTTTATATGCTCCACAGAAGCCTGTGTATTTGTTTTTATAGGTCCACAGAGGCCTGTGTATTTGTGTTTATAGGTCCACAGAGGCCTGTGTATTTGGGTTTATAGGTCCACAGAGGCCTGTGTATTTGTGTTTATAGGTCCACAGAGGCCTGTGTATTTGGGTTTATAGGTCCACAGAGGCCTGTGTATTTGTGTTTATAGGTCCACAGAGGCCTGTGTATTTGTGTTTATAGGTCCACAGAGGCCTGTGTATTTGTGTTTATAGGTCCACAGAGGCCTGTGTATTTGGGTTTATAGGTCCACAGAGGCCTGTGTATTTGTGTTTATAGGTCCACAGAGGCCTGTGTATTTGGGTTTATAGGTCCACAGAGGCCTGTGTATTTGTGTTTATAGGTCCACAGAGGCCTGTGTATTTGGGTTTATAGGTCCACAGAGGCCTGTGTATTTGTGTTTATAGGTCCACAGAGGCCTGTGTATTTGTGTTTATAGGTCCACAGAGGCCTGTGTATTTGTGTTTATAGGTCCACAGAGGCCTGTGTATTTGTGTTTATAGGTCCACAGAGGCCTGTGTATTTGGGTTTATAGGTCCACAGAGACCTGTGTATTTGTGTTTATAGGTCCACAGAGGCCTGTGTATTTGGGTTTATAGGTCCACAGAGGCCTGTGTATTTGTGTTTATATGCTCCACAGAGGCCTGTGTATTTGTGTTTATAGGTCCACAGAGGCCTGTGTATTTGTGTTTATAGTCACATGACATTCTAGTAGTGTGTACAACAGGACAGAGGTGAGGGAAAAGTGAAATGACTGCAGCACGTACTTCAAGAGTGTGTTTCAAATGTCCTTAATTGTTTTGTGCTTCTTTTATTTATATCTGTAATATGCAGAATCCCCTGAAGCTGCTTTGTGGCTGAAATACTGTTTACTTCCTTTGATTTGGAATCCTTTGGCTTTTTACTGCTAGCGTTAATTAACCTTCAATAGGAAAAATTAGCAGGGAGGCACATACTGTTACAGGCACACATACAGTAAACACACACACTGTTACAGGCACACATACAATGCACACACACACTGTTACAGGCACACATACAGTACTCACACACACACAGACGCAGAACTGATGAAAGTTTTCTCAGTTTTTGATCTGACATATCCCTCCCCGCTGTTTTTATTTTCTGTCTGCAAACTCTATTACAAACATGTTCTCTCTCTCGCTCTCCTCTCTTTATGTACAGTGGTCTGTAATTCCATCTAGTCTTTGTTGCCTCCTTTCACTGATTCTTTGAACTTCTGTCAGAACAGAAACAACATAACAGGTTCAAAGAATATACATGTTTTTACTGTTTACAACGATTCCCTCTCTGCTGTTAACTTTGTCTCTCCCTTTTGGTTTCTCTCTGTCTACGCTATGTCATCATCTTCTCTCATGTTTCTAATTTCCTGTAAATGGCCCATTGTCTGGTAAAACACTCCATCGTTGTGATACAGCCTCTCATTAGCTGTTCAGTTTAATTAAAAAGCTCATTCATGTGAAAATGGGACTGATAGTGATTTCCCTCCCAATCATCTACCTCTCACAGCAACTTTTAATTAGAATCCTGTTTGATTGACATTGGGCTCGCCGACTGTTCTCTCTGTGGACACACAGGAAGCACACACACACACACACACGCACACGCACACGCACACGCACACGCACACGCACACGCACACACACACACACACACACACACACACACACACACACACACACAGAGTGACAGCCTACTAGCACTGCTCTTACTTAGTGTGAACTCTCCTTCGTCTTCTCCTTGCACCTCTCCTTCTCTCGTTCCCTCTCTCCTCTCCCCACCTGTTTTCTAAACGCGCCCGCTGGTGTCAATGTTCTGATAGGTTCATTCACTCAGTGTTTACTGTGCTGAAAAGATTCCCTTCAGGCCTCTTTCTCGCTCTCTGTTATTCTTTTATCTCTCCCTCTTTTCTTTTCTCCTTCCCTCGCTTCGTCTCTGCATCTTAATCAGGTGTGTGTGCACAGCTTCATCATAGGAAGGCACACAGAGGGAGCGGGGGATGGTGGAGACAACAGAGGAAGAGGAGGGGATGAAAGGAGGAAGGGTGACATTGAGCAGCAGACACAGTGAGTGATGATGTTGGAAAAACACATCCCATCTTCCTCCTCTGTTGTTTTTGATGGTGTACAGTGATACAGATTCATATCAATATTGTGAGCTGGATCCAGCCTCACCTTTGTGTGTATTATACAGCCAGGTCAGACTGTGTGTCCGTTCTTCAGGAAGGGAAATGCAGTGAGGAAATCAGATTAGACACACTCCCAACTCAGATTCTCGTTCCATACCGAAGGGGGGGGGGGGGGGGGGGGGGGGAGATGGACAGACTGGGAGTTTTGAAGGAGGGGGCGCGGTGGACTTGGTTAAACTGGGTCTCCACTGCAGTCAGGCTCAGAGCTGCAGGGTAGTGTCCCACGGAAATGAGCCATTAGAATTTTGGATTTATTTATTTATCTCCTTTATTTTTCCTTTTCTGCAGTGGGGTGGGGGGGGGGGGGTTTGGGAACGATTTGAGGGACAGACAGGATAGCCCCCACGGCAGCCCGGGTGTGGGAGTGGGATGTCGTGGTGGAAATGTTTCTATTACCGTATGGCTTTTTTGTTCAATCAGGATTATTTAGGGATGTGGAGATGGAACGTCTTGGACATGTCCGATCCACTTCCAGAGTAGACACAGAACTCTTGGTCTCAATCCACACTCGCATGCCCAGACAGTAAAGCAGGCCCAGACAGTAAAGCAGGCCCAGACAGTAAAGCAGGCCCAGACAGTAAAGCAGGCCCAGACAGTAAAGCAGACCCAGACAGTAAAGCAGGCCCAGACAGTAAAGCAGGCCCAGACAGTAAAGCAGGCACAGACAGTGAGTGTCCCCTACCCCCTCCTCGCCAACAAAAACAAGATAGGGGTCGAGCAGTAGCCGAGCCATATTCCAGACCAATACTCATGTTCTTTTCCACCTCCTTGCTCTTGACTGTGGCACTTCTGAGCACTTTTTTGACAACTTTGTCTAGTGGGGCTGAGGACAAGTCTCCCACCCTACTGCCCCAACCTACTCCCCTGCCCCACCCTACTGCCCGAACCTACTCCCCTGCCCCACCCTACTCCCCTGCCCCACCCTACTGCCCAAACCTACTCCCCTGCCCCACCCTACTGCCCCACCCTACTCCCCTAGCCCACCCTACTGCCCAAACCTACTCCCCTGCCCCACCCTACTGCCTGAACCTACTCCCCTGCCCCACCCTACTGCCCCGCCCTACTCCCCTGCCCCACCCTACTGCCCCACCCTACTCCCCTGCCCCACCCTACTGCCCGAACCTACTCCCCTGCCCCACCCTACTGCCCAAACCTACTCCCCTGCCACACCCTACTGCCTGAACCTACTCCCCTGCCCCACCCTACTCCCCTGCCCCACCCTACTACCCCACCCTACTCCCCTGCCCCACCCTACTGCCTGAACCTACTCCCCTGCCCCAACCTACTGCCCCACCCTACTCCCCTGCCCCACCCTACTGCCCAAACCTACTCCCCTGCCCCACCCTACTGCCCAAACCTACTCCCCTGCCCCACCCTAATCCCCTGCCCCACCCTACTGCCCAAACCTACTCCCCTGCCCCACCCTACTCCCCTGCCCCACCCTACTGCCTGAACCTACTCCCCTGCCCCACCCTACTGCCCAAACCTACTCCCCTGCCCCACCCTACTGCCTGAACCTACTCCCCTGCCCCACCCTACTGCCCCAACCTACTCCCCTGCCCCACCCTACTGCCCCACCCTACTGCCCAACCCTACTGCCCCAACCTACTACCCAAACCTACTCCCCTGCCCCACCCTACTGCCTGAACCTACTCCCCTGCCCCACCCTACTGCCCAAACCTACTCCCCTGCCCCACCCTACTGCCTGAACCTACTCCCCTGCCCCACCCTACTGCCCAAACTTACTGCCCTGCCCCAACCTACTGCCCCACCCTACTCCCCTGCCCCAACCTACTGCCCGAACCTACTCCCCTGCCCCAACCTACTCCCCTGCCCCAACCTACTGCCCGAACCTACTCCCCTGCCCCACCCTACTCCCCTGCCCCACCCTACTCCCCTGCCCCAACCTACTCCCCTGCCAAACCCTACTCCCCTGCTTCACCCTACTGCCCCACCCTACTCCCCTGCCCCACCCTACTGCCTGAACCTACTCCCCTGCCCCACCCTACTGCCCCACCCTACTCCCCTGCCCCACCCTACTGCCCAAACCTACTCCCCTGCCCCACCCTACTCCCCTGCCCCACCCTACTGCCCAAACCTACTCCCCTGCCCCACCCTACTGCCTGAACCTACTCCCCTGCCCCACCCTACTGCCCGAACCTACTCCCCTGCCCCAACCAACTCCCCTGCCCCACCCTACTGCCCCACCCTACTCCCCTGCCCCACCCTACTCCCCTGCCCCACCCTACTGCCCAAACCTACACCCCTGCCCCACCCTACTGCCCCACCCTACTCCCCTGCCCCACCCTACTGCCTGAACCTACTCCCCTGCCACACCCTACTGTCCGAACCTACTCCCCTGCCCCACCCTACTGCCCCACCCTACTCCCCTGCCCCAACCTACTCCCCTGCCCCACCCTACTGCCCGAACCTACTCCCCTGCCCCACCCTACTGCCCCACCCTACTCCCCTGCCCCACCCTACTGCCCCACCCTACTCCCCTGCCCCAACCTACTCCCCTGCCCCACCCTACTGCCCCACCCTACTCCCCTGCCCCACCCTACTGCCCCACCCTACTCCCCTGCCCCAACCTACTCCCCTGCCCCACCCTACTCCCCTGCCCCACCCTACTGCCCCACCCTACTCCCCTGCCCCAACCTACTCCCCTGCCCCACCCTACTCCCCTGCCCCAACCTACTCCCCTGCCACACCCTACTGTCCGAACCTACTCCCCTGCCCCACCCTACTGCCCCACCCTACTCCCCTGCCCCAACCTACTCCCCTGCCCCACCCTACTGCCCGAACCTACTCCCCTGCCCCACCCTACTGCCCCACCCTACTCCCCTGCCCCACCCTACTGCCCCAACCTACTCACCTGCCCCAACCTACTCCCCTGCCCCACCCTACTGCCCCACCATACTCCCCTGCCCCACCCTACTGCCCCAACCTACTCCCCTGCCCCACCCTACTGCCCCACCCTACTCCCCTGCCCCACCCTACTCCCCTGCCCCACCCTACTCCCCTGCCCCACCCTACTGCCCCACCCTACTCCCCTGCCCGAACCTACTCCCCTGCCCCAACCTACTCCCCTGCCCCACCCTACTGCCCGAACCTACTCCCCTGCCCCACCCTACTCCCCTGCCCGAACCTACTCCCCTGCCCCACCCTACTCCCCTGCCTCAACCTACTCCCCTGCCCCAACCTACTCCCCTGCCCCACCCTACTGCCCGAACCTACTCCCCTGCCCCACCCTACTCCCCTGCCCCACCCTACTCCCCTGCCCGAACGTACTCCCCTGCCCCACCCTACTCCCCTGCCCCACCCTACTGCCCGAACCTACTCCCCTGCCCCACCCTACTGCCCCAACCTACTCCCCTGGCCCAACCTACTCCCCTGCCCCAACCTACTCCCCTGCCCCACTCTACTGCCCCACCCTACTCCCCTGCCCCAACCTCCTCCCCTGCCCCACCCTACTCCCCTGCCCCACCCTACTGCCCCACCCTACTCCCCTGCCCCAACCTACTCCCCTGCCCCACCCTACTCCCCTGCCCCACCCTACTGCCCCAACCTACTCCCCTGCCCCACTCTACTCCCCTGCCCCACTCTACTCCCCTGCCCCACCCTACTCCCCTGCCCCACCCTACTCCCCTGCCCCAACCTACTCTGCTGCCCCACCCTACTGCCCCAACCTACTCCCCTGCCCCACCCTACTGCCCCAGCCTACTGCCCCAACCTACTCCCCTGCCCCACCCTACTGCCCCAACCTACTCCCCTGCCCCACTCTACTCCCCTGCCCCACCCTACTGCCCCACCCTACTCCCCTGCCCCAACCTACCCCCCTGCCCCACCCTACTCCCCTGCCCCACCCTACTGCCCCAACCTACTACCCTGCCCCACTCTACTCCCCTGCCCCACCCTACTCCCATGCCCCACCCTACTCCCCTGCCCCAACCTACTCCCCTGCCCCACTCTACTCCCCTGCCCCACCCTACTCCCCTGCCCCAACCTACTCCCCTGCCCCACTCTACTCCCCTGCCCCACTCTACTCCCCTGCCCCACTCTACTCCCCTGCCCCACCCTACTCCCCTGCCCCACCCTACTCCCCTGCCCCAACCTACTCCCCTGCCCCAACCTACTCCCCTGCCCCACTCTACTCCCCTGCCCCACCCTACTGCCCCACCCTACTCCCCTGCCCCACCCTACTCCCCTGCCCCAACCTACTCCCCTGCCCCAACCTACTCCCCTGCCCCACCCTACTGCCCCAACCTACTCCCCTGCCCCACTCTACTCCCCTGCCCCACCCTACTGCCCCACCCTACTCCCCTGCCCCAACCTACCCCCCTGCCCCACCCTACTCCCCTGCCCCACCCTACTGCCCCAACCTACTACCCTGCCCCACTCTACTCCCCTGCCCCACCCTACTCCCCTGCCCCACCCTACTCCCCTGCCCCAACCTACTCCCCTGCCCCACTCTACTCCCCTGCCCCACCCTACTCCCCTGCCCCAACCTACTCCCCTGCCCCACTCTACTCCCCTGCCCCACTGTACTCCCCTGCCCCACTCTACTCCCCTGCCCCACCCTACTCCCCTACCCCACCCTACTCCCCTGCCCCAACCTACTCCCCTGCCCCAACCTACTCCCCTGCCCCACTCTACTCCCCTGCCCCACCCTACTGCCCCACCCTACTCCCCTGCCCCACCCTACTCCCCTGCCCCAACCTACTCCCCTGCCCCACCCTACTCCCTGCCCCACCCTACTGCCCCACCCTACTCCCCTGCCCCACCCTACTCCCCTGCCCCACCCTACTCCCCTGCCCCACTCTACTCCCCTGCCCCACCCTACTGCCCCAACCTACTCCCCTGCCCCAACCTACTCCCCTGCCCCACCCTACTCCCCTGCCCCACCCTACTCCCCTGTCCCAACCTACTCCCCTGCCCCAACCTACTCCCCTGCCCCACCCTACTCCCCTGCCCCACCCTACTCCCCTGCCCCAACATACTCCCCTGCCCCAACCTACTCCCCTGCCCCACCCTACTCCCCTGCCCCACCCTACTCCCCTGCCCCACCCTACTTCCCTGCCCCAACCTACTCCCCTGCCCCACCCTACTCCCCTGCCCCACCCTACTGCCCCACCCTACTCCCCTGCCCCACCCTACTGCCCCACCCTACTGCACCACCCTACTCCCCTGCCCCAACCTACTCCCCTGCCCCACCCTACTGCCCCAACCTACTCTCCTGCCCCACCCTACTGCCCCACCCTACTCCCCTGCCCCAACCTACTCCCCTGCCCCACCCTACTGCCCCACCCTATTCCCCTCCCCAACCTACTCCCCTGCCCCAACCTACTCCCCTGCCCCAACCTACTCCCCTGCCCCACCCTACTGCCCCACCCTACTCCCCTGCCCCACCCTACTGCCCCACCCTACTGCACCACCCTACTCCCCTGCCCCAACCTACTCCCCTGCCCCACCCTACTGCCCCAACCTACTCTCCTGCCCCACCCTACTGCCCCACCCTACTCCCCTGCCCCAACCTACTCCCCTGCCCCACCCTACTGCCCCACCCTACTCCCCTGCCCCAACCTACTCCCCTGCCCCAACCTACTCCCCTGCCCCACCCTACTCCCCTGCCCCACCCTACTCCCCTGCCCCAACCTACTCCCCTGCCCCAACCTACTCCCCTGCCCCACCCTACTCCCCTGCCCCACCCTACTCCCCTGCCCCACCCTACTCCCCTGCCCCACCCTACTCCCCTGCCCCAACCTACTCCCCTGCCCCACCCTACTCCCCTGCCCCACCCTACTGCCCCACCCTACTCCCCTGCCCCACCCTACTCCCCTGCCCCAACCTACTCCCCTGCCCCACCCTACTGCCCCACCCTACTCCCCTGCCCCACCCTACTCCCCTGCCCCAACCTACTCCCCTGCCCCACCCTACTGCCCCACCCTACTCCCCTGTCCCACCCTACTGCCCCACCCTACTCCCCTGCCCCACCCTACTGCCCCAACCTACTGCCCCATCCTACTCCCCTGCCCCACCCTACTGCCCCAACCTACTCCCCTGCCCCACCCTACTGCCCCACCCTACTCCCCTGCCCCACCCTACTGCCCCACCCTACTCCCCTGCCCCAACCTACTCCCCTGCCCCACCCTACTGCCCCAACCTACTCTCTTGCCCCACCCTACTGCCCCACCCTACTCCCCTGCCCCAACCTACTCCCCTGCCCCACCCTACTGCCCCACCCTACTCCCCTGCCCCAACCTACTCCCCTGCCCCAACCTACTCCCCTGCCCCACCCTACTGCCCGAACCTACTCCCCTGCCCCACCCTACTCCCCTGCCCCACCCTACTGCTCCACCCTACTGCCCCACCCTACTCCCCTGCCCCAACCTACTCCCCTGCCCCAACCTACTCCCCTGCCCCAACCTACTCCCCTGCCCCAACCTACTGCCCCACCCTACTCCCCTGCCCCAACCTACTGCCCTGCCCCACCCTACTGCCCCACCCTACTCCCCTGCCCCAACCTACTGCCCCACCCTACTGCCCCACCCTACTCCCCTGCCCCAACCTACTCCCCTGCCCCACCCTACTGCCCCACCTTATTCCCTTTCCCCACCCTACTGCCCCACCCTACTGCCCCACCCTACTCCCCTGCCCCAACCTACTCCCCTGCCCCACCCTACTGCCCCACACTACTGCCCCACCCTACTCCCCTGCCCCAACCTACTCCCCTGCCCCACCCTACTGCCCCAACCTACTCCCCTGCCCCAACCTACTCCCCTGCCCCACCCTACTGCCCCACCCTACTGCCCCAACCTACTCCCCTGCCCCACCCTACTGCCCCAACCTACTCCCCTGCCCCAACCTACTCCCCTGCCCCACCCTACTGCCCCACCCTACTGCCCCACCCTACTCCCCTGCCCCACCCTACTGCCCCACCCTACTCCCCTGCCCCAACCTACTCCCCTGCCCCACCCTACTGCCCCAACCTACTCCCCTGCCCCACCCTACTGCCCCACCCTACTCCCCTGCCCCAACCTACTCCCCTGCCCCACCCTACTGCCCCAACCTACTACCCTGCCCCAACCTACTCCCCTGCCCCACCCTACTGCCCCACCCTACTGCCCCAACCTACTCCCCTGCCCCACCCTACTGCCCCAACCTACTCCCCTGCCCCAACCTACTCCCCTGCCCCACCCTACTGCCCCACCCTACTGCCCCAACCTACTCCCCTGCCCCACCCTACTGCCCCACCCTACTGCCCCAACCTACTCCCCTGCCCCACCCTACTGCCCCACTCTACTGCCCCACCCTACTCCCCTGCCCCAACCTACTCCCCTGCCCCACCCTACTGCCCCAACCTACTCCCCTGCCCCACCCTACTGCCCCACCCTACTCCCCTTCCCCAACCTACTCCCCTGCCCCACTCTACTCCCCTGCCCCAGCCTACTCCCCTGCCCCACCCTACTCCCCTGCCCCACCCTACTCCCCTGCCCCACCCTACTGCCCCAACCTACTCCCCTGCCCCACCCTACTCCCCTGCCCCACCCTACTCCCCTGCCCCACCCTACTCCCCTGCCCCACTCTACTCCCCTGCCCCACTCTACTCCCCTGCCCCACCCTGCCCCACCTTACTCCCCTGCCCCACCCTACTCCCCTGCCCCACCCTACTCCCCTGCCCCACTCTACTCCCCTGCCCCACCCTGCTCCAGGCTGAGGAGATGGGGCGATAAGATTGTGGTAAGAGCTGAAGGAGGTGTTTGAAGTTATGGATGAGGTGTTGTCTTATCACTGGGAGCAGGTCTGAGTCGTCCGCCAGGGCCTTCGAAGTAACGGATGAGCCAGACGGGAGTGGAGACAGCGAGGAGGTGAGGGATCGCCGTGACGATGAGGGGTGATGAAGAGCCAGGACACGCGCAGATACAGATGGGCTCATCCACACCAAAACATCAACTATCTTCCTGACAACAAACATCCACCAACACAACGCTGCCATTGTGCTGCTGCCGGGCTGTGAGGACATCAGACAACCCTAGAGAAGAGTACTGCAGTTCCTCAGCTCAGTGAAGATGCTCATCCCAGTTTATTGTCTAATGTGCGTGGTCCATATTGTAGCTAGTGCCGTTTGGCTGGTGTACTTCAGTACGACTGATGTTAAATTGGTCAACCTGAATAGCACTGTGATTACTGTGCCCACTGCCAAGCTAATAGTGCCTAGTTCATCCCCAACCCACTTGTCCATTATCTCTATAACGTATTTATCCTTATTGATTTGGTTAACATTCCAGCATCTCTCTGTGAGGAAGACTGACTCCAATGTCAGACTCTACTTTTCACTGTGTATTAATATCCATAATCCCAGTTGTTATTGAATGGAAGGAGTAGTTGATTTAAGGCCTGAGTGAACTGGGAGGGAGGAATAGACATTAGGACTGCTTCATCTGGAAGAGGTTATCCGGCCAGGCCGCCCTCCCGCTCTCATCTGGATGTAGTTTTGACTTATGGAATACACATTTTGGTTCACTCGTTCATTTTCTTCCCCTGCTAATCCTTTCTTTCCTATTCATCCTAATGAAGCGAAACTGTTTGCAAACACGAACACGGTTTCTCTTTCCTATGCCTCTCATTTCTGGGTCCGTCCTACTGCCAATGCCACTCTGGCGCCAGAACAGCCCCTCCCACCCCTCCCCCACATCCTCCTCCTCCTATCCCAACTCTATCCCAACTCCTCCTCCTATCCCAAAACCTTCTCCAAATGTATTTCTTCTCCTCATCTTTATTTTTCATGTTGACTCTCTGGTCTTTCTGATCAAAATTGCTCTAGCCTTTGGCACCCTGTGCATCTCATCACCTGTGTGTGTGTCTGTGTGTGTCTGCGTGTGTATCTGTATATGTGTGTGTGTGTGTGTGTGTGTGTGTGTGTGTGTGTGTGTGTGTGTGTGTTTGTGTATGTCTATCTTTGTGTCCGTCTGTGTATGAGAGGTGGGGTGTTGGGGAGTGTGTTGCTTGATTAAAGCCCTGCTGGGTCGATGCTTGCCCTGTGCATGAACAGTTGAACCATGTTTGTGTTTTAGTATTCTAATGCAGAGTGCGGTTAGATTACTCAGATGGGCCTTCTGTGTTCTCTGGCCCCCCAGGCCCATGATTGGTAGAGAGCCGTGGCCGGTGGCCCTTGGTTCTGCTCCTGTCTTCCTGTTCCAATCAGGATGGAGGGATGAAAGGAGGGCGTGCCGTTCCTGAAAGAGAGGCCTCATCTCTCTCCTTTTGCTGTTTGTCTCTTTGTGCTCTTTCTGTCTCCATCTAATTTCTCTCTCTCTTCCTTTGTGTATTTCAGTTTCTCTTTCTCTGTCTCTCTCCCTCTGTCTCTCTCTGTTGAATTCTGTCTCTGTGTTTCTCTCTCCTTCAGGTCTC